>NC_083872.1:74511683-74820016 GCF_032452875.1 Bos javanicus | reverse complement strand
AAGTTTTATTGGAGCAGAAAACCCTTCACTCGTGGACCTTAATGTGCAGTGAGGAGCCAATCTGCTCTTAGCCCTTGATCCTGGGAAGTGGTCTCTAAGCCCCTAGAATATTCTGGCTGATAGGAGTGTCCTCATCTCCTCGGGTCTTTGGCCACTGGACAAACAGAAAAGGTGACTTTTGTGCAGGGGCCTCTGGATCACATGGTATCAGTTCTGACCTCTGGAGGAGCTGGACTCCAGGGCATTAGTCTGACCGCCGGGAGGAGCTGGAGACCACAAGTTAGGATAGTTTGTTTTTAAGTGGGTGAGATTCCCTGGCAGACAGAGCCCTGTGTGTCCTGCCACACACTGAATCCAAGGCTGGAAAGCATCCTGGGGACATGGAACCTTTGTGTGTGGAACCCACCAGACTTTCCCCGTGGCTGAAACTGCATCCCTTCCCGTAATAAACCATAACCAGGATGACGACATCTTCAGTGAGCTCTGAGAATCCTTCTAGGGAATTCTCAAGCCTGAGGGTGATTATGGGAAGCTCCAAATATGCTAATGGTGTTAAATGTAAAGACAGTCTCTGCATGCTTAGAAAAAAAAAAAAAACACCAGAAGACAGAGGTAGAAGGCACCTTAAAGATCATTTTGCCTGGCATCTGCTCTCTTCCAAGGCTTGTGCCCTTGATCTTTCCATTGAATAGTCACTGGGTCCATCCACTTCCCCACCTGACAGGGAAGCAGGAGATGTGCTGTGAGTCCTGGTTCCCTTGGACTCTCCAGCTCACTTCACTGACTCCTGACCCATCACCCAGCATCCTTGGCCTCTCAGATGTTACATGTCAGCTGGTAAATGTGCCTATACCCCAAGGCCATGTGCAACTTTATAGACCCTCTCCAAGACTCAAGAGACTTGAGGAATCACGCATCTGAATTGTTAGTCCTGAAGAGACCGGCATTTGCACAGCTAGTGGTGGAACTGTTCTCCTCCTCAGTGGGGATGCATGAGCCTCCTCAGAATCCCTCAAATGACACGCAATCGCAGCCACTCACTGTGACCCTGGAGGGTTCACTGAGCCACACTGCTTTCCCACTGTCAGGGCCGCTCCACATAGACTAGAAGAGGGTCCCAGATGGAGAGAGAACCCAGGTCCCAGGCAGGGTGTGGAGGACATGATCACCCAGGGCCCTCTAGCCCAACATGAGGGGATCCCATCAGGGAAGAAAGAAATGTCCCCCCTCCCACTCCTGGAACCTCTGCTAGGGTCACAGCCCCTTCACTTCTGTGTCCTCGGGGCCCACTCTCCTCACTCTAGTCCTGGTCCTGTTGCCCAAGCCTGCCTACTCATCCTCCAATCTGGACCCTCTGCTCTACCCTGACCCCTAGGTCCCACCCTGGTCCAGGCCTTCCTGGGCCCCTGGACTAGATGATTGCATTTGCTTCCCCACCTCTGACCTGCAGTTCACTCTGAGGCCATCACCATAGTCTATCAGATTGAATTGCTATTCCCACTGGACACAGGACAGATCTGGGGCTCCAAGACATAAGCCCAGAGCCCCACAGCTGGGCAGGACTAGAGCCAGGGCCCCACCAGCTCCACCCAGTTCCTCTCTAGCCTCTCTGCCATATGGACCAGCTGGATCTTGCAGGGTTGGTACAGTTCCTAAGTCGGGGAAGGAAAGGACTCTAGTCAGAATCCCCAGGAACACAAAAGGATGTTGGAAGGATTTACTGACTTGTTCAAAACTGAGCCCTGCTTTGTCCTCCTCTCTAGGAAAAAGATCTTTGGCCCCTGTCTCTTCCCAAGAAGTTTTTTTCAAAGTTAATATTAATTGAGCACCTACTTTGTGTCAGCCATCATGCAAAGCACTTTGCATGCATGATCTCAGTGTCTGCACAATAAAACTGAACAGATGAAGAAACTAAGGCAGAGAGTAGTTCAGTCACATGTCCAAGGTCACATAACCTGCCCCTGTAGCAGGTTTCATATCTTCACCACACGAGGCCATTCACTGCCACCAAATGCCATAAAGGAAACACTGCTATTGGGATCTTGAGAAGGAACATCCCTGACTCCAACTACAGGATGCTGCCTGGAGGAGGTGTCCCTGCCAGGAGGAACCTAGCCTGGGGCAGAGGGATCTGAGTCACATTCTTGGTAAACCCATGCATGTTACCTGGGTATACTGGCCTTAACCACAAATATCTTCCAGTTTCGGAGTAAGACCGTCAGTTTCTTTTCTGTGACCTGGGAATGTTCAACAACAACTTGAAAAACAGTTTCACTTTCTAGATGGAAAAAGAAAAGAATAAAATTAGAAGAAAGTGTGGTGGAATATAAATGGCATTGAGTAGCTTGCTCCTTGGAAGAAAAGTTATGACCAACAGAGACAGCATATTCAAAAGCAGAGATATTACTTTGCCACCAAAGGTCTGTGTAGTCAAAGCCATGGTTTTCCAGTAGTCATGTATGGATGTGAGAGTTGGACTATAAAGAAAGCTGAGTGCCAAAGAATTGATGCTTTTGAACTATAGTATTGGAGAAGACTCTTGAGAGTCCCTTGGACAGCAAGGAGATCCGACCAGTCCATCCTAAAGGAAATCAGTCCTGATTATTCACTGGAAGGTCTGATGCTGAGGCTGAAACTCCAATACTTTGGCCACCTGATGCAAAGAACTGACTCATTTGAAAAGACCCTAATGGTGGGAAAGATTGAAGGTGGGAGGAGAAGGGGAAAACAGAGGATGAGATGGTTGGATGGCATCACTAACTCAATGGACATGAGTTTGAGTAAACTCTGTGAGTTGGTGATGGACAGTGAGGCCTGATGTGCTACAGTCAATGGGTTGCAAAGAGTTGGACACGACTGAGCGCCTGAACTGAACTGAACTGAAAATGTGTTTAAGGTCCATCTTCCTGACCAAAGGTCCCTGGTATTATGGGCGGAACATATATGTCCCCTCTGCCCCAGTTCATAATTTAAAGCTCTGACCACCCCTCCCTGAGGACTGAGGAGGCACAGTCCTGACCTGAGTTCAATTCAGGGTCCCCTAACCATTGTGGAGTGGCTGAGGTGGAGGGGTGGCAGGGCGAGAACTGGAGGAAACAGCCTCTGTGGTGACACCCCAGGGTCTGGGAGCACAAGAAGGCTTGGAGCAAGGGAGAGGGCAGGAGAAGCTCCAGGGATGTTGGGGGACCTCCCCTCCCTCTCCCGCCTGACCTTGGGGATCCCCATCAGCTGTCCCCCTCACTGCGGGCTGTCTTGGCCTCACTTCTGAGTCCCTTGCTGGATGGCAGTGGAGGAGGAAGTAGACAGCGTGCTCTGGTGCCCTGAGGAGAGGGCTGGGATTGAGGCTGTACGGATAGAACCCTGAATGCAGGGGGCTCCCCTGGCCTCTCTGGAGGACTCCGGAATGCTTAGCCACCCCCTTCTTGGTTTTTGATTCCTTTGTGGGTTGTCTCAGCCTGGAGGCACCACCCTCAATTCTGGATCACAAGTGGAAACCAGCCAGACAAGAGACAGCTGACTACCTGAGCAGTAAAAGAGGTCTATCGAGCTCATGATGGCGGCAGCAGGGTCTCGGAGATGTCCCTTCGGCTCACCCATCCAAGTCAGGCTGGAAGGAGGTGTGGCTTCACCCTTGGGGAAGAGAAAACAGACTGTGGGCTAGATCACCAGTGAGCAGTGGCTGCAGGGAGCAGCGAGGAGGAGCCCTCTGGTGGGTTCCCCTGGGACGGCCACCAGTGCCACCAGGGACTTAAGCCTCTGTGTTTCCCTGTCCCCTGGGCTCTGCTGGCTGTTAATTAAGAAAAGTCACTCACCTACAGCTCCTTCCAAGCTGAGTCAGAGTCCTGCTCTCCTGTTGGGGCACAGGGAGAAGGTAGTCAGACAGGAGACAGCCATCTGTGAAGTTATAGGAGCAGTAAAACCAGAGACAGAAGAACACATAGAAAGGAGCATAGAAAGGAATACTCTGGGAATTATGTGATGTCGGGACACCTGAGTCATAATTGGTAATAACTACTATTGATTCAGTGTCTATGATGTGCAGGCTCCTGAAACTCACCTAAACATGGATCAGCCCAAGACTTCATGCTGGTGCCAGAGTCTGGACTTGAACCCAAGTCTTTCTGATTCAAATAGCAGGTTAATGATAACTATGCTCTACTCTCAACAATATACAAAAATACTTACCTGGGGATATATGTTAATTGGTAAATGACTCTTTTTATTCCAAAATGATGTCTTGCTCCCTGTGCCTGAATCTCTGCCTTGATCAAGTTTCTGGTGCTGTAGCTCCCACAGCCCACACTCTCCTTCCTTCTGCAGGAGCCTTTCTCTCACAACCCCCTCCCTGCAGCCCTGCCCTGGGCAGCTGAGGACCTGGATGGCGCCCAATCCTCTCTGCGGTCCTCCCCTGACTGTGGCACTTTGGGGTGTTTCTAATTGTTTGTGTAAATAATAGTGTAAAGAACACTCTTCTTGTATGAAACTTTGCCCGTACTTGAGACCGTGTCCTTAAGCTGTTTCTGGAAGTAAATGATTTGGTCAGAGCTCTAAACATTTTAAATGTTTTCATACCTAGAGTCGCTCTGTTGTGCCAAAAAATTGCACCAATTTATTACAGTTATATTCATATATGAGGGTGTCAGTTCTTTTAATCTTGCCAATTCTCAGAAGTCTCTACTTTAAAACAGATCTTTATTGAGAGAGAATTTTTTAATTCTGTTTGAGATTACATTGCCTTGGTAGATGATGAAAGGAAGCAAATGTTGATTACATTCAGCAGTATTTAAGAAGACAAAAGTGCATTTATCAGCTCCTCCTCCTGAGACCTGACTGAAATGATAGGAAACATGCTTACAGTGTAATAATGGCTACTGATAGGAGGCGTCTCTGTGCTTGTGGTCTTTGTTCTGTACTGATAGTTGATCTAAGACTTTACCGAATATAATTTGGATCATTCCAGTAACACTTGAGATATGTACCCCAACTCCCCTCCTTTTTTCATAGATGTTATGTGACTTGCCCAAGGTCAGAAATCTTGTCCATGACAGACGAGGTTTCAACCCACTTACTGGGCTCAAGAGCCCATACCTTGCCTCTCGGAACTCTGCTGCTAATATAAAGCCAGGAATGTGGGCAACAGGAGCCCAGAGTCTTCAGCAATAGTTTGAAGACTGACTGGATGAAGAAGTGACTGCTGAATAAAGAATGAGTGGAGGGAAGAAAGAGAGAAGGTGTACAGGCTAGAGGAATGCTTGCTTAGAGCAAAATGAGAGTGACACAGAGGAGAAAGCAGGGGATAGTCCCAGCATCCCACATCCCATCACATATTCACCCAAATCCACACCGGACAGAGGAAAATCTTAATTCAGAGACTCCAGAAAAAATATTTCTGTATTCTGGAATTTAGGGGTCCTCAGGCAAGCACTCTCGGAGAAGGCAATGGCAACCCACACCAGTACTCTTGCCTGGAGAATCCCAGGGACGGGGAGCCTGGTGGGCTGCCGTCTACGGGGAGGCACAGAGTCGGACACGACTGAAGTGACTTAGCACCAGCAGCAGCAGCAGGCAAGCACTCTACAGGGCAGCTTACCAGTCAACTTTACTCCCTCTTAAATATGAATGGGTCGTCCAGGATTATATACATGGAAACGATGACAATGTGGAAAAGGGTGACTAAGACAAACAGATGAGAAATGACACCAGAAGAGATGGATGGACAATTCTGAAGGAAGAAAATAATTTTTAAAACTTGAACCCAGGTCATTAAGTCATTAGAAAGGATTTATATTCATAAAATGAGATACACTGAGAAGTGGGAAAAAATGAAACAGACAAAAAAATCTTGGGAATTAATAAGTGTTTACCAAATAAGTCTAAAGAAAGATTGGAAAAGAAGGTCAAAAAAAGCTTCCAGAAGTTTTCTTTAAATGACAGAAGAAATGGAGCTAAGTGGAGAATAGAAACGTTGCTATTCACAGTCGTTCCTTAGCAAGTTACTTGAGAGTGAGGTGCAGAGGGAAAGAAAAGGTGTGTGTGTGTGATGATGCAAAGGATAACCAAGAGAAAGAAAGATTCCTGAATGTGATCCAGGAATCAGCAACATCAACCCAGAGAGAAGGGAATCCAAGGATCACAGCTGGGCACACAGCAGATGTAGAGAGAAACCAGTTCAGAATGGAGTAAAAAGTCCAGAGTCTGTGGGGACAGGGGACTCGGTATCATATGAGGCACAGGTGCAAAGAAATGGAGGAAATTTGAAGACAGACAGTGCAAGGGGTGAAAACAAAGGCAATTCCAAACATCAGGAAAAACTGAAGCTATGCCAAAATGTATGTGCAAATAGATAGTGTTAATACAAGTTACTCAAGAGAAACATTTAAACATCACAAAACTGTAAATTCTCTTCTTTGACTTTTAACTTCTAGAACAAAGCATTTAAATATGAGAACTAAATTTATTTGCTGTCAATCAATATGAATATTAAATCACACTTCTAGAAGTTGGGAGCTGAAGCACTGAAGGGAGAAAGAGAATTAGTCTCATTTTACAAAGTGGGGAATCAAGAAACACCAGTTGAACCTGAGGGCCTAAGAAACAATGGCACAAATAAAGTGCATATAACCACAAAGTTTTCGAATAGAAGATATAACATTAGTGATATAATGATATTAGGAGAAGATAGTGAGAGATATAAGAAAAAGTATAAGAATAACTGAAATCATTATCTTCCCTGGTAAGAAGTAAGTTAATAGTATCAAACTTTTTAAATTAGGAAAAGAAAAATATGATACTTAATGTTTATTAGCTATTGTGGTTGACGACTTCCCACTCTGCACCAGGCAGCATTCTAAGTGCTTCTCAAGCATTCATTTATTTTTACTTCTCTCAGTGACCCTGTAAATAAGGATGTTATCTAAGGATGTTGCTTAATTACCTAAAGAAAAAGCAAACAACTGAAAGTGCTTTTTACTACGAAGGGGTGTACAGAACCATCTGTATAAATTGGTTTGTTTTAAACATATGCATTTAGCATTTTGGATTTTTTTAATTTTATAAAAGCAGAAGTCACTTCATAGTAGTTAGTAACCCATGAGAATGGGTTGATTTCTGGCACCACCACATAAAAGTGGTGGAAGCAATTGGATTAAGAGACAATAAGAAGTAAGCTGACACCCGATGTGACAACTGTCAGTGTAGCAGACATGTTTGTGATGATGAAGCCAAGCTCTCTAGGAAAAGGAGGGATGATAATACATGTAAACCAGGACAATCACAGTGACCTGTGGCCTTAAGCAGAGCCATCATCTGGCAGCACCTTGCCCACAAACATGTGCACCCATGGGCTTCTGTCCACTCAAAGGAAGCAAGACTCCTTGAAGGGGAGGTCAGTTCCACAGGTCGGCATCTATATCCACAGGTTGGCAACTATACACCCCCAAAGGCAAAGATTCTCTTGGAAACGTTCAGAGCAGCATTTAGAAGGGGCACCCACATGAAATGAGCTTCCCTGGTGGCTCAGATGGTAAAGAATCTGCTTACAATGTGAGAGACCTGGGTTCGAGCCCTGGGAAGATCCCCTGGAGAAGGAATTGCTACCCACTCCAGTATTCCGGTCTAGAGAATTCCACGGACAGAGGAGCCAGGCTCCTCTGACAGGCCACGGATCACAAAGAGTCGGACCCGACTGAGCAACTTTAATGTAACTCACATATAATAATGTTGCTGACGATGGAAAGTGAATACTATGATCATGTTTCACTGGGCCAAGTTGACTCTGAGAAAGGCCATGAGTTCATAACAATTCAATGAGAAGAGTTTATATCAAGTGTGGCTAAGAAGGCAGACATAAAGCTTACAAAAGGTAGCTATGCTGCAAAGAGGAGTAAGTGTAGTGGGAAATATTTCATTGTTAATTGAATTTAATAATAACAGGAGTCTTAAAATCGATGGATATATTCCTTTCTGTCTATTTATGTGATCATTATAAAGGACTGAGAAGGAAAGAATACCCCTGACATCCCAAGGCTGGCCTGGTATCACAATAGGGTGATGCTCTTCTCCCGTTGGATGTAAAGGCTCTCACAGAACTCCAGCCTCACACAGGGTCACCCTGAGAGAAGGAGCAAAGGAGACAGCAAACACCCGTCACTGTGCCCCCATCAACACGACACCCTCTCCCTTGGCTGAAAAGCATGACTGCTCCTTCTTTACCAGTCACACCTTTATGCTCACTCTGGTCTCCCGTCTCCATAGATGAGCTACCGAGACCCCCACTGATAGAAGTGCCCCTTATTTTCTGTGTCACCTAATCTAGAGTGGACCCATTTCCTTAGTGAGTGAGAGAAAGTCTCTCAGTCATGTCCAACTCTTTGCAACTCCATGGACTATAGAGTCCATGGCATTCTCTAGGCCAGAGTACTGCAGTGGGTAGCCTTTCCCTTCTCCAGGGGATCTTTCCGACCCAGGAATCAAACTGGGGTCTCCTGAATTGCAGGCAGATTCTTTACCAACTGAGCTATCAGGGAAGCCCCCATTTCCTTAGAGCCTCCCCCAAATCCCCTCACCTGAGCTCCCATCCTAGAATCTTTCTATCACCTTCTTTCTGTGATGCCTGGGGTTGTCCCTCAGGAAGAGTAACTTGTTCACTAGGGAGTGTGTCTGGTGGTGGAGGCTGGAGGCACTGATTGTGTGATGGGAGAGAATTCGCACAGGCAGGTCTACCTTGAAGCAGGTGGGAGAAGAGCGCTGGCTGGTCCCGCTCCACCCTCTCTGCCTGGAAGCTGCATGACCCAGGAGCCAGGACAGCTGAATGACATCATGAAACACGAGGACCAAGAGCCAAGGCAGAGAGAAGAGGAGGGCTTGGGCAGAAAGGGCTGGATCCTGGGTGATGCCAAAACTCTGTAAACGCATCTGAACCCTCGACCTCATCCTTCCATCATTCCGTCCCATTCTTGGCCTGGTCCTGATCCTTGTCTGGGGCCTCAGATGCATATGGATCCTGATAGTGCTTCCTCTGCTGGATTCCTATCCAGGCTTCTTCCTCTGTTAGCCTCTGATTGGTCCCTTTCTGGAAAGGCTGTTGGTGGGAGAGGGGAGGACCCTGGAGAAGCCTGGTCCTGCCCAGCTGCATGGCCAGTCATGCATCCCTCCCCTCCTCGTGGGCAGACAGATTCTCCCCATCTCCCTCATGTGCCTGCAGGCACCCTCCCTGGGAAGGGAAAGGGGCGTTAAGAAAGTCCCTGGCCGAGCACCCGGACTCTCCCGACTGCCCCAGCTCCTGTCTTCCTCACACTCTCTGTCTCCACAGGGCCAGCTGCATGAGACTGATACCTCACTTGGCACAGGCTGCCCCCCGCCATGACATGTGCTTCCACACTGGCCTCTCCGCGTGACGGGTTACTTGTGCCTGGAGGCCCAGCTCCAAGCCTCCCTCTGCCACCTTCCCCCAGTTGCTCTCCAGCTCCTCTTGAAGGCCGCACTTTACTCCTGGTCGTGGTCCCTTTTTGCTCAGTTTCTCCAGGTCTGAGAACCCTCCCGCATCATCAGGGGCCCTGTCTCTTCTCTGCTGCTCCTCCTGTCCAGGGCCTCTGGGCACCCTCTGCCCTCCTGGGCACAGCCGGTTCAAAACATGAGGGGTGGGACCCCTTATGGGGACATGAAACAAGCAGCCTCTCAGTGACACAGCACAACCCCAGTTCCCCCTGTTAAAATTAGAAAGGGAGGGAGGGGAGAAGGAGAGACAGAGGAAGAGAATGGAGAAGAAACTAAAGATCCTAATCAATCAATCATTCAAAGGATCCAACATAACCAGAGAGAAAAAACTGAAGGGACTGAAGGAAGCATTAAAAATAACATTGATTTGAGAAAGCCTTTCTGAATACACACATTCCACAAGATATAATGGTAATTCTGACCTACTGAACTCTTGGAAATTAAAATTGCCAAGGATCCCATAAACCAGGTCAGAAAAAAACATCTGCACCCACAGAGAAAATGGAAATCAGCTTTTAAAAACTTAGTAAGAGAATAGAACAAACAATTCCACAGGAGGTAGCTTGCCGAGGGTCACACAGTTCTCTGTGGGCAGAGAGGAGGCGAGACCAGGACTTTGGGCACGGTGCAAGGGCTGGGTGGAAATGTGGTTTTAATAACCCAACATTTCTAGGGTTGTCTCTGCCAGTAAAAAACATAGATCTAAGCTCATGCCCCTCCTGTTATACTGATGTCCTTAGAGTTCGGCTTTTTATCTTAACATTGCAACACAGGGATGTATGTGACCTTGTGCAGTGAGCCCTTCTCACTTCTTCCAGCAGCGCCACCTTCCCCACACAGGACCTCCCATCACCCCCATCCTGAGCAGAGGGCATGGCAAACACAGGAAGCCAACGCCCTTTGACTCCCCACTTGGTTTCCTGTCTATATCCAGGCCTCAGTGTCCCCAAGGGCCTGGCACTGAGCCTGGCTCTCAGAGGCAAGGTTTTTCAACAAACTTTGATTCCTTGTAACCGAAAAAAATCCCCTTTCCCCCATCAGCCCCAGCCTAGCAGCCTGGGGACAGCTTTAAGGTGGCCAGGCCATAGGAGGGGAGGCTCTGACTCCCCTGTCCACCTCTACCCTCTCTGCTTCCTTCAATGTCCCAAAGTACTAAGCACACCCAACACCCACCTTCCTTCTGGGGTTGCCGCTCATGTCTCAGGAGTCCACATCCTGAGCTGAGCCCACCTGAGCAGCTGTGGCCCTCCCTCTGCTCTGTTTAGGGGCCCTCGGCTGGGAGGAAGCCCTCAGACACACCTGCCTCCACATCCCGGCTCTGCCCCTGCTTAACCTGCTGCCTCGGCCATGACCTCACCTCTCTGCGCTTCCAGTTCCCTTCTTCTGTCAACTAGTGACATCATCCTTTCTCATACATTCATCCTGAGGATGGGGAGATGGGCAGGGTCCCTCCCTTCTGCTTACCCAGGGGTTTTCCTCTGGCTGAGTGTGAACAAGATCCAGACGTTCTCAGCTGTGCAGAGGCAGCCGCCAGCTGTGCATCTCTGCAATGACCACACACACCCTCTGTGCCTAGATATACTCTGGGAAGCAAAAGTGAAAGCAAAACCCTCACTTCTGAGTGGTTCAAGTCAAACAAACACCCTGCCCACCAGGCCCCACCCTGGGACTATTTCCACCTCCAGCTGACCCGCTTAGAGAAAGAAGCCCAGTCCTGACATTCCACATCCTTCTTCACACAGTCCACTCCGTCTCAGGCTCCGTGAAGGAAGACCAGCCAGCAACACACCATGAGTCCCTTGGCAAATCACTCCCCACCACCCCCCCATTCCATCTTCTCACCCCTCCAACCCCACACTCACCAGCCTGCCTGCCTCGTTCACCTTCGTGCCACCAGTATGAGGTGCAGTCCTAGAACAGACCAGCTGCTCAGTGCACACTGGTCACACTCTACTGCTGAGGGCCACGTCCAGGTGGCTTCTAGGATTCACTCACACTTCTAGGTTCTTCTGCCAGGGACACCTGCTGCATCCAACCAGGAGAAATGCTTTCTGCAAAGCCCAAATCTGGCATCACCTCCTCTGAGAAGCCCTCCGTGACCTCGCCTTAGAGTCCACTGTTTCCTGTTCTCCTCCCATGGTACCTAGAAGAGGGGCCTAAGGCCACCCCTCAGCCACTCTGTCCATGCGCTTCCCCCCATCCCTTTTGATCAGATCCCTCTAGACTTAGCCCTGCTGGCAGGGACGGAACTAGTGCATTTAGTCCACATGAGCAAGGCTGGCCTTGGTGGTCACTGCCAGAAGGTGGATGCAGAAGTTCGTGGGAAGGGCTGAGAGCAAGTTGCCTTTTTCTATCTCCGCTTATCTCCACCTGACAACAGATTTTTTTCTCTCCAAAAGGAGAACTTTTATCAGAAAGCCAGTGTCCTGGTGACTCAGAGAAGTCGGCAACGGAGAGCTGGCCCTGTCTCCGTTTGGTTCCTGAGCAAAGAGCCTCTGTGGACGGGGGCTGAGCATGTGGCAGGCGCTGTGCTCACACCGTCCACGCCTTTCCTGTTGAATCTCACATCAGCTCTAGGAGTGCTGGCTCTGTTTCACAGATGAAGAAATGGAGGTCGAGTTCCCACAGTCTGAGAGTCCTACAGCTGGACTGTTGGTGAACTTCTCGGTTTGCCTCAAGCAGAAGTGACTGCAGTGGACCTGGATGCCCCATGGAGGCCCGCCTGCCCTTCCCTCAGGGCTGCTTCACCCCTGGAAATGTCCCTGGGCCATTATGGTCCCCTCCCCCCAGGTTTTGAGGGAGGGACAGGAGATTATTCCATGAGGATAGCCAACCATACTTTGTTTGTAACAGCCAACTGTTATGTATCTGACGTGTTTTGCAGATAAGGGAGCTGAGAGGAGGGGAGAGGTGGGCACTTTGTTCCAGCAACTCAGGCACTTGTGTTTGGTAGGAGAATGTCAGCAGCTCACATCCTGCAAACATTCATTTGACACCCTGTCCCCAGAGCTCAGGGCTCAGGCCAGGACACAAGCCCCAGAGCCCAGACACAGAGGAGTCAAGAGGCAAACAGGCAGCTGCCCTGCCCCCTGACCTGCACAAGTCTGCCTCTGACCTTACAGGAGCTGCTGGAGTTCAAGGATGCCTCTTCCTCAGAGCTCGGGGTCCTCTGGGGACAGCCAGATCTGGGTGTCACACCTACAGAAGGGACACAGGGAGGAAGAGAGGGAGGCAGGGGTTTTTCTGCAGGAAAATCGGAGCACAGTCACCACTCCCACCTGCTCACTTTAAACCTCAGGCAGAAATCCAGGAAGCAGGGGGGCGGGAACGCCATGTGGGCCTCCCTGGGGGACACCTGCCTGGGTGAGGGCTGCCAGGCCCTGCTTCCTCAGTGCCTCCACACAGGACAGCTGGGGGCCCTGAGCTGCTGGTGGGCGTCCCGGAACTCACTTCCCGGCCAGGTAGCCCCTGCATCAGGCCTGGAAGCCGATGATGACATCGATGATCTTCAGGTCCCACTCCTCCTCCAGGTGGGCCAGCACAGTAGCCCAAAGAAAACCTTGCTCTGGCCCATGCGGTACAGGTTGCTCTCGATCTCCAGGACCCTGATGTAGAAGAGGAGAGCTGACCGCTGACCACATGCCACCCCAGCCACCACGGAGTCCTAGAGAAAGACCAAGGCCCTGGATCGGTCTTAATGCTCTGAGCACAGACTTCTCCTGGTGCAGGGAAAGTGGGGTGGAGGGACGCCAGGAAGGGGGCACGTGGGGGCCAGCACGGGACAGGTAAGGAGTCAGACTTGCAGAGAAACACAGAACCTGGGCCCTGAAGGGATTTTACCTGCTTCCATCTCTGTCCCCGTGCATTTCTAACCAAGGTGGCAGTGGATATCGGGGCTCTGGTACATTACCCTAGGTAATTAGAGAAAGAGTGTTTCTTTAAACAGGTAGTTTAAAGTCTAGAGGGGCTTCGACATACTTAGGAACCTAAGGAGCGAAGCAGGGGAAGCCAAGAAAGTGGGGCCAGGTGCAGGATGGCGCTCAAGGGCCACAAGTGGCTTGGGAGCAGCGCTGTGACAGGGCAAGTCTCTCATCAACAACTGTCATTGACGAGGAGGCTGGGCCCAGACTGGGTGTAACCCAGCATCCGAGTGAAACCAATTGTTAGCTTCTCTGTGCAAGCAACACAGTTTACTGAGAAGAACCAGCTTTCGTGTAAGCCAGGACCTCCACAGACTGAGGACACCCCTGTTCAATTAGGTCCACGCCCTGGGATCCAGCCACTGGAGGCTGTGCACCAGGTGGTGTGAACATGCCCTCATAGGTGGCCTTGGCCACACCTCGATGGTGAAGTCAGCCTGCAGGGACACCCGGGGCGGGGGCAGCAGGGGGGGATGGGTCAGACACAGGGAGCCTTTAAAGCGCTCATTCCCTTTACCCCAGCAATGTCATCTGCAGGGCCCAACCCCAGAAAAACAGCTTCAAAGATGAGGGGGAAACTTAATACACAAATATGTTCACTGCATTGTTATTTAAAAGAAAGGAAGTTGCAAGAGCCTAAATTCCAACAATATGGGCAGAGCGAACTTAGACATTTGCAAAGTGTTAGTCATTCAGTTGTGTTCAAGTGTTTGTGAAGCCATGGACTGTAGCTCGGCAGACTCCTCTGTCCATGAAATTCTCTAGGCAAGAATCCTGGAGTGGGTTGCCATTCGCTTCTCCAGGAAGTCTTCCCGACCCAGGGATATGAACTCGGGTCTCCCGCATTGCGGGCAGATTCTTTAGGGTCTGGCCACCAGGCAAGTGAAGTGAAGTCGCCCAGTCGAGTCCGACTCTTTGCGACCCCTTGGACTGTAGCCTACCAGGCTCCTCCATCCATGAGATTCTCCAGGCAAGAATACTGGAGTGGGTTGCCATCTCCTTCTCCAGGGGATCTTCCCAACCCTGGGATCGAACCCGGGTCTCCCGCATTGGAGGCAGACGCTTTAACCTCTGAGCCACCAGGAAAGTTACCAGGCAAAGACCTTTTTAAAATGTAGGGATGAACTGAAGTATGTACAGAAGAAATGACAAGATTTTTGAAGTTTGCTTCTAAAAACACAGCTGCACTGTAGGGAGATGGCCAATAATCTTACTGGGCGAATTATTTTACTTCTCTAGGTTTTACCCCATTTTCTGAATCTGAACCATTAGTTGTAGTGTTTTCATAAGGAAATATACAGCTTTTTAATTATCAGGTTAAAGAATGGTTGGGCATAACACATCTGCTTTCTTTCAAAAACAATGTCCCTATCTTTGGAGGGAGGGCTCTGCCCAGACTCAGCAGTCATCACCGGTATGAGGTCCAGGACAGCACCCTTTGAAAAAGAACAACTTACTGTGAACTTCCAGGCATTTTTGAGAGATGGGAGCAGGATCTTAAAGATGCCCAGCACCAAGGCATGAGAGAAACATGAAATTGTCAGCAGAGGCTCTGCCCGGAGGCACTCAGGCCCTGGGTGGCGGACACATGTGTGCAGCACACATCCCTGCCCACCTGTCCCCACAGGGGACAGGACAGCAGGTGGGGACAGACAGCTGCATGGTCTGGGCTCCCAGCGGGGTGGGTACTCTGCACTGGACCCAGGATGAGCTGTGTTACAGAAACATCACATGCTTGCTTCACTTCCTCCTGGAACGGAACACCCTGCGTTCTCCCGACCAATCAGCTCAACATGGATCAGGGAGGAGGCTCAAGACACCCAGAGGGCCCACCCAGGATGGCCCTCCCCAGGCAGGGGCCTCAGCCACTCTCCTGGTCCCTGGGCCCAGCTTCCTCCTGGGGTGACAAGCACCTGCTCCCAGAGGTGCAGTGAGGTCCTGATTAGGACCCAGGTGACAGTGCTGACACAGCGATGGCCCAGCCCAGGCTACACAGGGGTGAATTTCCCCGCAGGAAAGAAGAACAGGAAGTGGGATCCCAGTGAAGACTGGAATCAGGAAAGCAATGTTCCTGGGGGTCGGGGTCTCACTGCACCTCCCTGTTGCCTGCACATATATAATATGCATGCAGAAGACTGAGAAAGGAGCCCGATGGACTAGGAGAAGCACTGGCATCGCGCTGGGGCCCTTCACCCTTGACATCACTGCAAGATGCAGCAGGGGGAGGGGATTCGTGTTTGTCTCCAGCTGGGGAAGTGGGCGGTGCACTTACTGTCGTGTGTGGGGTGCTTGGACCCAGAACAGCGTGAGGAGAGTCATGTCTGTTGGTCTGGGCAGAGGGCACGTGTGCATCCAGGAAGCACTCAATCTGGAGCCTCTCTACCTGAGACTTTCCCACAGGGATCAGGTCCTTGTTACTCATTCATCTTCCTCATCTTTCAGCCTGAAATATCAATCTAAGGATTCTGTCTCCAGGCCCAGTCTGTCTCTTGGGAACTTGACACTGAGATTCCAGGTGTTTGGACCTAAGCCTCCTGCTGACAGGACCTCAGGGGACAGACTGTGGGATCCTGGAGGGGGACATGTCCTGCCTCCTGTCCTCCCTGAACTGTGCGTGTTTGGGACTTCTTTCTATCCTCTGACCTGGACTTCTTCCCTCTCAGTGCACCCTCTTCTGTGCTCACTTAGCCAGATGCAGTTTCTGTTGCTCAGAACTACAAGGATCTCACCTGACACGGGTCACCGTGGAGTTGCATCAGCCGCACATTGAGCTCAATGGAGTCCAGCTCTAAGGGTTGGGGGGGAGATGGGGGTGGACACAGAATGGTTCTGTACCCAGTGCCTGAAACCCTGCCCAGAGAAGTCTGTGCAGGATGGGAATTCTCCAGGAACTGATGAAGAACCGATGAAGGAATGAACTCACATTTCTGAAGGTCAGGCAGGCGATGGCCAATGACTGCTGACATCTTCAAGAAGGAATGAGAGGACCGGTTGAAGCCTCAGGAAAACACGGGCTGAGAGGGAGTCCGAGGCAGTGAGGAAAGTCTTCCGAGGGAGGTTTGGACAAAAGTGTGGAGAAAGCTCTGCAGCACGTGGGGAGGGACTTAGGTGACATCCTGGGATCATTTCCAGGTCCCAGGTCTCTGGCTTCCTGCCCTGGGCTCCAGGTGTGGGAAACTGTTAGGTGCTTACATGCCCCACATGTGGAAACACAGAGAGTTGGTGCCCATGTGGAGCAGGCCCTTGGAGGTGAGAGCCACACCCAGATGCTCCCCTCTCCTCCCTGGAGAGGAGGAGCCTGAGGCGTCGCATGAAGGCTCCTCAGAAGGTCCAGGCAGGTGCAATCCCAGATGGGTGGCCAGGTCAGAACATGGCCTTGGATGGACTTTCCCTCCTTCCTGCCCACTTTCCCAAGCCACTCAGTCCTGCTCCTGGGGATGGAGTGAGCCTGGCATCCAGCTCTGCCCTAGGGGGGACCACAGGCTCCAGCAGGCTAGGCTGCAGCGAGGCTTTGAGCGTCTGTGCTCAGAGTCATAGGCAGCTGTGGAGGAGGGGAAGCAGGTAGGGCTAAGATCAATATTCTTAAGAGTCATTCTAGCCCTATGTGGGGAATAGACAGGTGAGGCAGGGCAGTGCCCCAAGGTAAACACAGGAAGACCGTTCTGGAAGTTCCTACAGGAGTCCTGGTGAAACATGAAGGCAGCCTGGGTGAGGCGTGTGCTCTCTCTCTGCCCCTCTGTTTACGGCTGACCCCCCTCCTCACACCTGCACACAAGCCCTCTGCTCTCAATTACCCTCGGGTGACCCGTGTCCTTCCTTGTCCCCGGGGCTGGAGGAGGGGCATCCCCGTGTTCAGCCCAAGTCAGATGACATGGGCTCCTCCTGGTGTCCCATGGGGCCTGCGGGGCTCCAGGGTCTGAGGGAAACAACTTTATGGGAGCCCAGCGGGCAGGCAGAGGAGCCATGGAGGACGTGCTTCCTGAGACCCTGGGAGACAGTCTCATGGGGAAGGAGGTCAGGCAGCTGAGCTCATCAATCAATGCAAGGAGCCTCAGTCAATCAATTCATATTTATTGGACTAAAGTCTGTAGAACACAATGTGGAGAGAGGCAGATGGTCCTAAATACCTTGTTCTGTTCATCCCCAACTGAGGAGGAAATTGAGGGTCAGAGAGGCCTTGTCTGTTGACCCCAGGCTGGTTGATCTCCTTGACACACTGCATAGTTCCTTGACCTGATGATGTCTTCTGCTTCATCTTTCTTTCTCTTTTTCCCAAATCAATCTCTGTTCCTACACAACACTGGGAATTTCATGGGAACTTCACTGGTCTCTCGGTGCACCTGAACTCAGAGGGCACCTGGATACTTGTCAGATGCTCCATCCACTGAGTTGTCACCACTGCTGCCGCCACCATCATCACCACCACTGTCACCAAGAAGCCACTGCCTGAAGTTCTACATAGACCATCCTTCAAAGAAGATATACAGATGGCTAGCCAGCATATGCAAAGAGGCTGAACACTGCTAATTATTCATTCAGTTCAGTTCAGGCGCTCAGTCGTGTCCGACTCTTCGCAACCCCATGGACCACAGCACGCCAGGCCTCCCTGTCCATCACCAACTCCCGGAGTCCACTCAAACTCATCTCCATTGAGTCAGTGATGCCATCCAACCATCTCATCCTCTGTGTATGCTAATCTAAACTACAATAAGAGATCACCCCCTACCAACCAGAAGGGCCATCAAGTCAAAGTAAACCTGTAACAATGAAGGTCAAGTGGTTAGAAAGGCAGTTCGCTTGTAAAATTTCCTCTTTCAACATTAAACACAGGTTTTATACCTTGTAGATGCTCCATATACTTCTTCAATCCTCTAACAGATAAAAAAAAAGTCACCTTAGGATACTCATAACTTAAGAGAGATATTTGATGGAATTCCCTGGTGGTCCAGAGGTTATGACTCTGCACTCCCACTGCCTCGGGCATGACTCAGTCCCTGGTCAGGGACCAAGGATCCCACAGGCCATGTAGCTCAGCCAAAAAAAAAAAAAAAAACACATTTGGTAGAGATGTCTCAGAGATAGGGCAACACCAGCACTTTAAAAGAGTTGGTGAGTGGGAACTCCACAGAGAGACAAAGAGAAGTGGGATTAGAGCAGAAAGCCGGCATTCAAGGGCCTTGGTGTGTAGTGAGGGGTCAACCTGATCTTTGCCCTTGGCTACTGGGAAGTGGTCCCTAAGCCCCTAGAATATTCTGGCTGATATAAGTGTCCTTGTCTGCCTGGGCCTTTTGGCCACTGTTCAGTCTGACAAGGAGACGTGTGATGGGGCCTCTGGAGGAGCTGGACTCTAAGACATTAGTCTGATCTCAGGGAGGGGCTGGAGACCACAAGTCAGGATAATTTTTTTTTAAATGGGTGAGTGTCCCTGGCAGGCAGTGTTCCATGTGCCCTGCCACACACCAAGTTCCAGAACAGTAACGCATCATGGGGACAATCGAAGCTTCAGGTGTGAAATCCGTCCAGACTCTGCCCTGTGACTGATGGAAACCCACAGGCTTCCTGTAATACACTGGGATCAGGATGGGTCTCAGTGAGTCCTGTCTGCTCTATAGGGAATTCTCAAACCTGAGGGTGGTTTGGGGGATCCCCTAAATTTGCCATTTGTTCAAATGAAAGCATAGTCCTGAGCACTGTGCCCTCATCCTTTGCAGATTGGCTGTCTCTGTGACTTAGAATTTGTAGAAAAAAAAAAAAAAACCCCGAAGTCAGAACTAAAGGCACCTTAACAGTCCTTTAGTCTGCCAGGGTCACAGCCCCTTCAGTTCTGTGTCCTCAGGGCCCACTCTCCTCACTCTAGTCCTGGTTCTGCTGCCCAAGCCTGCCTACTAGTCCTCCAACCTGGACCTTCTGCTCCACCCTGACCTGGGGTCTGACCCTGATCCAGGCCTCCCTGGGCTTTCGGATGAGATGATTGCACTTGGTTCCCCACCTCTGACCCTGCAGTTCACTCTGAGGCCATCACCATAGTCCATCAGATTGAATTACTATTCCCATTGGACACATGCAAATCTGAAACTCTAACACATAAGCCCAGAACCCAGGAGCTGGGCAGGGCTAGATCCAGGATCCCATCAGCTCCACCGAGTTCCTCCCCAGCTTCTCTGCTTTATGGGCCAGCAGGATCCTGCAGGGTTGGTACAGTTCCTAAGATGGGGACTAGAAAGGCTTTATCTAGGTAGAAGCCCGAGTAATACAAATGAAGGCGTCAGGATTTTCTGACTTGCCCCAAAGGAAATTCTGCTTGGTTCTCATCACCAGAAAGAAAACTCTTTCCAGCAAGCTTTTTAAATGTTAATATTGATTGAGTACCTACTCTGTATCAGTCATTACGGGAAGATCATTGCATGCATGATCTCAGTATCCTCACAATAAAACTGAACAGATGATGACGCTAAGGCAGAGAATAGCTCAGTAATTTGTCCAAGGTCACATAACCTGACCCTTCCTTGCAGGTTTCATCTTTTCTCAACCTGAGGTTGTTCAATGGCAGCAAATGACATGGAGGAAACATTCCTCATGAGATATTGAGAAGGAACATCCTCAACCCCCACCATAGGGTCCTGCTTGGAGGAGGTGTGCCTGCTAGCAAAAATCTAGTCTGGTGCTGTGGGATGTAGGTGACCTTCCTGACACACCAATACACCTGTACAAGTTACCTGGACAAACCAGCATTAGCCTCAATTTTCTTCAGGAATTCAGTCAGCAGGAGAAGCAGTTCCTCTCTGCTCAGTATGTCCCAGAGACACTCAGCAACATCCTCAAAAAAGATCTCAATATCTAGATGAAAGGAAAGAGAATGAGGTTAGAAGAATTTGTGAAGAGAAAAAGGGAAAGTGTTAGTCGCTCAGTCCTATTTGACTCTTTGTGACCCCGTGGGCCGTAGCCCACCAGGCTCCTCTGTCCATGGGGTTCTTCAAGCAAGAATACCGGAGTGAGTAGCCATTACCTCCTCCAGGGGATCTTCCCAACCTAGGGATAAAATCCAGATCTCCCACATTGCTGGCAGATTCTTTACTGTCTGAGTCACTGGGAAAGCGCAGAAGATTTTGTGGTGGATCATAAATGGTATTGGGTAGCTTTTTTTTTTTTTTTTAACCCTGTGTAACCTGGGGGAGGGCTCACAGATTTTGACAATCCACTCTAGAACAGGTATCTAGATCACCATGGCGACAGAAGTTGAAGAGAGCTATTTGAGTTTTTTAATTTGGTGGACCCGAAGTGTGGAAACTCCAGTTGGATGTTGCTGTACCAATTCTGAAAGACCACCATGTTCCAACAAAGTCCAAGCATGTGGTGTAAACCCAGTGGACACATACATCCGCTCTGGCATTCACAGGATAAAACCACTTCTACCTTATACTCCTAGCTGAGATGTGGCTGGGGTAGTAGAAGCTGCTGGAGAGAATGTATCTTTCAAGAAAGGTGATATTCACTACCAGGACGGTCTCTGGGAGCTACACCGAGTTCGCTTTGGAAGCCCATCACATTGTTTACACACTTCCCCCCAAAATTGGACTTTAAACAAGAAGCTGCCATCAGCATCTCATGTTTTACTGCTATCGAGTCTGCTCCCCAGTGTCCATGTGAAAGCTGGAGAAAGTGTTCTGGGGCAGGTGGAGGAGCTGGAAGAGCAGCATGCCAAATGGTTAGAGCTTATGGCTTAAAGATTTTGGGCACAGCTACTACTGAGGAAGGACAAAAGATTGTTTTGCAAAATGGAGCCCACTAAGTGTTTAATCACAAAGAAGCTAATAATATTGATAAAACTAAGAAATCTGTTGGTGAAAAAAGAGTTGATATGATTATTGAAATGTTTGCTAATGTCAAACTTAGTGAAGATCTAAATTTTTTGTCACATGAAGGACGAGCAATAGTTGTTGGCCGCAGAGGTCCTATTGAAATAAACCCACAGGATCCGTGACAAAGGAATATAGCATAAGAGGAGTAGCTCTCCCTTCATCCTCCAAGGAGGAATTACAGCAGTTTGCAGCAGCTCTCCAAGCCAGAATGAATCAGTTAGTTGAGACCAGTAATAGGTCCCTGGTATTCACTACAGAAGGTGGCCCAGGCTCATGAAGATATCATTCACAGCAGTGGGGCCACAGGAAAAATGATCCGTCTCTTAAATCACTAATCCTTCCATTGATTTCCTGTGTAATTAAAAGGTTTCCTACCTTAGTTTTATGTACACTGCATTTGCTCTGCTTAGCAATCGTTTGATTCAGTGAGTTTCTTCTATTTAAAAAAATATTTATCTTAGGATTCATAGGCGTTGGAGTGCAGTTTATTTTACAGCTGAGAATATTCTTTATGCCTTCTACCTCTCATCAAGGAATAGTAGGAAATAGGATGTTAGTGGTCACTTGGCATTGGAGGACATTACAGAAATTCCTAACCAATGCTTATCATTAATTCCATACCTTTGACTAAAACATGCTAATTCAAAATAGGACTGCTTGATTCCCAAGCCTAGTTCTCTTTACAAAGGTTCTTTAGTCTCTGATTAGCCCAGAACTATACTGGACTCTGACGATTCTCTGAATTCAATGAGACCCCTTTTCTAAACTAATCTCATCTAGATCTACAGGTCTCTCAGAAGGGCAAGATAAACCATGTCCAGAGAAATCTGTTAGTTTCCCAATATTCCCCAGTGTTTTATGCTTTTTTCTGGGTTAATCATTGACTACCAATGATCCATGTGCTCTCTGAGGACATCAGCCTTATCTCTGGGATAATATGATACCAGGTGCATAGTTGGGCTTCCCAGGAGGCACTGGTGGTACAGAATCTGCCTGCCAGTGCAGGAGATGTAGGAGATGTGGGTTTGATCCATGGGTCAGGAAGATCCCCTGGAGAAGGGCATGGCAACCCACTGCAGTATTCACGCCTGGAGAATCCCATGGACAGAGGGGCCTGGCAGGCTACATACAGTACACAGGGCTGCAAAGAGTCACACATGATGAAGTGACTTAGCACATCAGGTGCTTGGTTTCCAAATATATATGCATTGATTGGTTCAACTTGTTTCTAGCCACATGAAGACTTTTGATTTACAAATGGCAAGTGCCACAGCCTTCTCCAACTATTACTTGGGGCCTCCTGGATCAAAGATCGTCCATATGAGGGTAAGCAGAACATGCTGCCTCAACAATTTAGGGTCTGTGTCCCTTGCCAGCTTGAAGCAGTCTGAACAGAATTGCCAGCCCTTTTCCCTAGTTGCCATATTCTCCTAAATGAAAAGGGGAGAAATAAAAGATTATAGTCAGGGAGGAAGGACAGGGGTCCCCAAGTGGCAGGAGGAAATAAACTGCTAGTGGCAGACGTTCTTTTCCCCTTATCTACATGAGATTAAAAGGCTCCTTATAATCCTGTGTTGCCATGACGACACCTGGTGCCCCCTGAACTTAACTTTTTCTCAAACCTTGAGCTAACCAATGTGTATTTCTCATGGAAATGTTTTTCTTAAGCTGTGTTAATGAAACTATTCATTTGCTTGGAAATCTGCCTTTCTTCAAGGTTCATGTCAATTGTTTCATGGCCAGAGGTGAGTCCCCTTGTGCCATTCTATCTCAAAATGCATGTTGTGGGAGAGGAGCCTGGTACAACACTCTCTGTCTGAGGCATTTCTGTTATCCGATTAGCAGCTTGCTATCAGGTATATAATGCCTTGCTAAAAACTAGCAAGGGGGCACTCTTTCTGTCCCCTTCTGAAGTCTATGTTAGAAGCTTTCTCTACCCAATTTACACTTTAATAAAACTCTACTACAAAAAAGCTCTGAGTGATCCAGCCTTGTCTCTGGCTCCAGATTGAAGTCTTCTTTGAGGCCAAGGATACCAGATTTGCTCACAGCTCATGGAAGCAACCTTTCAGAATTGTATCTATGTGTGACAGGGATCATATATTTTTATTTAAATTAACAAAGTTTATGCCTTAAGAATGATCTGCTTTTGCTATCATACTATGATAACTGCAACAAATTCTAGAGCAAAATTTTTTAAAAATGTTACTTAGTATAAATTGTTAAAATTCATCTTCCTGAGTAGTGATCACCTGGGCACTGTTGGTAGAGTCACCGGGGGTTATGGACGGAACTGCTTTTCCCACCCTCACCCTCCAATTCATATGTTGAAGGTTAAACCCCAGTGACTATATTTGAAGATTGGGCCTTTAAAGAGGCAATTGAGGTAAAATGAAGTCATGTGAGGCCCTAATCCAATAAGATTGTGTCTTTATTAGAAAAGAAGACACCAGATTCTCTTTCTTCCTGCCCCCTCCTCCTGAGGAATGGCCATATGAAGACACAGTTAGAGGGCAGGTAGGATGCAAGCAGGTGGAGAGGCCTCACCAGAAACCACCTCTACCTTGATGATCTTGGACTTCCAACCCTCCAGAGTCATTATCTAATCCTGGGATTTAGATGTCTTCAGGAATCTGCAGTTTTAATTTTTAGAAAGAGAACGAGGGCTCCTGAGGTGGTACAGTGGTAAAGAATTCGCCTGCCAATGCCAGCGACACTGGAGTTGTGGGTTCGATCCCTGGGTTGGGAAGATCACCTGGAATAGGAGATGGCAACCCACTCCCAGTATCCTTGCCTGGAAAATCTCAAGAACAGAGGAGGCTGATGGGCTACAGTCCATGAGGTCGCAAAGAATTGAACACGACTGAACAAATGAGCACATCACTCACACAGAGATAAAGAGTACAGGGCACGTGTGTTTTGTGAGTTACGACTTCCAGCAGAGACTGGAGCACCCGGTAAATGAACGCTTCCATGTTTTAGCAGTGAAACAAAAGAATATTCACACTAAATGGGACAGAGAATGTAATGAAAATAATTAACCTTGGATCAGTACAGGGCAAGATCACTGCTCAAATGAGTGACCAAGATCCCTGTATGATTTCAGGGATCTAGAGGTTATGGAACTGTAGGTAAGACATAGGCAACTAGGATATATACATATGGGAGGGGCTGGACACGATGTAAGATGTGTTTCCTGGTACATGAACACACGGAGGTATTATTATTTCACAGAAGAAGAAAGTGAGACTCAGACAGGAGAAGGGACAACCCGAGGCCAGTGAGCAGAAAGCTCAGAGGTGGAACCCAAGGTCAAGTGTCAGACACTTCTTGGACATGACTTTGAATCCTCCTTAATTTAAATTCCTGTGATTCTTCATTCTGCGACATAGGGATTTTTCCAACTAAATTTTGGTGGTGAGTGCGCTGCAGCTGGAGGAGAGCATGGCAACCCACTCAAGTATTCTTCCCAGGAGAATCCCATGGACAGAGGGGCCTGGTGGGCCGCAGTCCATGGGGGTCGCAAAGAGTTGACAACGATTGAGCAACTAAGCACAGACTACAGCAGCGCACTGCAGCACGTACAGAAGTAGAAGTACAGTGTTGTTCACATGGAACTTATATGTTACCTAATTTTCAAAAAGGGTTTAGGACCATCTACCATTAACTACTATGTGAGAGGATCCTAATCGGAGACCCTCAGAATGGGCAGGGGAGGGGATCAACCAGCTCGAGGAGGGGTGGAGCCAGGTGTGACCCTGTGAACAACCCCGTCACCCCTCCCCTCCAGGTGGGAGGTGGCAAAGGGAGACTGGGGTTCAGTTCACTGTCCGCTGACTCTTGCAGAGCGGCTGGGTAAGTGGCAGGGTGAGAGCTGAAGGAATGGTGTTTGTGGTGATGCCCCAGGGTCTGGGAGCAGGAGGAGGCTCAGGCCAAGGGAGAGGGCAGGAGGAGCTCCAGGGATGCTGGGGGACCTCCTCTTGCTGCCCCATTTGGCTCTGGGGACTCTCTCTGCTGTCCCCCTCACCATGGGCTATCCTGGCCTCACTTCTGAGTCACTTGCTAGAGGGCAGTGGGGGAGGAATTGAGCACCTAGCAAGTGGCTCCCCAAGGAGAGGGCTGGGAAAGAGGCTCTGTGGACACACTCCCATTGGGGGTACTCCACGTGGCCCCCCTGAGGGGCTCCAGGATGCTTATCCATCCTCTTCTTGGTTCTTGATTCCTCTGTAGGTTAACTCTGCCTGGAGGAACCACCCTCAGTTCTGGGTCACATGTAGGAACTGGCCAGAAAAGAGGAAGCTGCCTACCTGAGCGGTCTCCAAGGTTTTCTGAGCTCATGGTGGCAGCAGCAGGGTCTCAGATATCTCCCTTCAGCTCCTTGTTCCTGTCAGGCTGGAAGGAGGTGTGACCTCACCCTTGGGGAGAGAAAACAGAACGTGGGTTTGATCACGAGTAAGCAGTGGCTGAGGGAGCAGCGAGGGTTGAGGTCTCGGGTAGGTTCCCCTGGGACAGCCACCAGTGCCACCGGGGACTTAACCCAGCGTGGTTCTCCATCTCCTGGGCTCTGCAGGTCACTAGTTAAGGAAAGTTCCGCACCACCCTCCAACTTCCTCCAAGTCATAGTCCTGTTGGGGTACAAGGAGAAGATAATAACAGAGGAAACAGCCATCTGTGAAGTTATAGGAGTAATAAATCCAGAGACAGACAAATAGATAGGAAGGAATACTCTGGAAATTACATGAGGTTGGAGCAACTCTGTTACTAACTGGTAATAAGTGATGTTGATCCAGTGTCTATGACATGCAGGCTCCTGAAACTAATCTAACTTTAGGTCAGCCCAGTTTTTCACACTGGTGCCAGAGCCTGGACTTACTGATCCAGATCCCAGGTTTGTGATGACTATGCTCTACTCCATTTAATATATGAAAAGAATTACTTGTGGATATATGTTTATTGGTAAATGACTCTTCTCATTCTAAAATGATGTCTTGCCCCCCAGGCTCAAGTCAGCCTTGACAAAGTTCTTGGTGGTGCAACTCTGACAGCCCATGTCTTCCTTGCTTCTGCAAAAGCCTTTATCTCACAAGGGCCTAGAGTCCCACCAGCCCCACCGTACTTCCTGTGTCCCTGCCCTGCATGGCTGAGGACCCCGAACTGTGCCCGGTCCTCTCTGCCGTCCTCCCCTGACTACTGGACTTTAGGTTGGTTCTAATACCGTATGTAAATAATAAAGAACATTCTCCTTGTATTAAACTTCACTCACATTTGAGACTGTTTCCTTAAGCTATTTCTAGAAGTAGAATTACTAAATCACAAGGCATCAATACCTAAAAAATTTTCATACCTAGATCCACACTGTTATCCAAACAGACTGTCATAATTTATGTTCACCCTCATAATAGATGAGGGTGTCCATCCTTTCAGACTTTCCCATTCTCAGTGGTCTTTAAAAAAAAAAAAAAGCTTCAGGTCTTTATATATAAAAAATTTACTTTGATTCTGCATGTGATTATCTTGCCATGGGAGAAGAGGAAGGAAAGCAGATGTTGATGACATTTAGCTACTGTTTTAAGAAAGCAAAAGAGCCTTTGTCAACTCCTCCTCCTGAGACCTGACTGAAATGACAGTAAAGGTACTTACAGGTATAATAACAGCTACTGATAAGAGTGACTTGTGTTTGTGGTCATCGCTCTGCATTGGTATTGGCTCTGAAACTTTACATATGATAACTTGTATGCTATTCCATTAACATTTGATATGTGTACATTGTATCCCCATCTGCAGATACGGAAGCTGAAGTACAGAAGTTTTATGATTTGGCCAAGGTCAGAAGTCTTGCCCCTGGTAGACTGGATTCCACCCCACTCACTGGGCTCACCCCACTCACCATAGCCTTCCTCTTCTCCCTCTGCTGCTAATAAAAACAAGCATGGGGGCAACAGGAGACCAGAGTGTTCAGCAGATGTCTGAAGACTCACTGGACGGTGAAGTGATAGATGAATAAGAGGAGTGCAGTAGAGGGAGAGAAACAGGGAGCGTGTTCACAGGAGAGAAGAACGGTCTGCTGGGCAGAGCCCCAGAGGGAGCAAGATGAGAGGGAGGCCGAGGGGAGAGCAGGGGACAAGCCCACCACCCCCACATCCCATCCCATATTTACAGCAGCCTTCACCCTTCACCAGACCTTTAGAAAGTTACTTGAGAATGAGATGCAGGAAAAAAATTAGATTATGTGTTTGTTTAATTATGGAAGAGATAAAGGATACCCATGAGAGAGATAGATGTGGGATCCAGGAATCAGGAACATCAACCCCATGGGAAGGGAATCCAAGGATCCCAGCTGGGCGCGCAGCAGACCTAGAGAGAAACCAGTCCAGAATGGGATAAGAACTCCAGAGTCTGTGGGGACAGGGGACTCGGTATCACATGAGGCACAGTTGGAAAGAAATGGAGGAAATGCTGAAGATAAACAGTGCATGGGGTGAAAAGGAAGCCAATTAGAAACATCAGGAAAAACTAAAGTTCTGCCCAGAAGCAAGTGCAGCTATTTGGTACAAGTTAGCTCTAAAAAAAAGTATTAAAATATCACAAATATGTAAACTGTCTTGTTTTATTTTTTAAAAAATCTAAGGTAAATTAATGTATGTCCAAGTCCTGGTTTTCCCATTTTGATTATTTTAGATGCTGTTTAAAACTGAAGTATTGTTGATATATGTGATATTTAACAATTCAGTTAATCAATATAAAAATTAAAATACATTTCTAGAACTTAGGAGCTGAAGCTCTGAAGGGAAGAGTTGTTTACAAAGCTAGGAGTAAAGAAATAGTAGTTCCAGTTGAGAGTATAACAAATAAATACATAAATAAAATGTTTACAAATGCAAAGCTTCCTAATAGAGGATATAAAACTAGAGCAATAATTGTATAAGCAGAAGATGGGGAAGGGTATAAGAAAAGTATAAAAATAAATAAAATCCTTATTTTTCCTAGTAAGAAATAAATAAATAATGTACAAATTTTTAAATCAAGAAAATGAAAAAATGCAATACCTAATACTGATTAGCTATTGTGGTTGATGACACCCCACTTTGCACCTTCCCAACTGCTTGGTATGAATTCACTTCCTTTTAGTTCTCACAATGATCCTATAAGAAAGGAAACTGAAGCTCAGAGAGGTGAAGCAATGTACTCAAAGCACACAGCTAGTGCTAGAGCCAGACTCCAAGTCCAGGTTCCTGTCTCCTGAGCACATTCTCACACTACAGTACAGCTCCCAATGTAGTAATATCATTTCTGTTTGTGTCAGTCACTCTCTGTGTCTGACTCTTTGTGACCCCTTGGACTGTAGCCCGCCTGGTTCCTCTGTCTATGGAATTCTCCAGGCAAGAATACTGGAGTGTGTTGCCATTTCCTTCTCCAAATATAATTTAAAGTCATTGATTAACTACCTAAAAAATAGCTGGATTTAGAAAAGGCAGAGGAACCAGAGATCAAATTGCCAACATCCATTGGATCATTGAAAAAGCAAGAGAGTTCCAGAAAAGCATCTACTTCTGCTTTATTCACTATGCCAAAGCCTTTGACTGTGTGGGTCACAACAAACTGGAAAATTCTTAAAAGATGGGAATACCAGACCACCTGACCTACCTCCTGAGAAATTTATATGCAAGTCAGGAAGCAACAGTTAGAACTGGAAATGGAACAACAGACTGGTTCCAAATCAGAAAAAGAGTGTGTCAAGGATATATATTGTCACCCTACTTATTTAACATATATGGCGAGTACATCAGGAGAAAGGCTAGGCTGGATGAAGCACAAGCAGGAATCAAGATTGCCGGGAGAAATATCAATAACTTCAGGTATGCAGATGACACCACCCTTAGGGCAGAAAGCAAAGAAGAACTCAAGAGTCTCTTGATGAAAGTGAAAGAGGAGAGTGAAAAAGCTGGCTTAAAATTCAACATTCAGAAAACTAAGATCATGGCATCTGGTCTCATCACTTCATGGCAAATAGATGGGCAAGCAATGGAAACAGTGACAGACTTTATTTTGGGGGGCTCCAAAATCACTGTAGATGGTGACTGCAGCCATGAAATTAAAAGAAACTTGCTCCTTGGAAGAAAAGTTATGACCAACCTAGACAGCATATTTAAAAGCAGAGACATTGCTAACAAAGGTCCGTCTAGGCAAAGCTATTATTTTTCCAGTAGTCGTGTATGGATGTGAGAGTTGGACTATAAAGAAAGCTGAGCACTGAAGAATGGATGCTTTTGAACTGTGGTGTTGGAGAAGACTCTTGAGAGTCCCTTGGACTGCAAGGAGATCCAATCAGTCCATCCTAAAGGAAGTCAACCCTGAATATTCATTGGAAGGACTGATGTTGAAGCTGAAACTCCAGTACTTCGAACACCTGATGTGAAGAGCTGACTCATTTGAAAAGACCCTGATGCTGGGAAAGATTGAAGGCAGGAGGAGAGGGGACGACAGAGGAGGAGATGGCTGGATGGCATCACCAACTCAATGGACGTGAGTTTGAGTAAACTCTGGGAGTTGGTGATGGACAGTGAGGCCTGGAGTGCTGCAGTCCATGGGGTCGCAAAGAGTTGGACACGACTGAGCAACCAAACTGAACTGAAAGAAATAGCTTTTCCTTGGGAAGGAATGAGTAGAACCCTCTGTAGAAATTGATTTTTTTTAACCTTATGCACTTAGGATTTTTGACTGTTTTAACTCTAAGACAGCTACTGGTGAAGTTGCTCAGTTGTGTCCGACTCTCTGGGATCCCATGGACTGTAACCTACCAGGTTCCTCCATCCATGGAATTTTTCAGGCAAGAGTACTGGAGTGCGTTGCCATTTCCTTCTCCAGGGGATCTTCCTGACCCAGGGATCGAACCCAGGTCTCCCACATTACAGGCAGACGCTTTCCTGTCTGAGCTACCAGGGAAGCCCTAAGACAACAAAAGTTACTTTATAGTATTCAGTAACCCACAAGAATGGGGTGGTTTCTAGCACCACCACCTTAAAGATGACAGAAGCAGTTGAATTAAGTGCCAACCAGAAATAAGTGTGACTTGCTGTGACAGCTGTCAGTGTAGGAGGCATATTCGTGTTGATGAAACCAAGTTCTCTAGAAAAGTAGGCATGAAAACAGGGTTAAACCAGAATAATGAGAGTGAACTGTGACCTTAAACAGATATTGTCCAGTAGCATCTGGACACCCAATGTACCCAGTAGCCCACCCACACGTATACCCATGGGCTTCTGTCCACTCAAAGGATGCAAGATAACTTGCAGGGGAGGCATCCACAGGCCAGCATCTCTGCTCCTGCAAAGGCAAGGATGCTCTTGAAGATGATCAGAGAAGTGGTCAGAAGGGGGCACCCACATATAACAGTAAAAATAATAATAATAATAATAAAAGGTAATGTTACTATAAATATACTTCATTGGGCCTTGTTGAGTCTGTGAAAGGCCATGAGTTCATAATAATAATCAAATGAGAGGACTTTAGATAAAGGGAGACATAAAGTTTAAAAACTGCACTAGTGGTAACGCAGGAGATGAAAAATGCAAGAGAGTGGGTTCAGTCCCTGAGTCAGGAGGATCCCCTGGAGAAGGAAATGGCCACCCACTCAAGTATTGTTGCCTAGGAAATCCCATGGAGATGAGCCTGGTGGGCTACAGTTCATGGGGCTACAAAGAGTTGGACAGGACTGAGCTGGTTTCTTTCTTTTCTTTCCACGGTGTAAAGAAGGGTAAGTACAATAGGAAATATTTTGTTATGAAATAAATTTAATAAGAAGAGCAGTCTTGAAGTCTGTGGGGATATTCCCTTCTGTTTATTTACACGAATGTTTATAAAGGATTGAGAAAGAAAGAAGCCCTGACATCCCAAAGCTGGCCTGGTATCACAACAGGGTGATGTTCTTTTCCTCTTAAAGGCTCTCACAGAACTCCAGCTTCACACAGGGTCACCCTGAGAGCAGGAGCGAAGGAGACAGCAAACACACATCACTGTGTCCCCGCCAAGAAAACACCCCCTCCCTTGGTTGAAAAGCAAGACTGCTCCTTCTTACCAATTGCACCTTTATCCTCACTCTGGTCCCCAACTCCACAGATGGAGTTACTGAGACTCACACTGGTAGAAATGACCCCAGTTCTCGGCAGCACCCAACCTAGAGTTGCCCCATATCGTTAGAGCTTCCCCCAAATCCCCTCCCCTAAGCTCCATCCTAAAATCTTTCTATCACTTCCTCTCTGTGATGCCTGGGGTTTCCCTCAGGAAGAGTAACCATCAGCTTGTCCACTAACGAGTGTGCCTGGTGCCAGAGGCTAGAGGCACTGACCTTGTGGATGGGAGAGTATTCATACAGGCAGACCTGCCTCCAAGCAGGTGGGACAGGAGAGCGGGCTGCTCCCCAGCCTCCTTCTCTGCCTCGAAGCTGCAGAACCCAAGGAGCCAGGGCAGCCAATTGAAATCATGAAACATGAGAAGGAAAATTCAAGCCAGAAAGAAGAGGGCTCCAGCAGAAGGGCCAGCTCTTGGATGATGCCAAAGAATTGTAAATGCATCATGACCCTTGACTTATCCTTCTGTCCTTCCCTCCCATTCTTGTCCTGGTCCTGACCCTTGTCTTGGGCCTCAGCTGGGTGTGAATGTTGGATGGTGCTCCCTTCTGCTGGATTTCTATTGCAACTGTCTTCCTCTGTTAGCCTCCAGGTCACTTCCTGGAAAGGCTGTTTCTGAGAAAAGGGAGGACTGTGGGGAAGCCTGTCCCCGCCCAACTGCATGGCCAGACACAGACCCCACCTGCCTCACCAGGTGAAATGTTACCTGTAATTAGAGTTCCCACTCCACAGCCTCCTCCCCCTGCTGTCTCCCCCAGTTCCTCTCCAGGCCCCCCTGGAATCTTGCACTTTCCTGGCTGTAGGTCTATTTGTGTAGAGTTTCTGCAGCTCCCAGCACTAGGCAGGTGCCCTGTCTCTTCTCTGCTGCTCCCACTGTTCCAGGGCCTCCAGGGCTCCCTCCACCCTCCCAGGCACAGCCTGAATAGAATACCAGGTGTGGGACCCGTTACTGGGACATGAAGCAACCAGCTTCGTGAAAACACAGCACCACACTTCTTTTACCTGCGTGGAGTGCTTCCATTTGTTTTCCTTGTCTGTCTTGCTAAAAGTTCTTTCTGATAGACAGTGTCATCACATTTCTGAGCATTTCCATTTATGGGCATCCTGCACTTTCCAGAAGATTACCCTCTGCCAGTAAACTGTGATGTGAGACCTACATCCTCTATTCTCTACACCATCTTGTTTTAGGAAAGCTTTTGCTGAACACAGACACATCTGCCTCCACAAACAGGCCCCTGCCTAACCTGTGCCTTGAGCCATGGCCTCACCTCCCTGAGCTTCCATTTCCCTTCTTCTGTAAAGTAGTGTCAGTCATCCTTTTCTCAGACAGTCATCCTTAGAATGGGGAGATGGGCAGGGCTCCTACCCCAACTGCTTACCCAGGAATCTTCCTCTGGCCGAGTGTGAACAAGATCCAGTTATTCTCAGCTCTGCAAATGCAGCCGCCTTCTGTGCATCTACGCAGTGACCACACACTTTCAGGGCCCAGATATACCCAGAGAATCAAAAGGGAAAGTGAAAACTTCTTTTCTGGATTGCTCAAGTTAACAACACCCTGCCCACCCTGGCCCCACCCTGGACTATTCTCACCCTTCTGCTGACCCCTTAGAAAAACAACCCCAGCCCTGACATTTCATGACCATCTTGACACAGTCCTCCCTGAGTCGGCTCCTTGAAGGAGAACTGACAACACCACATTGTGAGTCCCTTGGCGACCCACTCCCCAACCCCATGGCCATCTTCCCACCCGCTCATTCCTCTCCATCCCCACACAGTTGTTAGCCTGCCTGCCTTATTCACCTTTGTTCCACCAGCACATGGTCATACTGTTGCCGCGGAGGGCTATGCCCATGTGGCTACTAGAATTTGCTCATGCAGATCCAACTGCCAGGGACACCTGCTGCAACCAATCTGGAGAAATCATACTCACCCTGTAGAGCCAAAATCTCCCATCACCTCCTCTGAGAAGCCCTCCAGGGCCTCCCCTAAGAGTCCACTGTCCCCTGCTATGCTCCCATGGTACCTGGGAAAGGGGCCTAAGGCTACCCCTCAGCCACTCTGTCCATACCCACCCTCACCCTTTGATCAAGTCCCTCTGGACTTGGCCCTGCTGACAGGGACAGAACTAGTGCCTTCAGATCCCAGCAACTCACCTGAGGAGGCCCAGCCTTGGTGGTTAAGGCCATTTGGATGGATGTCAAGTTTATGGGAAGGGCTGAGAGCATGCTGCTCTTTACTCCCTTGGATTATTTCTACTTGACACAGTTCTCTTTTCTTCAAATGGAGCACTTTTATAGGAAGGCTAGTGACCTGGCAACTCGGAAAACCAGTCTGAATTTCTGTTTGTTTCCTGAGCAAAGAGCCTCGGTGTGTCAAGGACTGGGCATGCGCAGACTCTGTGCAGGCACCATCTGCACCGTTCCTGTCCAGACTCTCACACCAGCTCTAGGAAGCGTCAGCACCATTTTTCAGATTAAGAAACAGAAGAACAGGACCCGCATTTCTGAGAGTCATGCAGCTGGGCTGCTGGTAGACTTCTCTTTTTTGCCCCAAGCAGTAGGGGCAGCTACGCGCTTGGACCCCTCATAGAGACCCACCTGCCCAACATCAGGGCTGTTTCATCCCAGAAAATGGTCCTGCTCATTATGGTCACTTCCTCTCAGCTTTTGAGGGAGGGCCAGAGGAGTGATGGGTGGTATCCCATGAGGACCACACACTAGAGTTTGGTCTTACAATCACCCTGGAAATTAGGTCAGGAATCTGATCTGATTTTGCCGATAAGGCAACCAAAGGGAGGGGCGAGGTAGGGGCTTTCTTTCCACAACTCACAGTAGGTGCCACAACTCAAAACAAGGTTGTCATTTGCCTACTGTAAACTCTACTCCTTGTTTACAGTTACTTTTTTTTTCAATTATTTTTTTCCCAGAAAACTCCCTCCTACTTCTCTCTTCTCTCTTCAATTAGCATGAGCTTATCCGCACATTCAAGCAAAACCACCATGAGATGCAGAACTCAGCTAATCCATATGTGTGGAAACCATGGTTTATTGCTTTTGCTTGCTCTTTCCCCCTCCCTTAAATTAGATATTCTGACTGACACGGCAGCATTAGTTAGATGCTCTTCTGCACACAGAACAAACCCCCTTATCTTCAAAGTCCTTTCTTTATGACTCTAATGTGATTACCTCTGGACCTCCAGGAGGAGGCTTCCTTAATCCTAGAATTCTGATCTCTTCCTTGCCTTACTATTCTTAGTTAAAAATTACAAGGTATGTTATCAATAAATATGCACTTAGCATTATCTCAGAGAGTGTCTTGTAAACTCTCATAATCCCATGTGTTAGTGAGAATTATTCAGTGTGCCATCGCCACAATTGGCACCCAAACACAGACCACCTGATGATTTGCTTCGAACTTGTTCCTCAAGCCCAAGCAAGGGAAAAGGACATCTGCTGATCCAGGCAGCAGCTACGGCCTCTAAGGCTAGCAATGGGACGAAGTCTTCCTGACGGGCAGTACTTTTGTTTTTGCTTTCTGCTATGAGTAATTCTCTTTCTTTTCAAAAGCTTGCACATAAATGTCAGCTTTCCTTTCTGCTTGCTGCCGCTGGCTGTAAGATTTCTGTTTTAGACTTAATGAAACTTCTTAGGTTGTTCCTAAGTTTTCTAACGAAACTTCTTCTCGGTGTCCTTCGTATCCACAAGAAGGTTCTTTGAAAGTGTCTGATTGGGAACTAGCAGGTCATTGGTTGAGAAATGGTGTAGGTGTTGCAAATATACAGCATCAAAATATTTGGAATTTTGTCATATTGGGTTTCTGCTATAGAACAGTGAGAAATTCCTTGGGCTGATATTATTCCTCTGCTGGAAGCACCTCCACCATCTCCTTTTATTATGTATAAAACCAGCTGTATAGAATCAACAAAGACTACTTTATCAGCTCACGAATCCACTCAAGGACTTGCTCAATCACTTCCTAATGTTTCTCAGGGTCCTATGGTAGAAAATATGGTCAGAGAAGGTTTAGAGAAGGAAGGAACTGTAGATGCCTTCCCTGTCTTTTCACAGCAGGACAATGGCATCTCTAGTTCATTTACTAAAGGGACTGTAGAAAGTATAGGTGGTGGATAACAAATGACACCCTGGGATTGGAAGACACTTGTAAAAATGGTTTACCTACTGCTCAATACTCCTTATGGTTTCAAGAATATAGAGATTATTGTACTATGCTTGCTTTAAACAACCTTCAAAATGGCATCTCTGTTAATATAAATATGCTTATGGGAGAAGGACAATACATAACTGTGGCTGCTCAAACCACAATGGACGCTCAGGCTTTTACACAAGCCTCCAAAGCTGCTCATAAAGCTGGTCTTTGTTTACCCTATCTTACAGTCCCACAGGAATCCTTTTCTACTATAAGACAAGGAGCAAATGAACCTTACATGAGCTTTGTAGACAAATTACAAAATGCTCAGTCAGTTCAGTGCAGTCGCTTTCATGTCCGACTCTGTGACCCCATAAACTACAGCACACCAGTCTTCCCTGTTCATCACCAACTCCCGGAGCTTGCCCAAACTCATGTCCATCGAGCTGGTGATGCCATTCAACCGTCTCATCCTCTGTCGTCCCTGTCTCCTCCTGCCTTCAATCTTTCCCTGCATGAGGATCTTTTCTGAGGAGTCAGGTGTTTGCATCAAAATGCTATTGATCGACAAATTAAAAATTGGAGGCTTGGGAGATATTAACACTGCAATTAACCCATTTGAATGCAGAGTTCCAAAGAATAACAAGGAGAAATAAGAAAACCTTCCTCAGTGATCAATGAAAAGAAATAGAGGAAAACAATAGAATGAAAAGACTAGAGATCTATTGAAGAAAATTAGAGATACCAAGGGAATAGTACATGCAAAGATGGGCTCAATAAGGGACAGAAATGGTATGGACCTAACAGAAGCAGAAGATATTAAGAAGAGGTGGCAAGAATAACAGAAGAACTGTACAAAAAAGATCTTCACCACCAAGATAATCACGATGGTGTGATCATTCACCTAGAGCCAGACATCCTGGAATGTGAAGTCAAGAGGGCCTTAGGAAACATCACTATGAACAAAGCTAGTAGAGGTGATGGAATTCCAGTTAAGCTATTTCAAACTCTAAAAGATGATGCTGTGAAAGTGCTGCACTCAATATGTCAGCAAATTTGGAAAACTCAGCAGTGGCCACAGGACTGAGAAAGGTCAGTTTTCATTCCAATCCCAAAGAAAGGCAATGCCAAAGAATGCTCAAACTACCGCACAATTGCACTCATCTCACACGCTAGTAAAGTAATGCTCAAAATTCTCCAAGCCAGGCTTCAACAGTACGTGAAACATGAACTTTCAGATGTTCAAGCTGGTGTTAGAAGAGGCAGAGGAACCAGAGATCAAATTGCCAACATCTGTTGGATTATTGAAAAAACAAGAGAGTTCCAGAAAAATATCTATTTCTGCATTATTGATTATGCCAAAGCCTTTGACTGTGGATCACCACAAACTGTGGAAAATTCTGAAAGAGATGGGAATACCAGGTCACCTGACCTGCCTCTTGAGAAATTTGTATGTAGGTTAGGAAGCAACAGTTGGAACTGGACATGGAACAACAGACTGGTTCCAAATAGGGAAAGGAGTGTGTCAAGGCTGTATATTGTCACCCTGCTTATTTAACTTATATGCAGAGTACATCAGGAGAAACTCTGGGCTGGATGAAGCACAAGCTGGAATCAAGATTGCCAGAAGAAATATCACTAACCTCAGATATGCAGATGACACCACCCTTATGGCAGAAAGTGAAGAGGAACTAAAGAGCCTCTTGATGAAAGTGAAAGAGGAGAGTGGAAAAGCTGGGTTAAAACTCAGCATTCAGAAAACTAAGATCATGGCATCCAGTCCCATTACTTCATGGGAAATAAATGGGGAAACGTGGAAACAGTGACAGACTTTATTTTTCTGGGCTCCAAAATCACTGTAGATGGTGACTGCAGCCATGAAATCAAAAGAAACTTGCTCCTTGGAAGAAAAGTTATCACCAATCTAGACAGCATATTAAAAAGCAGAGACATTACTTTGCCAACAAAGTTCCATCTAGTCAAGGCTATGGTTTTTCCAGTGGTCCTGTAGGGATGTGAGAGTTGGAGTATAAAGAAAGCTGAGTGTTGAAGAATTGATGCTTTTGAACTGTGATGTTGGAGAAGACTCTTGAGAGTCCCTTGGACTGCAAGAAGATCCTACCAGTCCATCCTAAAGGAGATCAGTCTGAATATTCATTGGAAGGACTGATGTTGAAGCTGAAACTCCAATACTTTGGCCACCTGATTCAAAAAACTGACTCATTGGAAAAGACCCTCATACTGGGAAAGATTGAAGGTTGGAGGAGAAGGGGATAACAGAGGATGAGATGGTTGGATGGCATCACTGACTCAACAGACGAGTTTCAGTAAACTCCGGGAGTTGGTGATGGACAGGGAGGCCTGGTGTGCTGCAGTCCATGGGGTCACAAAGAGTCTGACACATCTGAGAGACTGAACTGATCTGAACTGAACTGAATGGGATATTAAACATCACAAGTATTCCTCACAACCCTACTGGACAAGCCATTATAGAACGTGCAAATGGGCTACTGAAATAATTTTTAAATAAACAGAAAAGGAAATAATTAACCCCTCCCAGGGAATGATTGCATATTGCCCTATTCACTCTTAATCACTAGTCAACTTCCCAAAAATTCTTCCCAAAAATTCAAAAAACAATCAGCTGCTGCTAGACATTTTTCTCCTCCACATTCTCAAGAATACCCTCTGGTACTTTTTAAATAACTGCCCTCTCCTATTTGGCAAGGACCTGAACATGGGGAAGGGGATATGCTGCCATTCTGTCTTCCTCAGGTCCACTTTGAATCCTTGCCTGTTATGTGAAACCTTATCATGAAGCACCAAGGATTTCAAGATCCATTACCAGAATTTCATCTGTTGACCACCCAAAAGACTCCTCCTAGCACGTCTCCTCCGAAAAGATAGAGAAATAACCATCCACGAGCCACTGACATTACATGAAGAGCTGAAATAGCTTGTTAATACTGGCACACCTGTTACTCCTGAAAATCCATAACTGTTACCACAGCAGCTGTTACTGCAGCAACTGCTGCCACTGCCCTTTCTATATCCTTAAAAACTGCCAACCAAGTACAGACTTTTATGACTAATATAACTTCTGACTTTACTGAACAAGTAGAAACTGATCTAATGATTTTACCTCAACTTGCAGCTTTGGACACCACAGTTTTATGGCTCGGTAAACATCAGCGTGCTCTTTGGACTCAATCACAATTAGACTGTGACAGTATGTTTTCTCATGTGTGTGTAACACCTTATTTTCTCATAATTATTCTGAAATCTGGAATGATTTGCATCAACAACTAGACCCAAAATCAGACGATATACTCAATGACTCTGTCCTACACTTACAACACGTCCTTTGTCAGCAGATTCAATCCCTTCAACAATACTGTTCAGATGTTACTATTTAAACCCTCCTAGATAAAGCCACATGGCTCAACGCAAAGAACTGGTTCTCATCCCTAAATCTAAAATCTTGGGGTTTTTTTCTTTCATCTTATTCACAATATTGCTTTGTGTTTTATTTCTAGTCAGAACATCAATTGTTTCGTTTTCTTGACTCACCTGCACTGAGGTGATGCTAACATTATTCCTCCCACAAGATCAAAGAAACATTCATTAAAGAAAATAAGAAGAGGGGAATTGTGGGAACCATGTTTTACTGCTTTCTCAGAAATGTCTCCTGAAATTTAATCTTACTCATTGTCTCTTCTTTGCTTGCTCTTTTCCCCTCCCTTAAGTTAGACATTCTGACTGACATGTCAGCATTAGTTAGATGCTGTTCTTCACACAGAACAAACCCCCTTATCTTCAAAGTGATTAGAGTCATAAAGATGACTCTAATGTGATTAGAGTCATAAAGAAACCAGAGATCAAATTGCCAACATCCGTTGGGTCATCAAAAAAGCAAGAGAGTTCCAGAAAAACTTCTGCTTTATTGACTATGCCAAAGCCTTGACTGTGTGGATCACAACAAACTGTGTAAAATTCTTCAAGAGATGGGAATACCAGACCACTTGACTTGCCTCCTGAGAAATCTATATGCAGGTCAAGAAGCAACAGTTCGAAGCAGATATGAAACAATTTACTGGTTCCAAATTGGGAAAGGAGTGTCAGTATATATTGTCACCCTGCTAACTTAACATATATGCAGAGTACATCATGCAAAATGCCGGGCTGGATGAAGCACAAGCTGGAATTAAGATTGCTGGGAGAAATATCAATAACCTCACTTATGCAGATAACACCACCTTTATGGCAGAAAGTGAAGAGGAACTAAAAGCCTCTTGATGAAAGTGAAAGAGGACAGTGCAAAAGTTGGCTTAAAACTCAACATTCAGAAAACTAAGATCATGGCATCCGGTCCCATCACTTCATTGCAAATAGATGGGTAAACAATGGAAACAGTGACAGACTATTGGAGAAGGCTCTTGAGAGTCCCTTGGACTGCAAGGAGATCCAGTTAGTGAATCCTAAAGGAAATCAGTCCTGAATTTGGCCACCTGATGTGAAGATCTGACTCATTTGAAAAGACCCTGATGCTGGGAAAGATTGAAGGTGGGAGAATAAGGGGACAACAGAGGATGAGATGGTTAGATGGCATCACTGACTTGATGGAGATGAGTTTCAGCAAGCTCCGGGAGTTGGTGATGGACAGGGAAGCCTGGCATGCTCCAGTCCATGGGGTCACAAAGAATCAGACACGACTGAGCGACTGAACTGAACTGAATGTGATTACCTCTGGACCTCCAGGAGAAGGCTTCCTTAGTCCTAGAATTCTGGTCTCTGCCTTGCCTTACTGCTCTTAGTTAAAGACTGCAAGATAAGTTATCAATAAATATGCACTCAACATTTTCTCAGAGAGTGTCTCTTCTGCGAGCTCTCCCTTTGCTGTCTCTGATAATTCTATGTGTTTGTGAGAATTATTCAGTGTGAAATCACTACATGTATCAGCAATCATGCCAAGTACTTTGCAAGCATGATCTCAGTTTCCTCAGAATAAAAGTGAACAGATGAGGAAACTAAGGCAGAGAGTAGCTCAATAACTTGTCCAAGGTCACATGACCTGCCCCTTCCTTGTAGGTTTCATCTTTTCTCAATCAGAGGACATTCTCTGCCAGCAAATGCCATGGAAGAAACACTCCTCGTGGAATCTTCAGGAGGAACATTTGAGATCAATTGAGCTAGTACCTGCCTGAGGCAGTCACATTTGGTAAGTAAGTGCTTTTGGATGAGAGTGCTGGGCAGGTGCCCTAACATAGCACAGGGAAGCGGGGATTCCAGTGGAGGGGAGAGGTTTCTGCCTAAACTAACACATTCCAGGTAGAGGGGACAGCACCACAATAGGTAGGACCTACTGTGTGTCAGGCACTGGCCCAGGCCATAGACACACATGATATTTGATCCTCATAAAAATACAGGGAAATATTCTTCTCATTTTACAGGTGAGGGCAGGTAAGGTGCTCCAGGTCACATAGATGAGAGATGGCAAAGGCCAGATTGGGGTTCAGTTCAAGGTCTGCTGACCCTCACAGAGTGGCTGGGCTGGAGGCAAGGCAAGAGCTGAAGGAAACAGCTTCTGTGGTGACACTCCAGGGTCTGGGAGCAGGAGGAGATTTGGACCAAAGAGAGAGGGCAGGAGAAGCCCTATCTGGCCTTGAGGACTCCCTCTGCTGTCCTCTCTCCCTGTGAGCTGTCCTGGCCTCACTTATGAGTCACCTGTTGGGTGGTGGGAGGAAGTGAGCACCTTGGACTTGTCCCCCTGAGTAAATAGCCCAGAAGGAGGCCTTGGAGAGAGACCCCTGGTTGCGGGCTTTCCCGACCCCTGCGGGCGGCTGGAGGTTGCTTATTCATCCCCTTCTTGGTTCTTGATTCTTCTCTGGGTTAATTCAGCCAGTTTGCACCACTTCAACTCCAGGTCACAAGTAGGAACCAGCCAGAGAAGAGACGGCTGATTACCTGAGCAGCCCCCCAGGTCTTCTGAGCCCATGGTGGCAGCAGTCTCAGAGATCTCCTTTCAGTTCCTTGTTTGCATAGGGCTATCCTATCTTTGTGCCTTTTCATACTGTTCATGGGGTTCTCAAGGCAAGAATACTGAAGTGTTTTGCCATTTCCTTCTCCAGTGGACCACATTTTGTCAGAACTCTCCAGCCTCTTCCATAAGCCTCTTATCCTCCTCCATCAGAGGGCAGACAAACTGAAAACCACACTTACAGAAAACTAACCAATCTGATCACATGGACCACAGCCTTGTCTAACTCAATGAAACTATGAGCCATGCCGTGTAGGGCCACCCAAGACAGAGGGGCAAGCCACCTAGTGATGGATTTACTGGAAAAAGTTTCAGCACTCAGCTGGTTTGTGTCCTAGCTGGACTGCACCCCATACCCTTCCTAGAATGTTGAGACCAGCAGCAGAGATGCCATCTCTGCAGCAGTCAAACCCCTCAGGCTTTTATTCCACTCCTGCTCTTTCTCAGATTTCTTGGCTTCCTAAGTCAGCTCTTGCTTTTCCGCCAAAATTTTCATTTGGAAAAATGAACCCAGGATCACACATTGTGTTTAGTTGTTGCATTCCTCTTAAGCCAGCTTTTGATACCTGAATTGATCCTTTTGCTTTGGATTTCCCACCCAGACCCCTGTATCTTGGATTATGGAGTCTCTGCTGCAATTTTTGTCTGAGATAATCCTGCTTGGATAGGAAAACCAGGAACCATTGCATAAGGAAGTCTAATCATAGGAGTAGAGTAAGGCTAGGAGAGGGGTGAAGTGAGTGGCACCATCAGTCTTTTGGGAGGGGTGGTGCTGAAGAGGGTTTGTCTCCAAAGGAGCACTACCCACCTTCCAAACCCAGGAGGCCTTCAAGCTGAACTACCTGAGAACTTGGCACAGGGTGGGGGAGAGAGTAAGGCTGATAGACAGCTTTATCTTTCATTTTATATATTTTTGAATTTTGTAACATGGACTTTTATGACTTGGTCAAAAACAGATATTGAAATAGACCTAACCAGGGCCACTCAGTCAGATTAGATCAGTCGCTCAGTTGTGTCCAACTCTTTGCGACCCCATGAATTGCAGCAGGCCAGGCCTCCCTGTCCATCACCAACTCCCAGAGTACACTGAGACTCATGTCCATCGAGTCAGTGATGCCATCCAACCATCTCATTCTCTGTCATTCCCTTCTTCTCTTGCCCCCAATCCCTCCCAGCATCAGGGTCTTTTCCAATGAGTCAACTCTTCTCATGAGGTGGCCAAAGTACTGGAGTTTCAGCTTTAGCATCATTCTTTCCAAAGAAATCCCAGGGCTGATCTCCTTCAGAATGGACTGGTTGGATCTCCTTGCAGTCCAAGGGACTCTCACGAGTCTTTGAACCACAGTTCAAAAGCATCAATTCTTTGGCGCTCAGCCTTCTTCACAGTCCAACTCTCACATCCATACATGACCACTGGAAAAACCATAGCCTTGACTAGACATTACTTTGTTGGCAAAGTAATGTCTCTGCTTTTGAATATGCTATCTAGGTTGGTCATACCTTTCCTTCCAAGGAGTAAGCGTCTTTTAATTTCATGGCTGCAGTCACCATCTGCAGTGATTTGGGAGCCCAAAAAAATCAAGTCTGACACTGTTTCCACTGTTTCCCCATCTATTTCCCATGAAGTAATGGGACCAGATGCCATGATCTTCGTTTTCTGAATGTTGAGCTTTAAGCCCACTTTTTCACTCTCCACTTTCACTTTCATCAAGAGGCTTTTTAGTTCCTCTTCACTTTCTGCCATAAGGGTGGTGTCATCTGCATATCTGAGGTTAGTGATATTTCTCCGAGCAATCTTGATTCCAGCTTGTGTTTCTTCCAGTCCAGCGTTTCTCATGAAGTACTCTGTATATAAGTTAAATAAACAGGGTGACAATATACAGCCTTGACGTACTCCTTTTCCTATTTGGAACCAGTCTGTTGTTCCATGTCCAGTTCTAACTGTTGCTTCCTGACCTGCATACAGATTTCTCAAGAGGCAGGTCAGGTGGTCTCGTATTCCCATCTCTTTCAGAATTTTCCACAGTTTCTTGTTATCCACACAGTCAAAGGCTTTGGCATAGTCAATAAAGCAGAAATAGCAATAGTTCCAGAAAAACATGATGATCCAGCGGATGTTGGCAATTCGATCTCAGGTTCCTCTGCCTTTTCTAAAACCAGCTTGAACATAAGGAATTTCACGGTTCAAGTATTGCTGAAGCCTGGCTTGGAGAATTTTGAGCATTACTTTACTAGCGTGTGAGATGAGTGCAATTGTGCGGTAGTTTGAGCATTCTTTGGCATTGCCTTTCTTTGGGATTGGAATGAAAACTGACCTTTTGCAGTCCTGTAGCCACTGCTGAGTTTTCCAAATGTGCTGGCATATTGAGTGCAGCACTTTCACAGCATCATCTTTCAGGATTTGGAATAGCGCAACTGGAATTCTATCACCTCCACTAGCTTTGTTCATAGTGATGCTTTCTAAGGCCCACTTGACTTCACATTCCAGGATGTCTGGCTCTAGGTCAGTGATCACACCATCATGATTATCTGGGTCATGAAGATCTTTTTTGTACAGTTCTTCTGTGTGTTCTTGCCATCTCTTCTTAATATCTTCTGCTTCTGTTAGGTCCATACCATTTCTGTCCTTTATCGAGCCCATCTTTGCATGAAATGTTCCTTTGGTATCTCTGATTTTCTTGAAGAGATCCCTAGTCTTTCCCATTCTGCTGTTTTCCTCTATTTCTTTGCATTGATCGCTGAAGAAGGCTTTCTTATCTCTTCTTGCTATTCTTTGGAACTCTGCATTCAGATGTTTATATCTTTCCTTTTCTCCTTTGTTTTTCACTTCTCTTCTTTTCACAGCTATTTGTAAGGCCTCCGCAGACAGCCATTTTGCTTTTTTGCATTTCTTTTCCATGGGGATGGTCTTGATCCCTGTCTCCTATACAATGTCACGAACCTCATTTCGTAGTTCATCAGGCACTCTATCTATCAGATCTAGGCCCTTAAATCTATTTCTCACTTCCACTGTATAATCATAAGGGATTTGATTTAGGTCATACCTGAATGGTCTAGTGGTTTTCCCTACTTTCTTCAATTTCAGTCTGAATTTGGCAATAAGGAGTTCATGGTCTGAGCCACAGTCAGCTCCTGGTCTTGTTTTTGCTGACTGTATAGAGCTTCTCCATCTTTGGCTGCAAAGAATATAATCAATCTGATTTCAGTGTTGACCATCTGGTGATGTCCATGTAATCAATCTAATCACACTAGGACCACAGCCTTGTCTAACTCAATGAAACTAAGCCATGCCCATGGGGCAACCCAAGATGGGCAGGTCATGGTGGAGAGATCTGACAGAATGTGGTCCACTGGAGAAGGGAATGGCAAACCACTTCAGTATTCTTGCCTTGAGAACCCCATGAACAGTATGAAAAGGCAAAATGATAGGATACTGAAAGAGAAACTCCCCAGGTCAGTGGGTGCCCAATATGCTACTGGAGATCAGTGGAGAAATAACTCCAGAAAGAATGAAGGGATGAAGCCAAAGCAAAAAGAATACCCAGCTGTGGATGTGACGGGTGATAGAAGCAAGGTCCGATGCTGTAAACAGCAATATTGCATAGGAACCTGGAATGTCAGGTCCATGAATCAAGGCAAATTGGAAGTGGTCAAACAAGAGATGGCAAGAGTGAACGTCGACATTCTAGGAATCAGCGAACTGAAATGGACTGGAATGGGTGAATTTAACTCAGATGACCATTATATCTACTACTGCGGGCAGGAATCCCTCAGAAGAAATGGAGTGGCCATCATGGTCAACAAAAGAGTCCGAAATGCAGTGCTTGGATGCAATCTCAAAAACGACAGAATGATCTCTGTTCGTTTCCAAGGCAAACCATTCAATATCACAGTAATCCAAGTCTATGCCCCAACCAGTAACACTGAAGAAGCTGAAGTTGAACAGTTCTATGAAGACGTACAAGACCTTTTAGAACTAACACCCAAAAAAGATGTCCTTTTCATTATAGGGGACTGGAATGCAAAAGTAGGAAGTCAAGAAACACCTGGAGTAACAGGCAAATTTGGCCTTGGAATACGGAATGAAGCAGGGCAAAGACTAGTAGAGTTTTGCCAAGAGAATGCACTGGCCACTCAGTAGCAAGAGCCAAAGACAGGACTCAAACCCAGATCTGCAGCCATAAGCCTGATCTCCTTTGCCAGCATCACAAGAGGGTACGTAAATCTGAGGTTTTAACCTGAATCGATCCCGGGGGTGCTGCTGGGACACAGAAGAAAGCCAGGGGAAGGCACAGACACCCGCACCTGCAGCCCAGAAGGGATGTCCTCAGGGGCCTGCTGGGGTTTCAGCTGCTGTCAAAAGGCAGAAAAGTCTGTAAGGTTGGAGCATGGTGACCCTTCTCCTTAGAGAGGCTCCCAGAGCTAGTGGGTGGGCAGGGTCCTTGAGGCAAAATAGCCTGGGTCCCCATAAACTACAGTCATGACCTCAGCAAGGTCAGCCAGCCTCTCAGAGTCTCAATTTCTTCATCAGGAAAATAGAGAAGATAATATACACTATCCTAAGCGTCGGTGCTGTTATAAGTCTAGCACACCCCCCAGAGAGACATGTCAGGTTCCAGGGAGCACTTGGGACCTCCAGTCAGCTTGCTAATGAGATCTGCTCTCGGTGGGGACCCTCAAGGGTGGAGGAGAGCCTGACCTCATGTGGTCCTTTCTCTCTTCCTCACCTGTAAGATGAGTGGGCTGATCAGAAGCTCTCCCAACCCTGGCGTTCCAGGATTCAGGGTGCCTGTTATGTACCTTAGTGTTGCCCTCACCAGCGGCATGGGAGAAAGGAGAGATGGTGGCCACAGAACAGGGCCCCGGGGATGGCTCCGGAGCTGGGAAGGCATGTCTGGCACGGCCATCTCCTCCTCGCTTCCCTGGTCTCCTCCTCCACTCCCTCCGGAGACTGTGCAACCCTTGTCCCGCCCTCTCTGGATCTGTCTCAGGAATGCCGGTAACTGGAGGTTCTGAACCCGTCTCCAAAAGCATTCCGCACCCCACGCCACCCCAGCAGAAAAATTCCAGGCCAAAGCAATTTCCCAACCTGGCAGGAAGCCACTTGCCTGGACAGAGGTGGGAAGGCAGTGTGGACCCAGAGATGGGTCCACAGTTGGCAACACACGAGGGCCCCTGACCCTGATCCCCTGCCCTCCGGGCCCAACACACCTCCCCTCCTTTCCAAACCTTTCCCTGGCTCCCAGCCACTAAGAGGAGGGGCGCTTTCGTTGGCTTAACCCTTCTGTCCCCAGGCTCCCAGTCCCCTTTTCTGCTCTGGGTAGTGAGTAGCCCCCCAACCTCCATTCTTATGGTGCTGCTTCTTCTTTCAACCACCTGCAGGATGAGTATTATTACGTTTTCTATTTCAGAGCAGGGGCAGCCCAGACTGAGGAAGTCAGATGCTTTTCTCTGGGTCACATCACTAGGAAGCTGGCTCGCCAGAATTCCAGACCCAAAGACAGCAGAAGTCTGTCCTGTGGGGTAGCCCAGCCTCATTTCCTTGTGCCCCACAGGCCCCTGTGAGCCACTGCTTCAAGCATGAGGCCAAATAAGAACCATGAGATGCACACGTGCCTCCCTGGTCAATGGCAAGGTCGGCAAGGATGAAGACCAGGTGGTATATATCTCCACCTTCCCAGGGCCAGGCAAGCACAGACACTCACAAAATGCCTTCCCGTGTGGTCAGAAGGGACATGGGACCAGGGGCTGCTTAGCCCGGGCAGCCTGGCTCAGGCAGCACTGGGGCCTGGCCTCCCAGCCTTCATCCTTTACAGGACCCTGTCCCATGGCCAAGAGGAAATAAAGGGCCAAGGTAAGCTCTGGGTGCAGGCTTTCAGGCTTCAGGGGGAGTGCAGGTCATGACTTTTTTTTCTAGCAGCTTCTCTGTGCAAACACAAGCCTCCCGTAGTATGTTGAAATGTCAAGGTAGGCCCTTGCCTCAGTCTCACCACGTCGGCTCCCTCCTCCCTTCCCACCAACCCAGGAATCAAACCAGGGTCTCTTGCATTGCAGGTGGACTCTTTACCAACTGAGCTATCAGGGAAGCCCCCACCTACCCAAACCTCCAAGTAACTGGAAAAAGATATGGAGCATCTTAAAACTATCTGATGAGATGGGAGTGGAAGTTACTCCTGCATCATGGAAATAGTTCTCCAAAGACTGTCTCCTGGTTTCTGGCTCCCTTTTCTTCTCTGCCTTCTGTCCAATATCTGTTCCAAACTCAGATTATTTGGAGAGGGGTGGGCAGCCACCTAGGTAGGAGCGATTCAGCTTGAACGGGCAGAGATGGAAATCCTTGCTCTGTGGAACCCTAACCAAAAATACTATTTCCCCCCACCCAAAGAAGACAAACAGTAGGTGTATTAATGGAAGCAGCACGTTTTGTAACTGCAGAGAATCAGTTAAATATTGCATGAGCCCTTACTGGCATTCTATACCTCTACTCAGCACCTTATGCTTCAGTTATCCATACCTGGAGTCGGGAATCTGTAGTGTCCAAGTGCCTGCTTTGCCATTTCTTGGCTGTGTGACCTTGAAGGAGTCACTTAACCTCTCTGAGCATCAGACTTTTATCTGTAAAATGTCAAGAACGATGATCCCCTAAATCCTTTCTCCGAGTATTATTATTACGATCATTGAAATGAGCATATGCTTTACAAACTCTACAACTGTATACCTGTCACATGTCACATATCACCGCTCTGTTATATATCCCATCTTCTAACTAATTCTCACTTGCTGTCACCCATTAGCACCAATTCTAATTCTCCAGTTCCGTTCTCTTGTTCACTTCTTGACCCCTGAATATATCCCCCTTGTTTTTGTTTTTTAAGCATTTATTTACATACTTATTTGGCTGTTCCGGGTCTTAGTTGTGGCCCAAGGGATCTTTAGTTGGAGTATGTGGGATCTAGTTCCCTGACCAGGGATTGAACCTGGGTCCCCTGCATTGGGAGCACAGAGTCAGCCGCTGGACCATCAGGGAAGTCCCTATCCCCTTTGTTTTTAAATCTCTGGGCTTTTACTTGTTGACGAGAGGTGAGACGTACAATGCCTCTGAAATTTATTATGGTTGAAAGCAAGCAAGACTGCCTGATTCAGAATCCCAGTTCCATGTATGAACTTCTGTGAGTTTTCAAGCAAGTTACTTCACCTCTCTCTGCTTTGGTTTCCCCATCTGAAAAATGGGATGAATAACGGTCCTTATCCCATAGGATGGCTGCGAGACAGGAATTCATTAACCCACCCAAAGAGCTTAGAACACTGCTTGGCACATGGCAGCCTCCTGATTAGCCTTCTACCTCCTTGGCTCTTGGCTTTAATTAACACTGATCAGGAAAATGACTGCATAATACCTGGGAAATCACAGAGACCAGTGTGCAGAAGAAAGGACTGAGGGGTAGGAGAAAGAAAAATGGAGCTGGAAAGGGAAAGAGAGAGGAAAAGACAGCAGATGGTGTTTTGAGAAGGTGTTTAGAGCAGTTTAGATAGGAAAAAAGAGGCTGGGGAACAAAGGGAATCACAATACTGTGTGAAATGAGAGAGATTGATTTTGTTAAAGTTTGGTGACTATTTATTGATTATGTACAAAATACGGTTCTTATTAATGAAAGTTTGTAATCCAGGCAGGAAGGCCAAGCAAACACATGAATAGTGAACCTGCAGAGCAAGAGGGGAAGGTTTGCTGTGGCCTTGTAAGCCATCTCTCAAGGTAGCTCATGATCAAATGTCAGGTTGGTGAGATGGGAAATTCAAAAGAATTCAGAGGGAGACAAGACCCCTGGGGACCAGCAGGGGTCAGCAGCACACAGAGAGAGGAATTGAGCAGAGTCCCAGGAGTGCTGAGGTCTTAGCTGCCTGCTTTCTGCACTGCAAACCTCCCTCTTAGATCCACTTTTCCTTTTGATTGAAAGTGACTCTGGATCTAGGCTCTGGAATGTTTATAAATGTCTTTATTTCCCCCTCTCTTATAAATGATTTTTGGCTAGGCAGAGGCTTTTAAGTTCCAAATACTTTTCCTGCAGAACTTCGAAGGGATCGTTCCATGGTCCTTGAGCATTCAGTGGTGCTGACTCAATTTCTGACCCTATCGAAACATGTTTCTTTATAGGCAACTCACTTTTTCTCTTTAAAAACATCTTCACGATATCAGATACTCTTCTATGCTCTGAAAACACAATGTAGTAAGTACAAGACAGATATGATACCCACTCTCATGGAACTTGTTAGGTTGCTAAGTTGTGTTTGACTCTTTTGCAACTTCATGGACTGTAGCCCACCAGGCTCCTCTATCCATACGATTTCCCAGGCAAGAATACTGGAGTTGGTTTCCATTTCCTTCTCCAGGGGATCTTCCTGACCCAGAGATCAAACCCATGTCTCCTGAATTGCAGGTGAATTCTTAACCAATGAGCCACCAGGGAAGCCCCACGGAATTTACATTCCATATTATTTGTTTTGTTATATGTGTTTGCATCTTGAGTCTTCAACTAGCCTGAAAATACCTTATAGGGCAAGATTTTGTCTTACTTATCTTTCTGTTCTTGATACTTGATACACTGACTGGTATGTAGTTAATGAACAAGAAACATAGGTGAATTAAATTGCACTATATTAGAAAAGATTGTAAGAAAGCACTTTGTAAATTTAAAATCACAATTCAAATAAGACATTTGTAATTATTCATTTAAATTGTTAATAATTACTTACTCTGCATCAGCCACTGTTTCAGGCCTCTGTATTAATATACACAGATAATAAAATAGAGTTCCTGCCTTCAAGCCAGTATAGACTAGATATTCCCTATTTTCTCAAGTACTGCTCTTAGGAAATTAGCTTAATGGCAGCTAATTGGTTTAATGTATTTTAAATGTATAGCCTGAGGATCATTTTCAGAATAGCAGAATAAGGACCTCTGAATATAAATGCAGTGAAAACACTGGCAAAACATCAACTTTTTAGAATTCTGGAAATTAATCAAAGGCTTGTAACAATCTGATGAGTGTTTAGTCAAGAAAAACAGTTGAATCTCAATAAGAACAATGAACTTTGTGCTGTTTTAACTTGTCCTGTTTCTATCTACTTCCCTCAGCTCCATGATAGCCTTGAAAACTAGCAGCTCGTAACCAAGATAGCTGTGAAAATCAGCAGCCTAATTAATAGTCACAACGGGGGGGGGGGGCAGCATGGGTTTGGAGCTACTGAGAAGACTGTCACTCTACTTGTTTGGCAGCTCCCAGGAAAATCCCTATTTAGTTTATCTTTATTGATTTGACTCAGAGCTCACTGAGAAAAACCCTGTGTCTTGGGAGATTGTTTTTCTTTGGGGGGGGAAGGGGGAGATTGTTGTTGGAACAATCAGTGGCAATTGTTTAATATCACAACTCTCTGAGGTGCCAGTTGCAGTTGGGGTAAAGGAGAGAGTGTTTGAAAAACCTAAAAGAAAGACTGTGTGTGTGTGCGTGCACACTCAGCCATGTCCAACTCTTTGCAACACAGTGGACTATATAGCCTGCCAGACTCCTCTGTCTGTAGAATTTTCCAGGCAAGAATTTTGGAGTGGGTTGCCATTTCCTTTGGGGATACAATGTTCACAGGGGCTTCAAAAAGCTCTGACATGACCCTGGAATCCAGAGGGCCACAGGCATGTACAGAAATACATATACTCAAAAAGACCTGAGAAGACACTCATATTTCACCTCTGGCTGACCTACCAGGAAGTGGATGCCAAGGCAAAGTTGTAAACCTCTTGCTGGATGGAGCACTGAAGACATGCCCAACATACAGAGCAGACAGCCCTTCAACAGAGGATATGAGGCTTATTGGTTAAAGTATTTCAAGGGAATCTCTAATCATTAGCTGAGCACTTCAACTACTAGATTAATTACCCAGCAGAAGGTCCGTGGATGCACATAACACAGAACACAGACTATACAGAATTAGTCCAGGAAAGTCACTAAACAAACAAGGGCATCTGCAACAAATACAGTGACAACCAAAATAGTAACAATAGATTCTAGGGAGGGAGAGAGTATCAGACTTCTACAGTTGCTACATTATATTAAATGTATGGTTTTCAACAAAAACGTTGTGAGACTTGCAAACAAAACAACAAATGGGAATATATAAACCATACCTGCTTATTTAACTTATATGCAGAGTACATCATGAGAAACGCTGGGCTGGAAGAAGCACAAGCTGGAATCAAGATTGCCGGGAGAAATATCAATAACCAAAATAATCAATAACATCAGATAGGCAGATGACACCACCCTTATGGCAGAAAGTGAAGAACTAAAGAGCCTCTTGATGAAAGTAAAAGAGGACAGTGAAAAAGTTGGCTTAAAGCTCAACATTCAGAAAACGAAGATCATGGCATCCGGTCCCATCACTTCATGGGAAATATATGGGGAAACAGTGGAAACAGTGTCAGACTTTGTTTTGGGGGGCTCCAAAACCACTGCAGTTGCTGATTGCAGCCATGAAATTAAAGACGCTTACTCCTTGGAAGGAAAGTTATGACCAATCTAGACAACATATTAAAAAGCAGAGACATTACTTTGTCAACAAAGGTCTGTCTAGTCAAGGCTACGGTTTTTCCAGTGGTCATGTATGGATGTGAGAGTTGGACTCTAAAGAAAGTTGAGCATCGAAGAATTGATGCTTTTGAACTGTGGTGTTGGAGGAGACTCTTGAGAGTCCCTTGGACTGCAAGGAGATCCAACCAGTCCATCCTAAAGGAGATCAGTCCTGGGTATTCATTGGAAGGACTGATGTTGAAGCTGAAATTCCAATACTTTGGCCACCTGATACAAAGAGCTGACTCATTGGAAAAGACCCTGATCCTGGGAAAGGTTGAGGGCAGGAGGAGAAGGGGACGACAGAGGATGAGCTGGTTGGATGGCATCACCGACTCAATGGACATGGGTTTGCGTGGACTCTGGGAGTTGGTGATGGACAGGGAGGCCTGGAGTGCTGCGGTTCATGGGGTCACAAAGAGTTGGACACAACTGAGCAACTGAACTGAACTGAACTGAAACCATACCCAGGAAGAGACCATTAATAGAAACCATCCCTGAGGAAGCCCAGATGTTAGAGCTACCTGTCAGTTTTAAATCAGCTATTATTATATTATAAATGTATTCAAAGAACTAAAGAAAACCATGTCCAAAGATAAAGTAGGAGAAAGGTGTCTCACGAAATAAAGAATATCAACTAAACTTTTGCATGTAAGATAGGTTACAAAGAAGTATTGAACAACAGGGGGAATGTAGCCAATATTTTGCAATAACTGTAAATGGAGTATAATCTTTTAAAGAGAGATGCTGGGAAGGATTGAGGGCAGGAGGAAAAAGGGGTGACAGAGGATGAGATGGTTGGATGGCATCATCAACTCAATGGACATGAGCTCAATTAAGCAAATTCCAGGAGACAGTGAGGGACAGGGGAAGCTTGGTGTGCTGCAGTCCATGGGGTTATAAACAGTTGGACGCAACTGAGTGACTGAACAACAACAATTTTTTTTACATTGTATAACAAATTTAAAAAATTATAACTAAAATTTTAATTAAAAATTCAGTATGGGAAATTAAGAGAATAAAATCAACTAAAGAAATAAAAATTATATTTTTAAAAGAAACAAATAGGAATTATGGAGCTAAAAAGCATAATCACTGAAATAGTTTCACAAGAGGAGTTCAACAATAGACTGGAGCAGGCAGGAGAGATTAAGAGCACCAGTACGAGCAACTGTAGGTGAATATGAAAGACAGCATACGTACTCTTTCATCTGTAACAATTTTCTTCTAACTGACTTAAAAGACAAATGCAAAAAGCAATAATTATAAAGCTATGTTTATAGACTGACTTAAAATGCATAAAGATGTCATTTGTATGACAACAATGCCACAAGGGTGGAGAGAGAGAACAGATCTACACTGAAGTGAAGTTTTTGTGTATGATTAAAATTAAGTTAGTACTAATCTGAACTAGATTGTTTTTGAGATGTTAAATATAATCCTCAGAAGAACTGCTAAAAAAAAAAAAAAGGCTTTGAAAATGTAGCAAACCAAAAAAAAAAAAAATCAACAAGAAAATTAAATGTTAATCGAGATAATGGCCAACAAGCATATGAGAAGATGCTCAGCATCATTAGTCTTTCAGATCAGATCAGATCAGATCAGTCGCTCAGTCGTGTCCGACTCTGCAACCCCATGAATCGCAGCACACCAGGCCTCCCTGTCCATCACCAACTCCCGGAGTTCACTCAAACTCATGTCCATCGAGTCAGTGATGCCATCCAGCCATCTCATCCTCTGTCGTCCCCTTCTCCTCTTGCCCCCAATCCCTCCCAGCATCAGAGTCTTTTCCAATGAGTCAACTCTTCGGATGAGGTGGCCAGAGTATTGGAGTTTCAGCTTTAGCATCATTCCTTCCAAAGAAATCCCAGGGCTGATCTCCTTCAGAATGGACTGGTTGGATCTCCTTACAGTCCAAGGGACTCTCAAGAGTCTTCTCCAACACCACAGTTCAAAAGCATCAGTTCTTCGGCGCTCAGCCTTCTTCATAGTCCAACTCTCACATCCATACATGACCACAGGAAAAACCATAGCCTTGACTAGACGGACCTTTGTTGGCAAAGTAATGTCTCTGCTTTTGAATATGCTATCTAGGTTGGTCATACCTTTCCTTCCAAGGAGTAAGCGTCTTTTAATTTCATGGCTGCAGTCACCATCTGCAGTGATTTTGGAGCCCCCCAAAATAAAGTCTGACACTGTTTGCACTGTTTTCCCATCTATTTCCCATGAAGTGATAGGACCGGATGCCATGATCTTCGTTTTCTGAATGTTGAGCTTTAAGCCAACTTTTTCACTCTCCACTTTCACTTTCATCAAGAGGCTTTTTAGTTCCTATACACAAATCAAAACCACAATGAGATAATACTTCACACCCACTGGGGAACAAATGAACAATAACGAATGTTGGTGAGGATGTGGAGAAATTGGAATTCTCTTACATTGCTGGTGGGAAAGAAAAATGATACAGCTGTTACAGAAAGCAGTTTGGCAGTTGTTCAAAAAGCAAAACATATGTTACCAAACAACTAACCAGATCCACTCCTAGGGATAAACCCAAGAAAAATGAAAACATACATCTGAACACAAAAATTTGTACATGAATGTATATGGCACCATTATTCATATAGCCAAAAAGTGGAGACAACCTAATATCCATCAACTGATGATATAATACATGAAATGTAGCATATACAAACAATGAAGCACTCTCAGCTTCAGAAAGAAATACAATCTCGAGACAGTTACAACATGGACGACCTTCCAGGGCATCATGCTAAGCGAAATAAGCCAGACATGAGAAGACACATATGTAATATTTATGTTATTATTCCACTTATATGGAATATATACAATATTTATTGCATGATTCCATTTATATGAGGTACGTGGAATAGTCATAAAGTACACATCAGAAGGTGGAATAGTGGTTACCAAGGACTGGGGGGCGGGGGGATGAATGGGGAGTTACTGTTTAATGGGTACAGAGTTCGAGTTTGGGATGTTGAAATCAAGTTCTGGAGATGGATGGCAGTGATGGTTGCACAACAAAGTGAATGTGCTTAGTGCTACTGAACTGTACACTTAAAATGGTGAAAATGGTAAATCTTATGCACGTTTTACCTACAATGCAAAAAAATTTTTTAATTACACAGAAAAAAATATTTAGGACCTATAATTTTATTATTTAATATGTCTTATATATTGCATCTATAAAGAAGTGAAAAGAGGAACAGAGTCCTTCTGATTTTCAAACGCTAATGATTTCCCTTGGCAGTCTCTCTTTTTCAGGCCTGGTTTGTTTTCTTCAAAGAAAACACCAGCAGATCTCTGGCACCTAATTCCTCGTGCAGAGAGGGAGAACAATAAATATTTATAGAATGACCATCAGTCCCCCAAGTCCTACTGGAGATCGGAGTCTACAGGGGGTGGAATCAAAGGCTGTGATAGTGGAGAGCATGGATGACAGAGGCTATGCTACCTGGGATCTGCTACCTGGGGTCTAGGTGGAGGGGTCAGGAAAGGCTTCCAGAATGATGTCAGATCTGACAAGAGTAGAATGGAAGCACAGGAAAAGCTTAAGCAAAGGCAGGGAGGCATGAGAAAGCTTTCAAAACTACATGAAGTGGGGCCAGCAGGAACCAGTCAGGCCAAGAGAAGTAAGAGCTAAATCCCAACATAATAATTGTGGGGTTATTTTTTATATGCCCCCCTCCAGCCTTTCCCAGATGACCCATAGAGATTGTTATGCACATATGCTTCAGTTCAGTTCAGTTCAGTCGATCAGTCATGTCCGACTCTTTGCGACCCCATGAATCGCAGCACTCCAGGCCTCCCTGTCCATCACCAACTCCTGGAGTTCACCCAGACTGACGTCCATCAAGTCAGTGATGCCATCCAGCCATCTCATCCTCTGTCATCCCCTTCTCCTCCTGCCCCCAATCCCTCCCAGCATCAGAGTCTTTTCCAATGAGTCAACTCTTCGCATGAGGTGGCCAAAGTACTGGAGTTTCAGCTTTAGCATCAGTCCTTCCAATGAACATCCAGGACTGATCTCCTTTAGGATGGACTGGTTGGATCTCCTTGCAGTCCAAGGGACTCTCGAGAGTCTTCTCCAACACCACAGTTCAAAAGCATCAATTCTTCAACACTCAGCTTTCTTCACAGTCCAACTCTCACATCTGTATATGACCACTGGAAAAACCATAGCCTTGACTAGATGAACCTTTGTTGGCAAAGTAATGTCTCTGCTTTTGAATATGCTATCTAGGTTGGTCATATCTTTCCTTCCAAGGAGTAAGTGTCTTTTAATTTCATGGCTGCAGTCACCATCTGCAGTGATTTGGGAGCCCAAAAAAATAAAGTCTGACACTGTTTCCACTGTTTCCCCATCTATTTCCCATGAAGTGATGGGACCAGATGCCATGATCTTCGTTTTCTGAATGTTGAGTTTCAAGCCAACTTTTTCACTCTCCTCTTTTACTTTCATCAAGAGGCTTTTCAGTTCCTCTTCACTTTCTGCCATAAGGGTGGTGTCATCTGCATATCTAAGGTTATTGATATTTCTCCCAGAAATCTTGATTCCAGCTTGTGCTTCCTCCAGCCCAGCGTTTCTTATGATGTACTCTGCATATAAGTTAAATAAGCAGGGTGACAATATACAGCCTTGACGTACTCCTTTTCCTATTTTGAACCAGTCTGCTGTTCCACGTCCAGTTCTAACTGTTGCTTCCTGACCTGCACATAGGTTTCTTAAGAGGCAGGTCAGGTGGTCTGGGATTCCCATCTCTTTCAGAATTTTCCACAGTTTATTGTGATCCACACAGTCAAAGGCTTTGTCATAGTCAATAAAGCAGAAATAGATGCTTTTCTGGAACTCTCTTGCTTTTTTGATGATCCAGCGGATGTTGGCAATTTGATCTCTGGTTCCTCTGCCTTTTCTAAAACCAGCTTGAACATCTGAAAGTTCACGGTTCACGTATTGCTGAAGCCTATCTTGTTCTTTTTTCATTTAAAACAAATTCACATTTTTTGTAAAAGTCACTGTTTTGAGCACATTTCTTTGAAAAATGTTGATGGTTTTGTAATTATTTATTTTCTTAGATTTCTTTTGCACTGCAGTTTTTAGGATCCTTTTGGAAATAGTGTGACTACTGCATTTTGCAGCATGAATGGTAGTAAATGGTCTTAAGTTCTTAACAACAAATGGATTTCTCTAAAGAGACCAAAATGGTGACTTAGTTTTTCTTATGCCCCCTAAAAAGTGGCTCTGCTTCAGCAGATACTTGCCAGTTTTTAATTTATCCATGACTTCTCACCCTACCCCACTCCCATATACCTCCTAACATCAGCTATCTTGTTTCATCACTTCTCTGGGGTTCAGTGTGCAGTGAGCAATTTTTGTGTCAGAAATCCCCTGTCATAATAAATAGATTTAACAAACTCAACTTACGTAAAGCTACCTGTGTTCTCTTCATTTTTCTGTAAAAAGATGTCCCTGATAGATTATATAGTATAAGAATAGTTGAAGATAGACCAGAAAGACCGTCCGTGAATTAATTAGCCTGCCTATGTAGCAGAACAGTAATCACTGAAGAAAACTGATTAGCTGTTACTAGCCAGTTGAACTTATTCAAAGCCTGTTATTTTATTGCATACCAAACTAGTGAATTAGTTGGAGAAGACAATGGCACCCCACTCCAGCACTCTTTCCTGGAAAATCCCATGGACGGAGAAGCCTGGTAGGCTGCAGTCCATGGGGTCGCTAAGAGTTGGAGGCGACTGAGCGATTTCACTTTCACTTTATCTTGTGGCAAATATGCAGTCTGGTAGCAACCTGCCACCTTGTGGCGAAATTTATAAAGACACCGTCGGGGACACAGTTTTGACTAGTTTGGCAACCCACTCCAGTACTCTTGCCTGGAAAATCCCATGGACGGAGGAGCCTGGTAGGCTGCAGTCCATGGAGTCGCTAAGAGTCAGACACGACTGAGCGACTTCACTTTCACTTTTCCTCTCATGCATTGGAGAAGGAAATGGCAACCCACTCCAGTGTTCTTGCCTGGAGAATCCCAGGGACGGGGGAGCCTGGTGGGTTGCTGTCTATGGGGTCGCACAGAGTCGGACACCACTGAAGCAACTTAGCAGCAGCAGCAGTTATTGTCACAGTGATGATGATGATGATAAGGTTGATTAGATGTCATTTATTGCACTCCTACAGTGTTAAAATTTATAGATACTTTCCTTCATTTAGTTTTTGCAGTCGTCTTTCTTTCTGCTGGGAAATGACCCACCCCCCATCTCCGGCACACATGCAAGTGTCCTCCCTGGATAGACAGACTTCAAGCAAAGCAGCCCCGCTTCCGGACAGAGGGAGAGAGCAAGCGGTCAGGCTTCAGCTGGCAAGTCAATGTGATCTAATATAGGGAGGTTTGAATAAAATAATTTGAGGTTGCATTCCTCAACCACCTGCAGGCTGCACCCCACCCCTGGGTGTGGGAGGCAGGGGTGCAAGGGTGGGGATTACCAGCTTTAGTCCAATGTTTGAATCCCATCACACCACTTACCACGGCCTTGGGAAAGTCATTTCCCTCTCTGAACTTCTACCTTCCATCTTTAATTCTGTAGCCTTTCATTTTCTCACATGTAAACATAAATAACACTGTCTATTTTCAGAGGGTGACTTTGAGCATTAATATATGAATAGAAATAAAGAAGGGAAATGCTACTCACTCCAGTATTTTTACCTGGGAAATCCCATGGACAGAAGGAGCCTGGTGGGCTACAGTCCATGGGGTCACGAAAGAGTCAGACACGACTTAGTGACTAAGCAACCACAACACCTACTGAACATGGTTGCTGAGGAAATACACGTAACTCACTCAATGCCCAATACGCAGTAGGCCCTCAATAAGGGACCCGCTAGTACTGCTGTCTGTGGACGGTGCTCATGGACGGTTTTCATGTTTTTATTAGACTTTTGTGGAATTTCCCAAAGTTTCTACATCAATTATGTATTACTGCTGCATCTCTGGGGGAGAAACGTTATACAAATAAAAGCATAGTGAAGGTGCCCGGTGCAAAGTAACCTCTTAAGAAATAGGTGCCCCGCCCCACCTCCCACCTGGCAAGCCCTTCCATCTGAAGTCCGGCAAGAAGGGCCCCCAGGGTCTCATCCAAAGTCACTGCTGCTGGTCATGGTCATGTGTAGGGCCAGAGAGAAGCTTGGTGGTGATAAAGAACCCATCTGCCAATGCAGGAGACGTAAGAGACTCAGGTTCAATCCCTAGGTCGGAAAGATCCCCTGAAGAAGGAAATGGCAACCCACTCCAGTATTCTTGCCTGGAGAATCCCATGGACAGAGGAACCTGGCAGGCTATACGGGGTCGCAAAGTGTCAGACACGACTGAAGCAACTTAGCAGGCAGAGATGCTACCATCAGAGAAAGGAGTTAGGAGCAAGGGGGATGTGTGAGACATATGAACTCTGGGGGAAGAAGGGGTTCTGAATCCCTCCCTGCGCTCAGGAAGGTGCATCTGGGGGGCTTTCTGCCTCTGTGGTTGCCAGGGAAACGAACTGAAGAGAACCAGGTGGAATCCGGTGGGTGGGTCTATGAGTGCTCAGTGTAAAATGGATTTAATTCTGATGTTCATTTGAAAATTTTCTTAATAAGATGTTGGAAAAATTAGCATGTGTTGGGGGAGGGGAGAAGGAGCGAGAACAAGGATGAACAGGGTCTGAGTGTGCCCACAGAGAGGGTCCGTGGACTCGGGCCTTTCACATAGTTTAGAGAAACCCAGTCACTTGTGTGTCATGTCAGCCATCCTTCTTGCTTTCTAGATGAGGAGACCTCCGTTGGCTCAAGGTCACTCAGCCAGGAGCAGTGGCCACGTTCCTGCCACAGTACCAAGCTGCTGCATGTTTTGAATACAAAATGCTGGAAGATATTTCCCAAGGCACGCTCCTCATGCAGAAAGTTCTAGAGGCCTCTGACTCACCCAGATAGGGAAAGGCTGGGGCAGGCAGAGCAGAGGGCACCATGGTGGGGAGTCAGGTGCTCGGAAAAGCCTAAAGGGGTGGCTGGCCACAAGGGATGGGTTCTGAACAAGCCTGATGTGCAGAAACCGTCCCTGCAGTAGGATTTATTAGAAAACCTCTCCAGAGGTGACTTGAGCAAGCTTTTGCCACGATTGTTGTACTGTAGTCCATCACTTTCTCAGAAATCCCTCCCCAGCCAAACCCCAACTCATGATGTAAATCACCCAGTGTGGCGCAACTGAGCCTCGGGCACACCCAGCATCCACCTCTGCTCTGCTTCCAACGAGCCAGTGACGTCAGACATGACACTTGGATGCTCAGTTTTCTGGTGTCCTCATCTGTCAGACAGCACATTACCCCATCAACCTTTTGGGACACGAGCTGAAATAATACACACAACAGGCTTATTGCAGGGTCTTGCATGTAGAAAACACACAGTAAAGGATACCTAATGTTGCTGTGTGTGTTGGGGTGGTGTGTTGTTTATTTGTGAGCTCTTAATGACTCACCCACTTAACAGCTTTCCCAAGGGGTAAGTAACAACCTCTCTAAAACCTCAAATTTCCCTCCTCTGGAAAATAAGTAACTCCCACCTCAGAGGCTGTTGTGAGAACGTGGGGTTAATGAGGTAAAGAGCCTGGCTTATAGCCAGAAAGGGCACATTACTGGCAGCCAGGCTACCAGGTCCTTTTCTGCACCCAGGGCTGCTGCTGCTGCTGCTAAGTCGCTTCAGTCATGTCCGACTCTGTGCGGCCCCATAGACCGACAGCGCACTAGGCTCCTCTGTCCCTGGGATTCTCCAGGCAAGAACACTGGAGTAGGTTGCCATTTCCTTCTCCAATGCATGAACGTGAAAAGTGAAAGTGAAGTTGCTCAGTCGTGCCGGACTCTCAGCGACCCCATGGACTGCAGCCCACCAGGGCAGACATTACTAATTGAGCCTGGAGGCTGCTTTGGCATTCTTGTTAATGCATGAGTGAAGTTGAGGGTGGAAATGAACTCTGTTTGCCATCCTTGGCATGAGCTCAATGAATATTAATTCCCATAATCCTTCTCTATCACCTTTCCTTCCCAATTAACTAACTAACCTCCAGGTGATGACCTGGTTTGGTAGGGTCCCATGAATTATATCAGGCTACAAAGACATGTTGACACTGTGTCTTCCTATTGTCTAGAAAGTCTTAGGTTTGCTAGGAAAAAAAAAAAATTTATATCTAGGAAAAGGCCTAAGGAAAAGGCCAGGATGTCCCATAATTATTAATATGGGGAATGAGTTTCTGGAGGCTCTGAGTCCCTCTTGTTCACACACAATCAATGACTGAAATTTCTCCTTTGAAGCTTTATATCTTGGCCTTTACACATTTTGAAAATAAAAACACCCCAAGAAGAATAACTCCATAAATTCTTTCAGTTTTTCACATTATCAGGAGCTAAGATCTGACTTTGAAAGGCCCGAGTGCACCAAGGATTAGAGAAAACTGTGAGGAATAGAATCAGTTCTAAAAACAAAATTTGACTCTAGACATTCTAAGACAAGTGCTGAACACTAAGGCAGAAAGAACCAAGTTCAAATTCAAGTCAGACCACAATTAGCTCTGTGACCCCAAGGTCCCTTAACTTCTCTGAGCTCACATTTTCCTCTATGTAAAATTTAGATGATAATAATATTATTTTTTATTACTAAAACTCTCTCCTCCTTACTCTAAAATCCATAATCAAATAATATAATGGACAGAAAAGTGCTTCATAGTAAATTTCCCACTAGGGATTAGATGGTTTATTACATACTCAGTTATGATAGAAATCCAACTCCAAGTAGCTTAAGCTGTATAAAGGGACTTATGGGCTCATTTAATTAAAAAACAGATATGGAATGACTTCAGGCTTAGCTGGATCCAGGAGATGAAACCATATTTTCCTGGCTGTCTCATCATCTCTCATCTCTGCTTCACTCTAGGCTGAACTAATTTTCTCCTATTGCGAATAGTTTTTTCATGGCCAGGGAAGATAGCCACCAGCTGCAATAAATAAATTTCTCCCAGATTAACAAGTCCAGGGCAAAAGAGAGCTTCTCCACCCATACATGCATCATCGTATCAGTCCTAGGGATTTTGATTATGGGCCCCCTTGGACCAACCACTCTTGTTAGGAAATGGGATACAATGGCTGATTCAGTCTGAGTTATTTACCTACTCCATAACTAGGGGTCAGTGATGTGAGTGGTCTTTATAACTGACAGCCCCATGAGACCGCCCTTCATGGGAGGTGAAGGGGAAGGTGTAAAGTTTTTGGACAGTCAAGAACCAGAATGCACTAGGCTGGGTCTCAGCTTGCAGAAGACTCAGCTTGCAGCTTGCAGCTGCCTCAAGATGATGTCAAATGAGCTATGGCTGCCACATAATCCTTCAAACAGCTCAGGAATTATAAACATTGTGTCTGCTGTTTGTCACGTTTTCTGCCACATTTTCAACACCTTGCAATATCTGAGAAATTTCCAACCTTATGAGCCCCCTCACCCCCATGGCAAAAGACAGAAATGTTAATTTCCCAGCCTTCCTTGCAGCTAAGGTACCAGCATGTGACCTGTTTCTACCAATCAGATTCACCTGGGGAGATGAGGCAAAGGAAGGATGCTCTGAGTGGTGAGTGGCTCCAGACGCTCAGCTTTAGGGTGAAATCTTGGTGCAGAAATGTCCTTGAGAAGCTGCAGCAGTGGATATTTTGGGGGCATCAATCCAGGAAACTTAGCCTCAAGTCAGGTCTGCCCGCTCCTCAACCAATTCTATGAGTTCATACCCTTTTAATCAGTTCCTTTTCTGCCTAATCAGCCAGAGTGTGTTTCTACCACTTGTAGCAAAGAGCCCAGGCTAATAGCTACTCTGATACCCTTGGCAGGCACCAGATGGGAGGGGTCCCCTGAAGGGACAGTTTTCCCCACTTGACACAATGGGGACTAGAGGGCAGGGGAACATCAGGCTGACCAGGGCAATGCTGCCAGGCCAGCCCCAGCTCAGGATCTTGTAAGGATGGCTGACATGAAGACAAAAGAAAGTCAGATGACATGGTGATATAACTGGATATACACTAGCATTGCTGATTTAGTTCTATGTGCATGTAATTTTACCGAGGCAAAATCACACAACATAAAATTAGTCATTTTTAAAATGTACAGTTGAGTGGCATTCAGTACGATCACAATTGTGCAACCATCATCTCTGGTTCCAGAGCATTTTTATCACCCTCGAAGGACATCTTGTAACCATGAAGCAATCACGCCCCATATCCTCCTGCTGCTAGTATCTAGCAATCATTAGTCTACATTCTTTCTCTATTGATATATATATTCTGGATATTTCATACAAGCGGAATCATATGATATGTGACACTTTGGGTCTGACTTCCTTCACTGAGCACCATGTTTTTGAGATTCATCCGTGTTGTAGCATGTATCTGTCCTTCATGCCTTTTTATGGTTGAATAATGTGAATAGGAGAAGGCAATGGCACCCCACTCCAGTACTCTTGCCTGGAGAATCCCATGGACGCAGGAGCCTGGTAGGGTGCAGTCCGTGGGGTCGCTAAGAGTCGGACACGACTGAGCGACTTCACTTTCACTTTTCACTTTAATGCATTGGAGAAGGCAATGGCAACCCACTCCAGTACTCTTGCCTGGAGAATCCCATGGATGCAGGAGCCTGGTGGGCTGCCGTCTATGGGGTTGCACAGAGTCGGACACGACTGAAGCGACTTAGCAACAACAATGTGAATAGGTCACATTTTTCTTCATCCACTCATCAGCTGATGGACGTCTGGGTTTCCTTTACGTTTTGGCTATTGTGAATAATGCTGCTAGTCAAGAAGAATGAGGAGGGGGTGATCACTGGCTAAGACTGTTGGAGTCCAGTTGAGCAGTGGCAGGAACCCAGTCTGGAGGCAATGACACAAACAGCATCTTCAGCTTTTGGAGCAGAGACACTGACAGAGTCTGGTCACATCCCAGTGGGGACGGTCAAAGAACGCAGGACAGAAGACAAGCGGGAGGAAAAGAGGCCGCTGGTCGTAGCTGAAGAAAACCTGTGAGTCTCCAGGAGCTTTGAAGGAGAAACGGTGGGTCTAAAGGGGGAATTCCAGTCCTTCGTGCCAGAGACCAGCATAGCATCGGAGTTAAGGTGCAGCTTTGGAGGCAAACAGGCGAGGTCTTGAATCTTGACTCTCATTCACCAGCCATGGAATACTGGGGCAATCATTTCATCTTTCCAGGTCTCAGTTTGTCTTTTATATACGGGGCTCCTAAGCACCCCTAGTTCTGGAGAAGGAAATGGCAACCCACTTCAGTTTTCTTGCCTGGGAAAATCCCATGGACAAAGGAGCCTGGCAGACCACAGTCCATGGGGAAGCAGACAGTCAGATGTGACTGAATGACTAAACAACAACAGCAACCACCTCTGGTTCACAAGGTCGTTGTCAGCATGAAGTTAGATAATGTATGCAAAGTACAATATCGGACACCCAATAACCTCTTACCATAAGGTAGTTATAACTCTTAGTATGAGAGTTTGGTTAGTGTTACTGTGTCTCTGTTCTTCTGTTGCTCCCTGAAGGAGATCTAGGATGTTAAAATAGTGTCACAGGTGTGGATCTACTTCATGCATACACTTGGGACTGCAAAAATGTCTCTTTCTTCATCATGCAATATGTGAGCTAGATTTTTTTCTATTTCATTCGATTTGGGGTTTTCCAGCTCTCCCAGTATGGCAGCTAGCCATTGAAGGGGACTCACACTGAACCAAGTCCTAGGGAGGAGCATCATTATCCACCCTCGTAGGCCTCTGCCTGGTCTTCATTCATTGTATCAGTTAGGGTTCAACGGGAAAAACATTACCAGTAGGAGATACTAAGAGGTTTATTGCAAGAAATCAGTTTATGCAATTGTGAGAGCTGGTTGCTGTTGTTTAGTCACTAAGTTGTATCTGACTCTTTTGCGACCCCATGCACAGGTTCTCCTGTCCATGGGATTTCCCAGGCAAGAATACTAGGGTGGGTTGCCATTTTCTTCTCCAGGGGATCTTCCCAACTTAGGGATCAAGCACAGATCTCCTGCATTGGCAGGTGGATTCTTTACCACTGAGCCACCTGGGAAGCCCTCGAGAGCTGATAGGCAAGTCCCAAATCTGCAGGGAGGTTGTCAGAAAGGCTGAAACTCTCAAGTGTGAGCTGAAACTACCTTCCACAGGCGCAATTTCTTCTTAAGGGAGTTTCAGTTCTGCTTTTAAAGCTTTTCAATTAATCAAGTCAGGTCCATTCAGATTACATAGGGTAATCTCCCCTTCCTCAAGTAAACTGATTATAGACAAACCACATGTACAAAATACCTTCACAGCAATATCTAGTGTTTGGTTAACCGGAGACCACAGCCTTCCACTGACACAGAAATCTGACCATCACCATCATCATTTCCACGCTAGCCATCCTCCCCACCAGCCTCCTGGGGTGTCTCAGGCCAGTGCACCTCCTCACAACCCAGCATAGTGTGGCCTACAGGGCGAGCTGGCCTGGATTTGAATACACCTCTGAAATTAAGAGACGCTTACTTCTTGGAAGAAAAGTTATGACCAACCTAGATAGCATATTGAAAAGCAGAGACATTACTTTGCCAACAAAGGTCTGTCTAGTCAAGGCTATGGTTTTTCCAGTGGTCATATATGGATGTGAGAGTTGGACTGTGAAGAAAGCTGAGTGCTGAAGAATTGATGCTTTTGAACTGTGGTGCTGGAGAAGACTCTTGAGAGTCCCTTGGACTGCAAGGAGATCCAACCAGTCCATTCTGAAGGAGATCAGCCCTGGGATTTCTTTGGGAGGAATGATGCTGAAGCTGAAACTCCAATACTCTGGCCACCTCATCAGAAGAGTTGACTCACTGGAAAAGACTCTGATGCTGGGAGGGATTGGGGGCAGGAGGAGAAGGGGACAACAGAGGATGAGATGGCTGGATGGCATCACTGACTCGATGGACGTGAGTCTGAGTGAACTCCAGGAGTTGGTGATGGACAGGGAGGCCTGGTGTGCTGCAATTGATGGGGTCGCAGAGTCGGACACGACTGAGCGACTGAACTGAACTGAACTGCCATCAGTAGCTATAGATTGTTGGGCAAGTAACTAAACCTTCCCAAGTCTGACTGTGAAATGGGGATAATAATAGTGTCTGCCTCATATGGTTGCTACGAGGATCAAAGTGGCAAGAACATGTAAAATTGCTTAGAATGATGGTGGACACCGAGGGTTCAGTAAATATTCTCTAGTACTTTCTCCCCATGCTGGATGCAGGAACTCGGGTCTTTCAGCGTGGTTGAGATGGCTGCTCCCAGATCTCCGTCCACCCTTAAGAGGAACCTGTAGATTTCCCTGTCTGAGCATCACAAGGCCAGCCCAGAGGCCTGGAGAAGAGACAGTAAGCAAGTGGACAGCTCACCCTCAAACCAATCCTGGCAGCGCGCGCCCCCCAGAGGAAGTAGAGGGAACTGAAAGGAAAGTGGTTTGAGACCCTGGCCGCTTTGCTATGGGACACAGAGTAACCAAAGGGAAGACGTTTTCTTCTCCCGCTCACTTTAAAAGATGCCATTTGGAAGGTGCTTTCTGGGCTACCAGGCGCTCTAAACAGAGGTGGAGCCCCAGCACCTCTGTCCACAGTGGGAAGGAGCCGTCAGCCGGCCGCCTCTAGAGGGCGCACCGCTCGCAGGACTCGGGCACGTGTCCGCACCCCTGCGCGTTCTTGGAAACCTCACGGAAAATACTGCATTTCCTGTGATGAAATGGGTGGGGACCTCGAGAACTTGTGATTCAGGGTATTACTGTCGTCGCGATTTCATTGCACTGGCAGCCAGGGGAGAGGAGAGGCGGAGGAGTGGGAAGGGGGCGGCGTGGGGGGTGGCGGAAGACGGACACCAGTCACATGAGTCTGTCCCGTTTTCCAAGTGGGCTGAGTTTCTTGGATTGCTGGACATCTGCCCCACTTCACTATAGTCCCTGAATAAGCATGTCTTTAGATTTGATTGTGCCTGTCTCCCTTTTTTCCCTGATGTAGGAGGGAGCTTCATTTAGCCTCTACAGACCACACTGAGATGCCTGATTGGAAAGCAGCCCTTGAGAGTTCAGGTCGCAGGGTCTGGTGTTTAAAGGACTCTGCTATTATGTTAAATTACTTGGGGATCTCTGGCCGGCCTCTCTGCTAATGAGGTTTAACTTACTTGGCAGTGACTGACACTGGCCAAAGCAGGCTGGAGGGATAGGAAAGGGTCAGGATAAAAAGGGACACCACTTGGAACTACGTTAAAAATTCTTCCCCCTTTACCAACTTCCCAGTCAGCGTTTCTGGACCAAGCTGGTGTCCTCAGACTCCAGTCCTGCCTGGGAGATCAACAGGAAGCCCGGGTTCCCTGACCCTAGGGGGCTTTCAATGAGTTCAGGAGAATCGTGCAAGCCAGTCAGATCCCAGAGGCCACTCTATGCTTGAAGAGAGCCAGGCTGGGGTCAGGGAAGGAGTTAACTGGAGTTTCAGAAACAAGCTGACCTGAAACTAGAGTGGAATCTTGTTTCTGTTTATACCCATGATCCTGGCTAGTTCTTAAATTCTGTGAGCCTCAGTTTCCTCATCTGTAAGACAAGCAGGTTGGGGTTTGGGGAAATCAAGAGCCTATTTTGCAGAACATGAAACGTGATGCCCATTAGACTGGTCAGCCAAGACTAAAAGGAATGTAGATGAAAGTGATGCTCACTGAGGTAGGAGAAGTGGTGGGGTGAGGGTGAGCAAATAATCAATACATCCTGATATTTCTTTTTTTTTTTTAATTTATTTTATTTTATTTTTAAACTTTACAATATTGTATTGGTTTTGCCATATATCAACATGAATCTGCCACAGGTATACATGTGTTCCCCATCCTGAACCCTCCTCCCTCCTCCCTCCCCGTACCATCCCTCTGGGTCGTCCCAGTGCACCAGCCCCAAGCATCCAGTATCGTGCATCGAACCTGGACTGGCAACTCATTTCATATATGATATTATACATGTTTCAATGCCATTCTCCCAAATCATCCCACCCTCCCCCTCTCCTACAGAGTCCAAAAGACTGTTCTATACATCAGTGTCTCTTTTGCTGTCTCGTATACAGAGTTATTGTTACCATCTTTCTAAATCCCATATATATGCATTAGTATACTGTATTGGTGTTTTTCTTTCTGGCTTACTTCACTCTGTATAATAGGCTCCAGTTTCATCCACCTCATTAGAACTGATTCAAATGTATTCTTTTAATGGCTGAGTAGTACTCCATTGTGTATATGTACCACAGCTTTCTTATCCATTCTATTTCTACTTCTGGAATGTTTCCTGCAAAAACCCTTTCCTCTTCCATCCCCATTGCCACACCCATTCTCATCGTATCACTTCTGACTCCCTGACAGAAGCACCTACCTGCAACCTGGTTTCACTCTAGCCCACTTCCACATTGCTTTTAGAAGGATCTTTCTAACAAAATCTCTCCTCTTGTTCCAATCTGCCAGTGACTTCTCTTGGTTTGCAGCAATGTTCTCAATTTTTTTGGCCTCAGGCAGGTCCTCTTTGAAGTCTTAAAACTTACTGAGATCCCCAAAGAGCTTTTGTTTATGTGGGTTATATGTCTCAACAGTTACCATATTAGAAATTAAAAATGAGAATATTTAAAATACTTTTTGGTAATTAAAAAACAAAAGTAGCAAACCCATTAGAAAAGATCTTTTTTTTTTTAGGAAAAAAATGGCTAAATTTCCCCAAACAAAAATTACCAATGAGCAATGTGGCAATGTTTTACAGCTTTGCAAATCTTTTTACTTGCTTGTTTAAATAGAAAACTGCTTGATTCTCATCTTTGGTTTCACAGTCAGTATGTAGCAGTATATTGTTTCAATTGAATTTTATGAAGAAAATTGAACCTCACACAACTATGTACATGGGAAAAGGATTTAATAGTATTTTACTAGTGCTTTCAAATAATTTCGAATATTCTTCTTTAATACTACATGAAAATTCAATGAGTGATAATTTCTTAAGGGTTGTAATATGGAATCTGAAACCATATCAATGAACTTTTCTTACTCTGTTACATTAAAATCCATTGATCTATCTTGCATGTTCAGTAGATCTTTTATCCCTCTATGATTGTGTAACATTATACATCGATCCTGTAAAAAATACTGGGTTACTGACATATGCAAATCTTTGAAACACTGACACGTTTCATTATACTATAATGAAAAATCTCATTATTAATATTATCATTGATATTATTACCATTGATCTCATCAGCAAGTTCTTTTAATAATGGGAAGCTGTCAAATCCACGTTGTGAAATTTCCAACATTTTAATCTTTGCCCAGAAGCTTGAATTTTATTATTGGCAACAAGTACTGTCACTTTTTTTCCCTTGAAGTGACAGAGTCATTGCCTTCATTTTCAAGAAAATGTCTGCCAAATACCCAAACTGGTGGTTGTTCTTTCAAGTAAAAATGGTGTTCCCTGAAAAACAGCTGGTTTCATGTGCAACTCAAACAATTGTCTAAATGCTTTTCCTAGAAATAACCACGGTACTTTAATGGAACAGAATTACCTGATGGCTATATCCCATTCCATCGGACAGAATTTAGAAAAGTCATAAAATCAAGAGTCAAGTCTTAATAAAAATGATAATTTTACTGTTTCAGTAAGGATATTTGTAAGTAAAGGAAGCTTTTTTGTTGTTTTTTAATTGCAAGGGACCCAGGGACTTCCCTGTTGGTCCAGTGGTTAAGACTCCAAGCTTCCACTACAAGGGGCCCGGTTCAGTCCCTGGTCAGGAAACTAAGACATCATGTGCCATAACACAACCAAAAAAAGAGAATAATCATGATGACGGTGATGATGATGACATTTGCAAGGGCCCTGTGGCGAGCCGTAGAGTAACTAACAGTGCAGTTTGGTGCCATGATCCCCGCTTAAGGTGTCAGCGACTTTACTCAACATTGTTTCACATCATTGTACGTGTCAACAGCTTTTTTTTTTTTCCCAAAAAAGGCAAATCATGTGTTCGTGTTACTATGATAATGCTTTTGACCTTTTAGACAGCTTGAAAGGGTTTGGGGAGCACTTTGAGAAATGCTGTCCTATAGAGTGAAGCCTGAACTTCTTGGTGTGGCCCAGACAGCTGTCCATGAACTGCCCCTGCCGACGTCAGTCCCCTCTCATATTGTTCCACCCCTGCTGAAGTTCACAATTCAGCTAAGAGTGGGTTCATCCTGTAGGGGAAGAGACCTGGCTCTAGAACCCAAACCAAGCTGCCTAGCTGCCCATTCTCTCCTGGAGCAGAAAACAAAGTGACTTTCTTTCATGCTTCCAACCTTGGGGTCTTTGCTTGAACTGCTCACTGCCTAGAATTCCCTTTCCTTTGTGTGTGTGTGTGTGTGTGTGTGTGTGTGTGTGTGTGTGTGTGTCTGTGTCTGTGTGTGTGTGTGTTTTAAAAATTTATTGAAGTATAGCTGATTTACAATATAGTGTTAATTTCTGTACAGCAAAGTGACTCAATTATACATATTTTTTTTCTACTCTGGTTTATCACAGAATATTTACTATAGTTTCCTGTGCTATACGGTAGGAACTTGCTGTTTATCCATTCTGTAGATACTAGTTTGCATCTGCTAACCCCAAGCTCCCAACCTCTCCCTTCCCCATTTCTCTTCCCCTTGGCAACCACAAAACTGTTGTCTTTTTCTGTGAATCTGTTTCTACTTCATAGATATGTTCATTTGTGTCGTATTTTAGATTCCACATGTAAGTGATATCATATGGTATGTGTCTTTCTCTTTCTGACTTACATCACTTAGTATGATAATCTCTAGGTCTATCCATGTTCCTGCAAATGACATTATATCATTTTTATGGCTGAGTAATATTCCATTATGTATGTACCACATCTTCTTTATCCATTCCTCTGTCTATGAGCATTTAGCTTGTTTCCATGTCTTGGCTATTGTAAATAGTGCTGCAGTGAACATAGGAGTGCGTGTATCTTTGAATTAGAGTTGTGTCTGGGTATGTCCCAGGAGTGGGATTGCTGGGTCATTTGGTGACTCTAGTTTTAGTTTTTTGAGAAAACTCCATGTTGTTTTCCGTAATGGCTGTACCAGTTTACATTCCCACCGTCAATGTGAGAGCTCCTTTCTTTTCTGGGGAGCTCCTATTCATTCTTCAAGGACCAGCTCAAATATCACCTCCTCAGTGAAGCCTTCCCTGAACCCTCCAGCCTGTATCCATAGTACTTTGTATACTTCATTTATAGAACTTAGGACATTGTAGAGGGTCATGGGGCCTCATCAACAACTCAGAAACCCCCAAACTGAAAACTGGACTTGGTTTGTTAAATCATTCACGTTTAAAATCTGCCCTGGTTGTACATGAGCCTATTTATAGTCTTATTTTTTTTTTTACCCTACTTAATATAAATATCAGCATGTTTCATGGCAGCAATATACATGTGTTTGATTCCCAGATATTGCTGCAGGACCCACTGGGGTGCTATGGGAATTACAATACATGCCCTGTATTATTGCAGGTAGCACTGGTGATGAAGAACCCGCCTGTTAATGCAGCAGATGTAATGCAGGAGAAGTAAGAGAGGCCGGTTCAATCCCTGGGTCAGGAATATCCCCTGGAGAAGGAAATGGCAACCCACTCCAGTATTCTTGCCTGGAGAATCCCATGGACAGAGGAGCCTGGCAAGTTGGACATGACTGAAGTGATTTAGAATGCATGCATCTTTCTAAACGCTGATAAATTCTGAAATCCAAAACCCATTGGGTCCTTGAGGGTTTGGGGTGAGGGACTGTGGACTAACACTATGTTCCCGTGAGTATGTGTCTTCTGCTTAACTGACATCCATGAGGATGCTGCCATGTCCTAAACACATCTGTATTCCCAGATTCCAACAAAGTGCCTGCTATGTGGTCACACCCACCAAAGTCTGCAGAATAAGTAGAATTTACGACTTTTCCATAACTCTATGGGGAGCTTCCACACCAAATTTTAAGGAGCAGATTGGACTTCAGAAGTCTAGGGTAGTGTTCAGGTTACAAGGACAGATTGAACACACACCTCCAATTTTGCTCCTTCCTGAAACCCCATTAGAATTTCTGGAAGAGGAATTTTTGAAAAAAAATTTAAAAGAAACCCACAATGTTGAGTAAACAGAAACCACAGCCGCAAGAAAAGGACAGTGGTAACTTCCTGTGCAGTCCTGGGAAAGCAGAGTCCAAGGCAGTCAAGGGGAGGGTGGAGCACAAGCCAGATTTACACAGTAGACTCAGCCCAAGACAAAGAAACTGGCTGTACCAGGTTTCTCTGGGAGTGAACGGGCCGGGGAGGCGTGGAGGCTAGATAGGAAGGACTGGGGGAGTATCTAAGAAGAAATTAGATCCTGGGTCCACCCCCACTCCACACCAACCTCCCCACCCCCGACTTCCTTGCAGCTGATTTTCCCTCATACTGGAAGAAGTCTGTAAGATTATTCTCAGGAGAGGGTGCGTGCATGCTAAATCGCTTCGGGTGTGTCTGACTCTGTGCAACCCCGTGTACTATAGCCCACCAGGCTTCTCTGTCCTTGGGATTCTTCAGGCAATGGGTTGCCATGGGTTGCCTGGCATGGGTTGCCATGCCCTCCTTCAGGAGATCTTCCCGACCCAGGAATTCAGCCTGTATCTTTTACATCTCCTGCATTTGCAGGCGGGTTCTTTACCGCTAGTGCCACCTGGAAGACGGTAAAGCACAGCTTCTCTGGATTGGTAGATGCCAGGCACAGTTAAGGACGTGGGCATTTCACAGAAAATAGGGATTTGATCCCTGGGTCAGAAAGATCCCCTGAAGAAGAAAATGGCAACCCACTCCAGTATTCTTGCCTGGAGAATCTCATGGACACAGGGGCCTGGCAGGCTACAGTCCAGAGGTTCGCAAAAGAGTCAGACATGACTTAGAGCCTAAACAACAACATTCAGCATGTGGTTTTATGCTGAATGTGGAAACAGCACACCCCCATGGCTCCAACCTTCACCCTCAGCTGGGTTCCTAGAATCCTGAAATCAAACCTTCCCCTCCAGGGAGTAGATTGGAAGATGTTTAGCATAAAGAAAAGACTTGAAAACACTGACATACTGGATTTATCAATACCTAGACCCGCAGATCACCCTACTGGGAAGCTCCAAGTGGACAATCTCTCTTGCACCCAAAGCTTCCTTTTTTTTTTTTTTTTTTTTTTAGTATTTCATTGACAGTAGACCTAATAAATGCCTCAGATTAAATACATGGAAGATTTAACATGGAAGAGAGAGACCAAAACAAACAGGATAAAGCAACCTGGGAGAAACAGATAATGTGCAGGGAGTTTTTAAAAATATATTTTGTTTTCAGACAAGTAAGAAAGCATTCATGCATCCCCGAACTGAAGCAAAAACAGGATACTATCAGAAAACATTCCAAGATTTAGGAAGAGCTTCAGATACTAAAGATATGATAGTTGAATTTTTTTTTAATCCATAGAAGAATTGGGAAATCAAGTTAAGGAAACAATTTAGAAATTAGAGCAAAAAGATAGATTGAAAACAGGAAAGAAAAAAAAAAAAAAAAGGAAGTCCAGACCAGGAGACCTAACATCAGAATAATTGAGATTCCAGAAGAAGAGAACAGAGAAAATGGAGAGGAAAGTATTTACAAAATACTCAAGAAATCCTGCAGAAAGCAATTTCCAAAATGAAAGAGCCAAGAGCTTGTTATAATGGATGAAAATACACTCAAATCAAGGCATATTGCTGAAATTTCAGATCACTGAGATTTAAAAAAGAAAGATTCATGATTTTCAGGAGAGAAACAAAAAAACATAATAAAAGAAGAAAACAGAATTAGAACAGCTTCAGACTTCTCATAGCAGTACTGATGGCCCATGCTTTCAGAAGTCTGAATGAAAATAATCTTCAAAACAGAATTCTATTCTCAGTGAAGGTATTAGCCACATACGATGTTTTGGGAGAAACATTTTCAAATTGCCAAGATCCCAATTCTTTTCCATGTGGCCTTTCTCAGCAAGCTGCTGCTGCTGCTAAGTTGCTTCAGTCGTGTCCGACGCTGTGAGACCCCAGAGACGGTAGCCCACCAGGCTCCTCCATCCATGGGACTTGCCAGGCAAGGGTACTGGAGTGGGTTGCCATTGCCTTCTGTCTCAGAAGCTACTGGAGGCTAAATTCCACCAAAATGGAATGTCACTAAGTAGAAAGACGTGTGTTCAGTAAATCAGAGATCTACTGAGTGACAGCTGTGCCCCAGACTCAGCGGGCAACCAGTTCAACCAGTCTCAAGGGAGACCTGGAACTTAGAGCATAAAGACAGATATGTTTGGGGCATTATTACCAAGATCCTAGCTGAAGGAAGAGAATGCCCACCCAGATACGCAGAGCCCTGATTCTTTTCTAGATCTTGTCTTGACTGGGTGTTGGTGGAGTCCCTGCCCTCCCAATGGTGCCTTGTAATTGTTTCAACTCCACATGTGTTCAGATTTGACCCACTCCTAGAGATAGATCATGGAGCTGAAAAGCAAAAACAAAACAAAATCAAGTGAAAAATGGAGTAGCTCTCTCCCTGTGAGTGTATTTTTGCCAGACTACAGTGCATGGCTTGCCCTACAGTCCTTGCAGACACTGATGTTCCTCGCTCACTTCTCTGGAAGCAGCTCTTGTCAATAACAGGAAATACTCTGTGATGCCTTGCTTGGTCCAGTTCATTTTCTCCCAGAAGACTTCATCTATTAGCAGTAATACTGTTCTTCCCTTACAGTGGTTTGGGCTGGTTTGCTTCTTGGTTTTCCAAAATTAAACAAGACCTCCTTTATTGTATAGATCCTATATCCGATACAGATGGTAACACTCCCAAAATATATGAAAAAATACTTCACTCAAAAACCAGAAGAATATGTACATATATAACTGAATCACTTTGCTGTACATCAGAAACTAACACAACCTTGTATATCAACTATACTTCAATTAAAAAAAAATTAGGATAAGGCTTTCCCTGGTGATGAGACTGACACTATCTTCACAGAGGAATTTTAAAGCTACTGGAAGTATTCTTATTTCTTAACCAATTTCTTTAAATGACATGCATATAATTGCTGCTTAATGGCTCAGTCATGTCCAATGCTTTGCAATCCTTGGGATTATAGCCTGCCTGCTCCTCTGTCCATGGGATTTTCCAGGCAAGAATACTGGAATCGGTTGCCATTTCCTCCTCCAGGGTATCTTCCTGACCCAGGGATTGAACGGAGTCTCATGTGTCTCCTGCTTTGCAGGCAGATTCTTTACCTGCTGAGCCATCACGGAAGTCCTATATTCATGATTCAATTTTCAATAAAGATTTTAAATTCAGGGTAAATGAAGGGATTTTAAATGGCAACTCAGAGTTGTCAGATGTTTGATTTGTAGATTTATTTCTCAATTAGGCCAACTTGTATCGTTCCCATTTAATACTGGAAGCTGCCTCTCCTCACCCATCACCCCTTCCTTGCCTCCATCACTTGTGTCCACCCCCATCCTCAGGCTCTTCCAATTCCCTTTACCCTGCTCTACTTTTTCTTTCTTTTTTTCATGGTACTTATTAGCTTCTCACATCCTCTGGAATAGTGAATCTCAGAATTTGGGGTTCTAAGATCTGTTTTATGCTCTTAAACATTATTGAACTTCAAAACTTCAAAACACTCTTATGTGGGATGTATCTATTGATGTTTACTATATTTGAAGTTAATACTGAGAAGTTTTCAAAACCCAAGGATCACAAGCACACATTCTGTAATCTGTCAGACATCATGTAGATTCTGGAAAATACTGTACAGTCATGAAAAAAATGAGAATGCAGAGGTAAATATCATGTGGTATTGTTATGAAAATACTTTTGACCTTGAGGACCCCCTGAAAGGGCTTTAGGGGCCCCCACAGTGCCAAGAACTCTACTTTGAGAACCACTATTTAGAACAATGCCCAGCACAGAGTTGTTGGTTGGTTTAGTTGCTAAGTCATGTCCGACTCTTTACAACCCCATGGACTGTAGCCCACCAGGCTCCTCTGTCCCTGGGATTTCCCAAGCAAGAATACTGGAATGGGTTGCCATTTCCTTCTCTGGAGGATTTTCCCGACCCAGGGATCAAACCTGCATCTCCTTCTTGGCAGACGGATTCTCTACCACTGAGTCACCTGGGAAACCCCAGCACAGAGTAGGCACCACTCAAGTATGTGCCTAGTGTCTGTTACACAGAACACCCTTTGTTAGGTGCTCCTGGGGATACAAAAGTAGGAAAGACCTAATCCTTCTCCTTGAATCACATCTCTCAGATGCCTTCTGGGTGTCTGATAGTAGAATATTTGCATTCAATCTAATTCTGTTTCTCTAGAAACACTCTTAGGGCAGCAGTCCTGGGATTAGTCCAGCCAGCCCACTGCTGACCAGTCCGGAGGACTATGACATATGTGGGTGTTTCTCACAGAGACTGGCCACTTGTGTTAGAAATAGGGAAAGATGAGTCCATGGGGCTTCTGAGCAGAGCCAAAGAAAGCAGGAAGAAGAGGGATGCCTCAGGCCCAAGAAGTATGTGACCTTGAGGGGGTCAGTTTTCAAATGAGTTTCTTCCTCTGCTCAATGGGGCTCCTTGACTAGAGGCTAGACCCTAGGTGATGCTTCCAGTGTTAATATTCTACGGTTCTACTAATGTCAACATTTCTGGATCCTAAGCACTTAGTTGTCAGTTGTCTGTCTGATTAGTGTGTGAACCCAGCTGAACCATGTGTGGAAATAAGCCTGCTTTGGAGACATTTGATCTCCTGTCCAGAAAGCCCAGGGCCACTGGAGTCATTTAGTATAGTAAAGTAATCAAGTAAACATACTGGAACCCATCACATGATGTAACAAAAAAAACTAAGCCCACCCTACGTTTCATCTGGAATCCAGTTTTGACTAAGCCAGCTGATGACAATTTGAGTGTCAGTGACAATTTGGACTCCAATGAGAAAAGCAGATCTGATTAATTCCCATTAAGTTTATCTTTTTCATTCATTCATTCAACAAATATTATTGGGCAGATATTATTTGTCATCTGGTATGTGAGATACTGAGAAAACCCTTATGAATAAAATGCATCTATAGTGCATTTTATTTTAAATGCACTTAAAATGCACTTGAGAGCTCATTTCTTTTCCAAATAAATAATTGTCAACATGTAAATATCTGGAGATTTCATGTTAAGAATCCAAGTTTCCAGAATTCCAGGAAAGTGAGTTTGCCATTGCCTCCCAGTTGCCTTCAGTCCTTCCGGTCACGTCCCTTCCCTGCCTGGTCCCTCTGGGCATTTGGGTCTGCCACCCTTGATGAACAGCTGGAGAGGAAGTTAGGTTAATAAGTAACCATGTGTTAAAGACTCACTGGAACTGTTGCAAAGTGCTAAGGGGACATGCTTAGCACATTTTCTGTGAGTGCTGCACAACCAGAAAGGCTAGGGAGGGAGGAACACAGGGGCGGGGGGCAGAGATTCCAGCTCCCTCCAAGTCCCTGGTGTAGGAGGGCAGCAGAGAGTTAATGAAGAAGTCCCCCTGTCCATGGCATGTGCTCTGATGCCCTGGTGGAGTCTTGAAGAAACAATTCATTTCACCTAAGTTAGGAATTGGACCAGATTCCAAGCAGTGTTGACAGAGAACCAGCTGAAACAGGTGGGGAAACCAGGAGGGGTTGGGAGGGAGATTAAGCTCGGACTCTGCCCTCTCTGTGTTAATTCTTCAAAGCGCAGGACTCCAGTGTGGCTTGCCTCTGATAAACATATACCCACTGAGTTCAGTTCGGTTTAGTTCAGTCGCTCAGTCGTGTCCGACTCTTCGCGACCCCATGAATCACAGCACGCCAGGCCTCCCTGTCCATCACCAACTCCCGGAGTTCACTGAGACTCACGTCTATCGAGTCAGTGATGCCATCCAGCCATCTCATCCTCTGTCGTCCCCTTCTCCTTCGGCCCCCAATCCCTCCCAGCCTCAGAGTCTTTTCCAGTGAGTCAACTGTTCTCATGAGGTGGCCAAAGTACTGGAGTTTCAGCTTCAGCATCATTCCCTTCAAAGAAATCCCAGGGCTGATCTCCTTCAGAATGGACTGGTTGGATCTCCTTGCAGTCCAAGGGACTCTCGAGAGTCTTCTCCAACATCACAGTTCAAAAGCATCAATTCTTCGGCTCTCAGCCTTCTTCACAGTCCAACTCTCACATCCATACATGACCACAGGAAAAACCATAGCCTTGGCTAGACGGACCTTTGTTGGCAAAGTAGTGTCTCTGCTTTTGAATATGCTATCTAGGTTGGTCATAACTTTCCTTCCAAGGAGTAAGCATCTTTTAATTTCATGGCTGCAGTCACCATCTGCAGTGATTTGGGAGCCCAAAAAAATAAAGTCTGACACTGTTTCCACTGTTTCCCCATCTATTTCCCATGAAGTGATGGAACCAGATGCCATGATCTTTGTTTTCTGAATGTTGAGCTTTAAGCCAACTTTTTCACTCTCCACTTCCACTTTCATCAAGAGGCTTTTTAGTTCCTCTTCACTTTCTGCCATAAGGGTGGTATCTTCTGCATATCTGAGGTTCTTGGTATTTGTCCCGGCAAACTTGATTCCAGCTTGTGTTTCTTCCAGTCCAGCATTTCTCATGATGTACTCTGCATATAAGTTAAATAAGCAGGGTGATAATATACAGCCTTGACATACTCTTTTTCCTATTTGGAACCAGTCTGTTGTTCCATGTCCAGTTCTAACTGTTGCTTCCTGACCTGCATACAGATTTCTCAAGAGGCAGGTCAGGTGGTCTGGTATTCCCATCTCTTTCAGAATTTTCCACAGTTTCTTGTGATCCACACAGTCAAAGGCTTTGGCATAGTCAATAACGCAGAAATAGATTTTTTCTGGAACTCTCTTGCTTTTTCCATGATCCAGCGGGTATTGGCAATTTAATCTCTGGTTCCTCTGCTTTTTTCTAGAACCCCTTGAACATCAGGAAGTTCACCGTTCACGTATTGCTGAAGCCTGGCTTGGAGAATTTTGAGCATTACTTTACTAGCATGTGAGATGAGTGCAATTGTGCGGTAGTTTGAGCATTCTTTGGCATTGCCTTTCTTTGGGATTGGAATGAAAACTGACCTTTTGCAGTCCTGTGGCCACTGCTGAGTTTTCCAAATTTGCTGGCATATTGAGTGCAGCACTTTCACAGCATCATCTTTCAGGATTTGAAATAGTTCAACTGGAATTCCATCCCCTCCACTAGCTTTGTTCGTAGTGATGCTTTTTAAGGCGAACTTGACTTCACATTCCAGGATGTCTGGCTCTAGGTGAGTGATCACACCATCGTGATTATCTGGGTCGTGAAGATCTTTTTTGTACAGTTCTTCTGTGTATTCTTGCCACCTCTTCTTAATATCTTCTGCTTCTGTTAGGTCCATACCATTTCTGTCCTTTATCGAGCCCATCTTTGCATGAAATGTTCCCTTGGTATCTCTAATTTTCTTGAAGAGATCTCTAATCTTTCCCATTCTTTTGTTTTCCTCTATTTCTTTGCATTGATCGCTGAAGAAGGCTTTCTTATCTCTTCTTGCTGTTCTTTGGAACTCTGCATTCAGATGCTTATATCTTTCCTTTTCTCCTTTGCTTTTTGCTTCTCTTCTTTTCACAGCTATTTGTAAGGCCTCCCCAGACAGCCATTTTGCTTTTTTGCATTTCTTTTCCATGGGGATGGTCTTCATCCCTGTCTTCTGTACAATGTCACGAACCTCATTCCATAGTTCATCAGGTACTCTATCTATCAGATTTAGGCCCTTAAATCTATTTCTCACTTCCACTGTATAATCATAAGGGCAAGTACTATTATTTATTAACATCCACCTAGTTATATCCTCTTGAAGCCAGTACTCCCTTTAGGACCTTCTCTAATGCTCCTCTCTCTGTGTGGAATGCTCTTCCCCCACATCCTTCCATGGCTCACATCTTCTTGTGATTCAGCTGTAGGCTTAAAAGTGACCCTCTTGAGGTGTGGAGAAAAGGGAACCCTCCTACACTATTACTGGGAATGTAAATTGGTGCAGTCACTATGGAAAAGGGTATGGACATTCTTCAAAAGTAAAAATAAAAATAGAGTTGCCATGTAATCCTGCAATTCCATCCCTGGGCATATGTCAGAACAAAACTATAACTTGAGAAGATAAATACACTCTAATGTTCACTGCAGTGCTATATACAACAGCCAAGACACAGAAGCAACCTAAATGCCCATAGACAGAGGAATGGATAAAGAAGATGTAGTATAAAAAAAAAAAAAAAGAAGAAGAAGATGTAGTATATGTATACAAAGCCATAAAAAAGAATGAAATAATGCCATCTGCAGCGACATGGATGGACCTAGAGATTACATACTACGTGAAGTAAGAAACAGAAGGCAAATTTCATATCACTTATGTGCACGCGTGCTCAGTCACTTCAGTCATGTCCAAATCCTTGCAACCCTATTAACTGTAGCCCGTCAGGCTTCTCTGTCCATGATGATTCCCCAGGCAAGAATACTGGAGTGGGTTGCCATGCCCTCCTCCAGGGGATCTTCCTGACCCAGGGATTGAATTTGCATCTCCCACTAGCGCCACCTGGGAAGCTCTATGGAGCAGAAACAGACTTACAGACATAGGAAATAGCCTGGTGGTTGCCAAAGCGTGTGGAAGAGGGAGGGACTGGGAGTTTGAGATTAGCAATTGCAAACTACTATATATAGAATGGATAAACAACAAGGTCTTATGTGTGGCACAGGGAACTACATTCAATATCCTGTGATAAGCCAGAGGAAAAGAATATGAAAAGAAATATATATATATATATATATATATATAAAATCACTTTGTTGTATACCAGAAATTAACACAACATTGTAAATCAATTATACTTCAATAAAATAAATTTTAAAGAACATATACGCCCTGAACAAGTGTTATTATTTATTGTTGTTGTTCAGTCGATAAATCGTGTCTGACTCTTTTGCAACCCCATTGACTGTAGCCTGCCAATCTTCTCTGCCCATGGGATTTCCCAGCAAGAATACTGGAGTGGATTGCCACTTCCTTCTCCAGGGGATTTTCCCAACCCAGTGATCAAACCTGCAACTCCTGTGTTGACTGGTGGATTCTTGACTACTAAGCCACCAGAGTCAGTGGTTATTATTTATTAACACCCTCCTCGGGCCACTAGTTCCTTTAGGAACTTCTCTTATGCTGTGCGGAGAAGGCAATGGCAACCCACTCCAGTACTCTTGCCTGGAAAATCCCATGGACTGAGGAGCGTGGTGGTCTGCAGTCCATGGGGTCGCTAAGAGTTGGACACGACTGAGTGACTTCACTTTCACGCATTGGAGAAGGAAATGGCAACTCACTCCAGTGTTCTTGCCTGGAGAATCCCAGGGACGGGGGAGCCTGGTGGGCTGCCGTCTATGGGGTCGCACAGAGTCGGACACGACTGAAGTGACGCAGCAGCAGCAGCAGCTTATCCTGTGCTGTCTGCATGGAATATTCTTCCACCATATCTTTCCATGGCTGACACCTTCTTGTGATGCAGCTCTTGGCTTAAAAGCGACGCTCTCAGCAAAGCAGCCTTCTCTGATGTCCCAGCAAAAAATTAGCCACCTTCTCTCCCTCAATCCCATCAGTCTGGTCTGATTCTCTGAGTAGCATTTACCACCAGCTGACGTTTCTATAGCTGATTTTCCCTCTTTCCTCACCAAAAAATAAGCCCTATGAGAGCAGAGACCTGGTCTGTCACCTTCACTGTCATATTGCCCATGTTCACAACAATCCGGCTACTTAGGAGCCGCCTAACACTTGCTGAACGTGAATGAACTGTGTCTGAGGCGTGATGGTGGCTGCACAGAGACAATTGAGAAATCCTAAATTACAGGCTGGAAAGAAAGAGAGGCACCAAGATGTCTAAGTTGGAGACCAGCTGACACCAGCTGAGATGGCCACAAAGTCCTGGTGGTTGGACAAGGCGTCAGACGCTTCCCTGCAAGAGCTGGGGGAGGTGGCTCTCCTCCCTGAGCCTCAGTTTCCTCATCCACAAAGTGGGGATGATAATAATGGTACCGGCCTCACATGGTTATTTTATTTTCTGTTTACATTGAGTTTATATTCAGCTTTTAAAATTTTATTTTTAATTGGAGTATAACTGCTTTACAATGTTGTATTAGTTTTCGCTATACATCAAAGTGAATCAGCTTTGTTGTTGTTGATCAGTCGTTCAGTCGTGTCTGACTCTTTGTGACCCCATGGACTGCAACACACCAGGCTTCCCTGTCCTTCACCATCTCCTGGAGCTTGCTCAAACTCATGTCCATTGACTCGATGATGTCATCCAACCATCTCATCCTCTGTTGCCCCCTTCTCCTCCTGCCCTCAATCTTTCTCAGCATCGGGGTCTTTTCCAATGAGTATAGTTCACATAGGGACGTGTGAACAAGAGATCCTTGTAATTCTACACAACTGAGAAATCAGAGGCATTTGTTCCTGTCACATATCTTAGCCAAAGCCGACTGGAGAGAGACTGATTTCTCTGATTAGTGATTTGGGAAGAAGAACTGGGCATGACTCGGCTCAGCAAATTCTTTACTCTTTCTTCAAATCTGCTTGAGTCTGAGAGGGTCAAGCCATGCAGTAAGGAGCCTGTCCCTATTGGGAGCAGCTTGTGGCTTTCCAGCTATGCCAGGGGCTTGGTGGTTGAGTCTGTCTAATTCAAGGGTGGAGGTTCCCAGCACTCCCTACGTTTGGCTGCATGCTCAAACCTAGTGTTTATCAGTAATAAAGGTTTTGATTTCTTCTCTATGTTTCTGTGAATCAGTTCCTGACTTGATATGGAAGAGTCTCCCTGGTGGCTTAGACAGTAAAAAATCTACCTGCAATGTAGGAGACCCAGGTTCGATCTGGTCAGGAAGAGCCCCTGGAGAAGGGAATGGCTATCCATTCCAGTATTCTTGCCTGGAGAATTCCATGGACAGAGAAACCTGGAGGGCTACAGTCCATGGGGTCACAAAGAGTAGGACTCCATTGAAGCGACTGACATTTTCACAATTTTGACACGACTGAAGCGACTTAGCAGCAGCATGGGCTTCCCTGGTGGCTCAGCTGGTAAAGAATCCGCCTGCAATGTGGTAGACCTGGGTTCGATCCCTGGGTTGGGAAGATCCCCTGGAGGAGGGAATGTCTACTCACTCCAATATTCTGGCCTGGAGAATTCCATGGACTGTGTAGTCCATGGAGTTGCAAAGAGTGGGACACAACTGAGCGAATTTCACTTTCATCAAACCTCAGAAGTCTTTGTGCATGATTCTAAATCTCAGAGATAAAATAGATTCCCCCCTGACCCACAGCTTCTGGCTGCCTTTCATTGTGGCACTTGCCGTTTTGTATGTTAACATCAATAATACGCAGGAATTGTAACCTTACTCTTATGTGTCTGTGAGCATGAAGAGAGCAAAGTTACAGGGAGTTCTGCATGATAAGCAGTATGTTAAGTCACAAAAGTGGGGATGGGGAGGATGCCTGCCTTGTGGAAAGTTATTTCCACTTCACCTTCTCACTAGTCCCAACTTTTTTTCCCTCTTCATCTGTTTTCTTTATCTCTACCTCCTTTGCTCTTCCCTATCAAACTCTGGATGTAAGCAGAACTGATAGTTTAATGGATTTTTTATTCACTCAATCATTACTTATTAAGCATCTCAGTATGCCAGGCTTTATGCCAGGCTGGTCGAAAGAAAGCATTTGAGATATCACTTTTTTACTGTGGTATTTAAAAAAAACTTTTTAAATTGAAGTATAGTTGATTTACAATGTTTCAGGTGTACAGCAAAGTGATTCAGTGATATATATATATATATAATATACAATATATGCACTATCTATAATATAATATATACAATACAATATAGTATATAATATACAATATATTAATAATATTATATTGTGTTGGAGAAGGAAATGGCAACACACTCCAGTACTCTTGCTTGGGAAATCCCATGGACAGAGGGCCCGGGCCGTAGTCAATGGGGTCACAAAGAGTTGAATATGACTTAGCAGCTAAACAGCAGCATTATATTGTATATTATATTATAAAATATGTACATGTGCATGCTAAGTCACTTAAGTCAGGTCCAACTCTTTGTGACCCTGTGGACTGTAGCCCAACAGGCTCCTCTGTCCATGGGATTCTCCAGCCAAGAATACTGGAGTGGGTTGCTATGCCCTCTTCCAGGGGATCTTCCCAACCCAGGGATCAAACCTGTGTCTCCTGCTTCTCCTGCCTTGGCAGGCAGGTTCTTTACCACTAGCGCCACCTGGGAAGACCTTTTATAAAATATATACTATATATATGGGACAAGGTATACATGGAGCCTCATATTTCTTGCCCTTAGGGATTTTTTTTAGCCCAGAACAAAAGAAGTCAATGCTTGAGAAGGGTTAGCTGAGTAAAAAGATGCATAATATTTAATCATTGCCCCATAAGCATTTATGCCCAGTGGGGGAAAAATTACACACATAAGTACTGATAATTCTAGTAAATACAATGGATGCTGCTTCCTTACCTGGGATGGTCTTCCCACTTTTCTTCCTCACCTGACCCACTTAGGCTTATGTACCAGCACCTCCAAGAAGCTTTCCTAAGCCCCCCACATTGCCTAGGGTGGCTCTTATACCTGTTTCTCTGTCTTAAGGAGCCAGAGCTCAGGACTCACTGAATGAGCCAGGAGATGTGCATGCCCAGAGCAGCCCTTCATCATGGTGGATGGGAGATGGAGGAGGAGGCGGTCAGGCAAGGCAACCTGAGGCACGTACCATGAAGTCTTCCAGACACGCCCCGTGGGAGTGGACCTGAGTGCCCAGACTGGTGACTGTGCAGTATGCACAGACTCCCTCCCTTCCCCATCTCACTTCCCACCTCCCAACCAGTGCATCTTGGGATCCCCTCCCAAATAAACCCTTCTCTCAAGGTTTGTGTCTGAAGGAATCAAGCATGGGAACAGGGAGCCGTCCCTACCCTAGCATACCCCAGACTACATTAGATTTGCCCGTTTTCTGGTCTGTGTGCCTCCCAGCCTATGGGCTCCAGGAAGACAGGGACCAGACCATAACGACCTCTCAATAAGTCTTTATTGACCCCTTGACTCTCACCAGAACTCATAATTAGCCATTTGAAAGAAGATCTTGCTCTTCCCAGATTTTTCTTTGCCTAACTGATTGGAGAATAGTTCTGTTCAAAATTTACTTCTGAGCAAATGAGACCAAGAAATCCTAGATTTGTTTCTGTCTGTGACCAGTTTTCTTTTTTCATTACCCATCACATCCCCAGGCCTCTCTCATCTGGGTTTGAATACCCACTCCACCACAGACTCTGTAGGAACTGGCTTCTTTCAATCACTGTCTGTGGATCAGCTCTTCTCTGCCTGGAATATGCCCGTACCCCTGTTCCTCCTTCCCCAGGCTGGCTCCTATTCATCCTTCCAGACTGAGGACATCACTTTCTTTGAAAAAGTTTCCTTCTTTCACAGGTATATGCCCCCTGCAGAGCCATATTTTTGCAAGCAGACTGATGATGATATCAGGGTGCAGCCTGGCATTATAAGCGGGAGCCCCCAAAACTGCAATTTACTTTTTTTTTCAAAACTGCAATTTAAAATCTCGCCCATGGGGTGGGTCGCCTCCCAGGACCCTTTCCTAATTGGGACTCCAACTTGCTGTTAATGTGGAACTTCCCAGCACTGTTCAAGTCTGGATGTAGATTGTTGGCCCAGTTTGATAATATATATATGCTGTTACTTCTCCTTACTGTTTCTATTTCTTTCTTTTTAATGACTGTGTTTTGAAATTGTCAAACAATCCTCTATTAAACACTGGAATTGTTTATTGTGTTTAAAAAAATAAAAATAAAAAAATAAAATATATACTATATATAATATACACAACATATATAACATAATAACAATTTGTGCATAATACATTATGTATTATACATTACATTATGTAATATATACATTTATAATATGTATATGCTATATGTAACATTGTATATTATATATATACAATTATATACTGTATATATTATATGTGTTTTTTTTCAGATTATTTTCCATTGTAAGTTATTACAAGCTATTGAATATAGTTCCCTGTGCTGTGCAGTTTGTCCTTGTTATTAATCTATATCATTCTTATTTTCTTTCCCATCACTTCTCTTTCAGTGTCAAGCTTTGAATATTGTTCAAAGATAATGTTTTATTAGAGTTGGCGTCATTGTAAATACCTTCAGCTTCGTAGATTTTAGTCAAAATGCTCAAATTTCTGATTCACCATCTCTGATCTTTTTACACATTGGTGCTGAGGTAGAACAACATTTCGTTATTTTGTTAGGGTGAGTAATGTAAGCTGCTGTAAAAGATACACACACGTACACACACACACCCACACAAAAACCTAAGTAAAGCTCAGTGCCTTAATACAATTAAGTTTCATTTCTGCTCACATTGCATTCTTTTGCAGCTCTCCTCCAGTTGATGACTTGGGCATCCAGGCTCCTTTTTCCTCCTTTGAGGCTACTCTCTTTAGCGCATGGTCTCCACTGCTGCTGTGGAGGGGCAACAGGATCGACTGGGATGTTTTCAGAGGCCAGCCTTGAAACTTTTACCCACATTCCATTGGCCAGAACGTTGTCATATGTCCCCATCCTAACTGCAGAAGAGGTTGGGATCAGTTTCTGGGTTCCCAGGATGAAGACATAGTGCAGACACTGTCTTTGCCACAGAAATATTAACTCATATTCTCTCTCCCCCATCTCCCTGATATCTTCCACTATTCCCACCCTCCCTTCCTTTCAGGAATACAGCTGTTTCAGTGGAAAAGCAAAGAGAAAGAAGAGTCCAGACTAAGCTTTTAAACTTCAAAAGACTTTTGAAACATATAGCTTGAGAAAAAAATCTCTGTGACTTAAAAGCCTGGTCTTTTTAATTCCCCAAGTCTAAATCCTGAATGACTCAGTAATGAAATCTATACCCTGCAAAATCTAGAGGCTTTTTCCAGAATTGGAATCAGCCAAGACTAGTCTTTTGCCCTAACCCAGGAGAGGCAAACGTGTTAAGGTTTGAGAAGAGAGAGGCTAACCCTGAGGAGATCAGAGCAGGAGCCTCATGTGGCTCTCTGAGGATGCCTGCCTCCTGCCTCCTCCTGGATGGAGTCCTGGGGAAGAGACAGGGAGAAGAAGCTCTGGGTCACTGTGGTATCTGATAGGAGAGGAGGTCTGTGTCTTGTCGCCTTTGCAGCGTTCCCCTCCAGCAAAGGTGGGGGCTTCTCTAGTGGCTCAGCAGCAAAGAATCTCCCTGTAATGCGGGAGACTGGGTTCGATCCCTGGGTTGGGAACATCCCCTGGAGAAATGGCAACCCACTCCAGTATTCTTGCTTGGGAAATCCCATGGAGCGAGGAGCCTAGTGGGCTGCAGTCCATAGGGTCGCAAGAGTTGGACATGACTTATCGACTAAACAACAACAACAATCTCCAGCAAGGGTGTGAGAGGTAGGGATGCCTCCTCTATGTTTACATAGCAGGGACTCGAGACAGCCTCTGGGAGATTCCCAAGACCCCGGATCAGTGTGGGAACAGCTGAGGTTTTCCATTGCCCTTGACAGATATGTGAAGCTGACAAGACAGAGCCTTGCCTGGAGAGGCCCTGGATAAACTGCTCTTTCTGTGGATCAACCACGGAGGACCAGACAGGACAGCTCAGCGGAGGCCAGCTGGCATGGTATCCACAGGCAGACAAGGACCTGGAAGAAGACACCTGAGCAGATGCCAGAGACAATGAAGGCCCAATGTCTTGATTGACCAACAGAGGTCTAGGAGTTTATACCCTTGGCGAATGCAGGCTTAAGATAGTTGTCTTCTGTTTCAGAAAACAAAAAAAGTTATACTTTTTTTTGTTTCCTGTTTCCTATGTGTACCTTTCCAATTTAAAACACCCTAAAAAGTCCTCAAAGACAAGCTGAGGCATGGAAGCGGGGTGGGCTTGGAGTAGGGGAAATGGGAGTTCCTTTGTCAATAACCATTCAGTACAACCTTGAACTTGTCGTTTCACCTCTCTGGATCTCAGTTTTCTCATCTGTAAAATGAGATGTAGTACTACCTGCTTCACAGACTTGTTGTGAGGATTAAATGCAAAAAAAAAAAAAAAAAAGCCCTGGTTCAGGGCCTGGCACACATTAGGGGCTCAGTAAATATCTGAACCTTTCCTGTCTTTCCCATCTGAGGTCATTTCCAGTTTCAAAACATGATGATTCTTTGTGGGAAAGATGCATACAGGAGGCTATGTATACCAGGGCCTGGAAAATAAAATAAAGTGCCTTCCCTATTCTGTAAGGAAACAATAAAAACCAAGGACAAGGCACAAAATGGACAACGAAAAGCCAGCTTGAGAGGAGGGCGGGGGGTAAGGGACAGACTGAGGGCGGCGACGGCACTAAATGAAAACCAACCATTCAATACCCTGCTATCATCCTTCGTCACACTGCAGAAATAGAAACCAGACAAACACACTGTGTGAAGGGCAAAGGGGTTGGCAAGGTTCTGGCCTACAGGAAAAACCCAGGTTCAATAATGCCACGAGCAGCGGGAAGCAGGGAAGTGAGGTCAAAGTCAACGGTGGGGTTTGCGTCTGGACGACTGGTATTATAGTCCTAATGAGGCTTAAACATTACATGTTCCTCCTGCGATGAACTCGGTTTCTCATTATGCTCCATATCTGCTCCAGGATCAGCCAGCCACATGGCAGGAGTGGTTTCCCCTTCATCCGGCTGATGAATTATCAAGGGTATTCTCTACCTTTCTTTTTTGGGAAAGGAAAGTTTTGGAGTAGAAAACGTTCTTTTCTATTTATATCTACTCTTTTCCCGCTGATTAAAGAGATGATACAGTTTGGGGATGGACTTCAGGTCTCTATTTAGAAAGTGCACGGTTAAGACAGCATTTCTAAGAGCCTCTGCTCTGCTCTGGGTCTTTATCTGGTCTTCAGGGGGATGTGAGATGTAGGGCTGTGGTTTTGAATATTTTCAAGGTTGTTGGAATAGCCACATGTTTTGTGTCAAGCTGTATGCTAGGGATATACAGACATCAAGGAGAGGATTAAGAAAGCACTCGTATTCTCAAAGAGCCTATAAATACAGAGATTTGTGCCACCATCTCCTCTGATGGTGGTCAGGAACCAGGGTACAGGGTTAACAATAACAGGTATTTGAATTATGATCTGTTATCTCCTATGGGCTCAAAATGGCCCTGTGGCTGGGTGCTCCTGTACCCACTTACCTCTCCTAGTCTCAGTTTGAAGACCACTGAATCTAGTTCTGGCCCTCTGACCCCCAGCCCAGCACTATTACCCCCTTATCAGAGTTTTGTCCTGGTGAACACTAATGAACATCTCCTAAGCCCTTGCAGGCACCCAGGAATGTGCTCACTTTTGATCAGAAACCACATTGTGGGAAACTCCTCATTTTGAAAGACCCAGATAAAACAACATTATCGGGGAAGCTTGTTGTTTCCCCCAGGCAGGGGGAGTTAGATCTTCCTATAGGCTCCTATAGCTGTTGGCACATTTACTAACCATATTAATAAGGATAATAGAAGTAATAATAGTAGTAAAAAGGTCTAAGTTACTGTTTATTGAGTGTGTCTGTGAGCCAGGTGTCATGCTAAGTGCTTTACATGCATTATTTAATGCTCAAAAAAACCCCGGGGGGAGATACTATTATTATCCTCAGTTTACAGATTGTATCAGTGAGGAGTTGAGTTTGCACGCAGAAACCTGTCCATAGTGCTTTAAGTGAATGGAAACTTATTTTGCTCAAATAACAATGGGCTAGGGCTGCTACGGCAACACCATGGTACCATTCTTAGCATGTAGTTTTTGGTTTTTGTTACTGTGGACACCACAGAGCTGTCATTTTGCCAGTCTGTGTTCCAGGAGGGAGGAAGGATAAATGACAAAAAGCAAAAGGTGAAGGGCAAAGAGCCTTTCCCTCTTGTTTTTATTAGTTGAGAAGGTATACTTATCCCCTGTCTACATCTCTCTGACCAGAACTGTGTCAGGTGGCCACCCTTACCTGCCAGGGAGCCTGAGAATTCTCTCTCCCTCTCTCTCTCTTTTTTTTCTGGTCTGCACTGGGTCTTTGTTGCTTTGCAATGGGCTTTGTCTCTAGTAGCAACAAATGTGGGAATACTCTTTATTGTAGTGCTTGGGCTTCTCACTGCAGGCGTTTCTCTTGTTTTGGAGCACGGACCCTAGGTGTTGGGCTTCAGTAGTTGCAGTACGTGGGCTCATTAGTTGTGGGCTTGAGGGCTCTAGAGCTCTGGCTCAGTAGCTGTGGTGTACAGGCTTAGTTGCTCCACTGCATGTGGGATCTTTCCAGACGGGATCGAACTTGTGTCTCCTGCACCAGCAGGTGAATTCTTAACCACTAGACCACCAGGGAAGCCCCCCTTTTTTTTTTCTTTTAAGCTAGGCAGCCTTCTGCCCTGAACAAAATTAAGGTTTTGCTAGTAAAGAATAAGAGGAGAATGAATACTGGGTTGCTACCTATGCTTGTCACATAAACGAAAAAACTGGGTCTTAGAGATGCTAAGGATCTTTTTTGTCCAAGATCAGATAGATGGCCATGTCAGATTCAAACCCATGTCTGATGCCAGAGTCCATGATCTTGACCACTATGAGAGATTACTTCCTTAACGTGATGCATTGCAATTGTCTTTTTATTTGTTCATCCCTTCTTCCCTGGACTGTGAGTTACTTATTTGTTTTGGTATCCCAGACTCCTGCCCATAGTTTGTTGAATAGATAAATGTTAGGACTTCAGTAGTTTATGCAGCTCAAAATTCTTCCTAGGAAAATATTTTAAAATTTTCCTCTTTCTACGTAATGGTTTGTAGCCACCTGTTCACCGACAGGTAGCTGCAGATGTATATGAAAGTAATGATCCTGGTCTTTGTGCTGCCATGGGTGCATTTGGCCACTATTTATAGGCTTCGGTTCTCTCCCTCCCTAAATGCTTAATGTGTGTTTACAGAGCAGGGTCCAATTTCTCTTTATTCTGCCTGGTCATTCAAACATAACCATACCACATTGCTCTACTTCTTAGGGACATGCACACTACTGGAATAACAATAATTTGAGGCACAAATAGCCCTGATCCCAAATCTTATTTTTTTCTGGGTTATGGAGCAGCCCAGGAAGGACCTCGCAGCATTTAGATTCCAGTGTTAAGGTGAGTTGAGAGGGGAAAAGAATTCTTAAGATACCAGTCTAGAAAGTAAACTTTTTTGGAAAATCAAACACTGATGTCCCTAGCTTTTTTTTTTTTTTTTTTAAAGCCATTGTTGTTTCGTAGGCCATCAGAAAACATCCTGGTTTTTCTTCAAATTTAGAACACTTGGTTGAACAGGATGAAGCTCCATCTGCTGTGGAGTTGCCTAACTCAGCTCAAGAACAAGCTTGCAGGCACTTGGATTCCCAACACAGTGGCCCAACCAGCAGTATGAAGAGATGCCTAGACTCCTCTCTCCAACCCCATGGGTCCCTGCCAGTAGCTTACTATCACAAAACGAATTATATGATAAATATTTGCCACTTATTAAACAGTTACTATCTGTTGGGTGCTATGCTAGGTGCTTTATTTTGTCTCGTTAAATCCTTAGAACAACACTGTCACTATTATTGTCACCTACAAACAAGTAATTGAAGGCTTGGTGAAAAGACTCAATTTGCCCAACAGTCACTGTACTAAAGGTTGATTTGGGGAGCCTGGTCTGCCCACTTTGATCTCTAGCAGCCTCAGAAAGTCACCTTAAGAATTAAAAAAACCCAATGATGGGACTTCCCTTGTGGTCCAATGGTTAAGACTCCATACTTCCACGAAGGTGCATGGGTTTGATCCCCAGTCGGGAACTAAGAACCCACATACCTTGCAATGCAGCCAAGACAAAAATAAGACAACATTTAAAAAAACAATGGCAGTGATGGTGGTAGTGGTAAAGAACTTGCCTGCCCATGCAGGAAACATAAGTGATATGGATTTGATCCCTGGGTCAAGAAGATACCCTGAAGGAGGGCATGGGAACCCACTTCTGTATCCTTGCCTGGAGACTCCCATGGACAGAGGAGTCTGACGGGTTGCAAAGCGTTGGACACCACTGAAGCGACTTATCATGCACACAATGGTAGTGATACTGACATATTCTTACTATTTATTGAGTGCTTCTCATAGGTCTATCTGTTCAAAGTTCTTAATGTGTGATAATGATAACTCATTTAAACCCTCACAATAATCCTTTTAGGAAGGTCTTAAGTTTTCAGATGAAGACATAGAAAAGCTAAGTAGCTTTTACAAAGTACCATGACTTGTGAGTGGCAGAGCTAAAACCTGACTATTTGTATTGGTCTATAACACAGCCTAGTTAAAACAATGTGCCTGCTATGAAAACTCAGCTTCAAGATAAGGCCACCAGTCCTCCCTTGCAACCAGACTGCCGGTTCTAATTCCCTTCATTTTAAAAATTCTTAAGTCATCGCTGGTTCAGCATCACATGGGCAGTAGGTGGTAAAGATTGGATTCAAAGCTGGGTTGGCTTCTGACTTCAAAGAAAGAATCTTTATCATTGCAGTGTTCCAGCACTAACTTTTAACTTGGGTTAAACCCCAGTACAAAGGACAAGTCATAGACCTATCTGAAAAGGACTTGGAAATCATCTAACCTGGGGTTTCTCAACCTTAGCACTAAAGACATTTTGGGCTGGATAACTGTTGTGGGGACTGTCTTGTTCATTGTTGGATGTTGAACAATCCTCCTGGTCTCTATCCACCAGCAGCACTCCCACCCCCACCCCACCCTAGGTGTAACAACCAAAAATATAATCAGATATTGACAAATGTCCAGGGAGAGTGGGAAAGGGGCAAAATCGCCCCTGGTTTCAAACCACTGATCTGAACTCTCTCCTCATTTTGCAAATAATGGAGTAGGGGTCCAAAGAGATGAAGCAACTGGCTTAAGCTAGTTAGCAGCATCCATGTTGTTCATGCAACATCACTGTGTCCCTATAATATACAGGGCACAACATGGAACCTGAAGAAATTAGATGCTATCTGAGTCCTTACAGTCTGGTAAGACAGAGAAGCTATTGCACAAATAGCTCTAATTGTACGAAGCAAGAAAGCGTTAGGCAGCAAGGTCCAGAGAAAGAGAATATGATCTGGTTTCCTGATATCTGGATCTGCCAGTTTTTATCTGCGGGATTTAACCAAGGTTCAGGTTCACCACGAATGAAACAGAGCTCATATATACTCTGCTTGTACCACCCGGTCCAAAACGGGTCTGCGAATTCATTGTGCAAACCGTGACGCTCTTACAGACATCAGGTATTAGTAAGATACCAGAAATGTGATAAAAATTATGATTAAAGGCTTTCAGGACTGGGGAGAGCCCTGTAGCGGTGGCCTCATTCCTGGACCTTCCAACTCGAGAGCCCCATTTTTTTGCAGGAGAGGGACCAAGTAAAGAGCTCCCTCCCTCAGAGCACCTCTTCCCTTGCCTGGAACCGACCTGGTCAGATGGGCGAATTCGCGGGACAACTCCGAACAGCGAGTCCCGCCAGAGGGAGTTACTACGCCGCCCTCCGGCCACTCAAGCTCCGCCCGTTCTAGGCTGTGGCCCCGCCCTCAGGGAGCAGACTCCGCCCCCTTCGCCCTGGAACTCCAGAGGCGCGGTGCCTCCAGGACAATCCCTCGCCCGAGCCGGAGTTTCCCGAACTCCCTCGATCTCCACCCGGCCTCTCTCGGCCTCCGGGAACGGAGGCGGCGGAGATTGCCGAGGGGCGCTGGCCCCGCCCCCTCCGCGGGCTCGGCCGCCACCGCCCCCTCTCCCCCGCCGCCCCGGCCTCCGGCGCGGGCTGGAGTCCCAGATCCCGGGCCCTCCCTCCTCCTTTCTCTCTCCCCGCCTTCCCGGTGCTGCCACAGTGGCGGGTCGGAGGATCTCGGCCAGTCAGCTCGTTCCGGCCTCGAGCCCCTCCTCCCCCCAAATAAACACCCCTCCCCAAGCCTCAGGAGCCCGGACCGCCCCCTTCCTCCCTCTGCCCAGCGTGTGGCGAGGGCCAGTGTAAGGGAGTGAGCGCGGGCCGGCGGGCCAGCTTCGTGAGTGAGCGAGGCGGGGCGCGCGGCGGGCCGGGCCGGGGGTCGCGTGTGCGCGTGGGGGCGCGAGCGAGTGCCCGTCGCGACCCGCCGGCGGCCCCGAGCCGAGGAGGCGGCCAGCTAGAGTCCAGAGGCTACCGCCCGCCGCCGCCGAGGAGGGCAGCGGGCCCGCGCGCGCGCGCGCACGTACGCACGCACGCGGGGGCGGGTGCAGGCGCGCGCCCGCCTGTCGCGACAGTCGGGGCCGAGGCCCAGGGGGAGGTGGCCTGTCGCGGGTCGCCCGGCTCCCGGAGGCGAGGGGGCCTCGGGCGGATGGCGGAAGGTGCCCAGCCGCAGCAGCCGCCTCAGCTTGGGCCCGGCGCCGCTGCCCGGGGGATGAAGCGGGAGTCAGAGCTGGAGCTGCCGGTGCCCGGAGGGGGAGGAGACGGAGCCGAGCCCGGCCTGAGCAAGCGGCCGCGTACGGAGGAGGCGGCGGCCGACGGCGGCGGGATGCAGGTGACCGCGAGGGGCAGGCGCCCCGTTACCGTGGCGGGGTGGGGGGGGCGGCGGGAGCGGCGCGGGGCTGCGGGGCTTGGAGGGCGGAGGGCTGCCTGGGGTCCCGGCTTGGAGGTGGGAGGGGGCCGGTCGGGGCCTGCGTGGAAGGTGGGGCGAGCCCCGACGTGGAAGCTAAGGGTGCAGGAGGAGCCTGGTGTGCCCTGGAGGGTCCTGATCTCTAAGGGGACGAGAGGGGCACGTAGCACGAATAGGTGTTGAGAGGAAATCGAACGTGCTTGAGATGGATTCCATTTCTTTACACCCTTCTTTAGTTCCTTGGCGGGGAGTGGAAGCCGAGAGATCCTGGTCCGTTGCCCGGAGAGCTGGGGACCGAATCGAAGACTGGGGGGGCGGGGGGGGGTGGACAGTGGTGGGACACCTCCCCAAAAGAGGGAGTTCTGTTTTTGGCAGCCCTGGACACACAACGGAGATGGAGAACGGGATCGGCATAGAAGGGAGGAGTGAAAAGCGAGAAAACTCCTCGAGAGCCCAAAGGGGATGTGGCTTAGGTTGTGGGTTAAATCAGTTACACGAGGAGTGTGAGAAGTACGAGGAGTTGGATAGCGTTGTGGCTACACCGTGGTGCTCAAGATCATTAACTTCGTGGAGCATCTGGTGAGCCTGGAGACACAGGACCTGGCCAGTTGTATCTTAGGACACTGACTAGATCTTTATTGTCCTGGAATATAAAAGAAAATTTATAGGACTGTTAGAAGATTGGATTCTGAATTGTGTACTCAAGGAGAAGCTGGTTGGTTTGGAAAGGCACTGGCAAATGTAGTGACCATGTCAGTTGACTTTGTAGTTGGGGGAAGAGCGTGAAGCCTTCATTGATTTGATTTTAGATTTGGTCTCTGTTCAGAACATACTTGCTGTGAAATAGTGGGTTTACCTACCAGCAATCTGCCCAATTCTCTTAGCATCATAGAATGTTAGAGAAGCAACCAGAGATACCATCTTTGACTCGAGTTCTTAACTTGGAGAGACTTGGAAGATTCTTCTGCAGAATAGTTTACGGGTACTCTCAGGTGAAAGAAAGTCAATAGTTTTCATCTTTTTTATTCGAGTCCCAAAATGTTTCAACCTCATTAGGTAGATGAGGAATCAAAAAATCTGGAGCAGACTAGTGACTTGCCTAGGACCACCCAGTTAGCTGGTTGTGAAACTAGAGATAGAAGCCTGGTCTTCTAATTCCTATTCCTGTGCTCTCTCCATTACAGCACTCTTGGAAATCTCTGCAGTGCTAAAAGACTTCCTGTGCTCTGCGCTCACTGCTTTTCAAGGCTCTGTCTGACTTCCTGTGTTAGAGACGGAGCTGTATTTAAGCCTGGCGTGTTTGCTCTGTGCTTCTTGGTCTCCCTTGCAGAGGCCACTCTATTACATGTCTTGACTTGGGTAAAGTGACCCTCCTGGTGTTTATTTTTGAATTCTTTTGTTTCACTTGCCTGCTTTTGTTCTCCATTTGAACTCTCTCAGGCAGGGTGCTTGTGCGAAGTACACACCCCGGGCCTTGGAAAAAATACAGAGGAATATGGGGAGACTTCAGGTGAGCTGGGTTGACACTGGAAGATGAGAAAAGATTGGGTGTGGGTGCTGGTGAGCGTGTCCACTTGGTGTGTGCATATATCTGTGTCCATTTATTGTTTCTGTCAATCACAGTTAATAGTGAGTCTCCTACTGCCTTCCCCCTCTTTCCTCCTGGAGCCCATAATTTGCTGGTTGCCTTCAAATTGGCTGAGGATAGCAGTATTTGGAAATGGAGCAGTGTATAGAGACTTCGGAGTATGGAGAGGAAGCTGTGGATTAGGTCCTCTGGGTACAGATGGGCACCTTAGAACTATCCCACAGAGAATGCTTTTTTCACTGTGTGGATCTGTGGATCTTTATTTTTCACTTTATGCATTCTCTTTATTGTAGTTCCAGTACACCATGTCACACAGGTATTCACGTCATCATTGACTTAGCCCCCTGCCCGCAACAATCTGCATGGTTCTGGGAAAATCCCTTCTTTGGGGGCCTCTATTACCATAGTTGTAAAATACAGTGTTTGTAAAGGATGATTTATAAGTTACCTCTAAAAAGATACAAAGTCTTGACTTTAAAGAACTTGGTGTCTGCAATCTAGGTAGGGAGCCAGAATGGGTGAAAAGTTGGGGGAAAAAAAAAATATGTGTATGTATATGTGTCATATATATGTATGTATGTATATTATGTATATATATATGAATTTTTTGGTAAGTTCCAGAGGAACAAGAGTAGGGATACCACAAGGTAGATCCTTGTCACAAGGCTTTGCAAACTTTAAAACCAAAATATGCTGAGGATTTGTGCCATTGAAGCCAGAAGCAAAAGATGGTTGTTCTTGCTGAAATGGTCAAGGAAGGCTTTATGGAGAAGTTGAAATTTGAGGTCTAATCGGGAGTAAAGAAAAAGTAATGTTCATGAAAAGATGAAATTTGAGCCTAGGTCACCTACATTTCTAGGGCCTTCCCATCATTCTGATAATTATGATAGGATATTTAATATTCATTTAACTGATGTTTATTGAGCAGCTGCTAAGTGCCAGGCCCTGTTTTAGAGCCTAGGAAATATAGTAGTAAACAAAACAAAGACTTCTGTCTCATGGAACTAAGATTCTAATTGAAAGAGACAGACAATAAAGAAATCAACTATTATTAGGTGGTTTTAAGTGTTAAGAAGAAAAATAAAGCAGGGAAAGGGGTAAGAGTGGTGAAGAGGGTGGTTAGGGAAGGCCTCTGTGTAGGTGACCTTTGGGTGACCTGAGGGAATTTGAGGGAATGGGGTTCAGACAGAGGAACTGTGGGTGCAGAGGCATTGAGAGATAAATACACTTGATGTGTTTGAGAACAAGAGACCAGTGGAGCTGGAGGAGAATGTGCAGGGGCGAAGCAGTTTTAGGAAGTGATATCAATGGTGTAGACATGTCTATAGGTTCATGTAAATAGACGTTTAAAAATTCTACAGTAGCTTGCTTTTTGGTATAGCTTTGGTAGCTTGTTTTTTTTCATATATCTTAGCATAAATGGCATTTCTTGGAGGTCATAGCTCCTTTTGGAAAGCCTTCTCTCCTGACAGCTTAATTCACAGCAGTTAGACCCACCTCTTGCCTCCTGTTGTATCGGTGGTTAATTATGCATCATCTTGTATTGTCTTCTCATTGTTTTATTCCTGTTTCCTTAGTGATACTGTAAGCTTCTAGAAGCCAAGAACTATATTTTCTTTGTGTTTATCCTTTATAATACCTCACAGTTTTGAGTACATAGTAAGTGCTCAATGCCTGTTAAACTGAAGTTGAAATTTTGCCTTTTTAAAATAATTAAGGGATAGAAAAAATGCGATGAAATTTAGGGGTGAGAGTACTTTCAGGAAATATCCTAACCTTTTGAGTGTCAAAGGGTTAACCCATTTTTAAACAGAAGTCATTTGCTGGGGTTAATTTCCCAAGACCACAGACTAAATGGAGCTACGGCTCTAAGCTGCAGATTCCAAGGCTGAACCCTGATGAGTTATAGCCACTAAGCTTTTGGGGATAAATCATTACTTCCTAAAACGGAGCACTGGGGACATGAGAGAGTCTGTGGTGCTTATGTTATAATCCTTGTGCTAAGAAGGACCCCTGGGACGGGGGGGAAGAGGAAGGGTCACTCCTTTCTAGGCCAGTATCCAGAAGCTTTATGTAGGTGGCAGAGGAGTCGGCACAGCCCTAGAAACAGTTTAGAGAACCCTCAACTGCCGAGTAGGAGGGAAGAGACAAATTCCACCTGAAAATTGAAACACAGCTTGAGAAATGTAGTGAGTTGTTAAAGAGGGTATTTGGAAATACTGTACTCTAACCTGGTAGGAAGTTAAGTGAGTTATTAGAGATTTGTTTCACTTTAAGGAAGTTTGATATGTGTGAAAAACTCGGGCCTTATGAAACATACCAGGGAATGAATTCTTTTGGTCAGCTCCTCTAGTGAATATAAACAATTTGATGAGCAAAAATTCAGATTTTTGTGCAGCTTTCTAGGAACTTAGAAAGTTCACCTTTATAAAGCAAGGTGCACCTTAATTATTATTTATAGCTTTCAGCAACATTCTTTATGGTAGTGAAATGTCGGAATGTGGTTATTACATGGCTAACTGACTGCTTCTGACCATAGAATCATAAGTCTAGTATAGCTAAGTGAGTTCAGAAGTTGTTCATGTTAGTGTTTGATTCTAATAGTAGGAGGACTTTCTGGTCTCAGGGAGGGGTTTGCAAGTAGCCTATAATTGTTTTGTAGACACTATATTTCTTAGTTTATCTTCCCATTTGCTTGTTTCTGGGTTTCTGTCCTCCTAGGTGGAAGTCTCTTTGGACTTGGAGTGTATGGTGCTGAAACTGAACATGGGTGCTACCATTGGAGTAGACCTACCAATATACTTTCTTTCCAAGGGATTCTGTGAACAATCTCTTGTTAAATTACTGAATTTTTCATTTCTGCGTGTCTTAGTCTGCTCAAGCGGACTGTAGACTGGGCGGCTTAAACACCAGAAATTTGTTTCTCACAGTTCTTGGGGCTGGGGTCCAAGATGAAGGTGCTGGCAGATTTGGTGTCTGATGAGGGCTCTCTTCCTGGCTTACAGACAGCTGCCTTCTTGTTGTGTGTTCACATGGGCTTTTCTCCATGTATGCTAGTGGACACAGAGCGAGCGAGAGAGAATCTCCTTTTCATAAGGGCTCCCCCATCATGGGATGCAGTGGTGGTGGTGGGATCCTCCCCTTATGACCTAATCACCTCCCAACGGCCCCTCCTCCAATTACCATCAGATTTTGGGCTTGGGCTTCAACATATTAGTTTGTGGATGGGGTGAGGGGAGGGGACAGAGACATTCAGCCCATAATACAGCCCATAATTTACCACCAGAGTGGTAAATACTGTAGTTGGAGAAACTGAGGTAGCACAGTCATGTAAAAATGACTATTTTTTTCCCCCAGACTCACAAGGCAGCTTGTGAGTGTATAACTGGGAATGTCTGAGAGGCAGAAAGATCTGAATTCAAAATAGAGTTATTCTGCAGGGTGACTCAAGAGGTTATCCTAAGTTGAATTCGTCTCTTAACTTCCTCTCCCATTTTTCTAGTCACTGTCTTTTTTTTTTTTTTTCTATCACACTGATATGTGAACACCACAGAAGCTAACTAGAGATTTAACTTTCATTTTGATATAAAGCAGACTGGTGCAGACAGGCCTCAAGATTACAGGGCTGAGAAAGAAATTCAGTGTACTGCTTGGTGTAAACAAGAGTGTTGCTAGTGAATCTCTGGTTTGACATCTCTCAGGCCATCAGTGTGGTATCAGGCTTTAATAATTTGTGGAAACAATGTGTGCTGTGCTTAGTCACTCAGTCGTGTCTGACTCACTGCGACCCCTTGGACTGCAGCCCGCCAGGCTCCTGTGTCCATGGGGTTCTCCAGGCAAGAATACTGGAGTGGGTTGCCATGCCCTCCTCCAGGGGCTCTTCCCAACCCAGGTCTCCCGCATTGCAGGCGGATTCTTTATCACCTGAGCCACCAGGGAAGCTCAAGAATACTGAGGTGGGTAGCCTACTCCTTCTCCAGGGGAACTTTCTGACCCAGGAATTGAACCAGGGTCTCCTGCATTGCAGGTGGATTCTTTACCAGCTGAGCTACCAGGGAAGACCCAATAAAGCTGGTCATTTTAGTGAGTGGACTTGTTTGAATTGTTTTTTGATACATATTTGTAAAGCTTAGTGCACATCTTTTTTTCTGGGGCTAATGTACCCTTCCTTAAAGACAGGAGGGAAGAGCCCTCGAGATGATGGAAAGGAACCTGCAGTAACTGGAGCGTGAGCAGACAGATGGAGGCGGGATGACGAGTGTGTGTGGTGTTTAGGTGGCCCCTGCGAGTATCCAGTTTCCTATTCCTTGCCCCTCCAGCCCCAGTGCAAGCAGGCAGCTTACATGGCTAAGGTTTCGTTATCTAATCCATCACAGATCGGCTTGAATAAACCCATTGGCTGGTGCTGATCTAGTTAGGAGGGTAGTGCAAAGCCGCTTGAGCCAGGATTGGGGCAAATCGGATCAGAACTGCCTTGTGAATCCTGGACATATTTCTGTAATTTGGGTGGTAAAGCGGTTTGGGAAATCACTTAGGAGCCAGAGCTCACCGTCAGCCTGGAGTGTTTCCTCATGTTGTCCTGGGGACCACGAGGGGAAGTAGATGGAGGATTTGACACATTTCTCTGGAGAATAGTCAGGTTGCTTTGATTATTTGAGTCTGAACATTTTTTGGTCACTTATGCTCAGGAGTGACATTTTGGGAACATTTGGAGATTCCAGTTGTGATCACTCAGTTGTGTCTTTTCTGAGTGATCCCTTCATCTGAGACTGTATTATATGCGTTGCCTCTCGATTTTTGAAGGGGAGATGTTGTTATCATTATTACCAACCTTGATATATCATTATGTTTGTTATCCATACATACTTGAAGTATGGTGTAGTACAAGAAACCTTATTTAGAATTTCTCACATTGGGGTTTGAATCCTGGTTCTTCCCATTGCCAGCCAACTGAAATGACCTTTGGTAAGATATTTAGCATCTGAGCTCCTGTTTACACATCTGTGAACTGGAGGAATTACTGCATCCTCTCATGAGCTGCTATAATCACAGACTGAGATTATTTAAAGTTCCCATCATGGAACCCAGCAGTAAATGTTTATTTCTTGCCTCCTTTATAACCTGCTACACAGTATTCCGCGAGTTCCTGCTCACTGCTCCATCAGCATGGAGTGGTTAATGTGCTTCTGATTGATTAAGTGACAGAGTTGGGAGCTACCTCAGATGAGCAGTGTACTAAACTGGGAAATCTAACCAGTTTGACATGGGTGAAGAAGTGTATGAACCTGGTCGTGGTGGTCCCTCCAGTGAGAGGAAGAGGAGACATTCACTTCCTTGCTAAGGACTAAGAGGGCTCCTGCATGGGGCGTGTGGGCATTTCAGGAATCTATGGGATCTTTCCTGGGAGTGTGGATGACAGAGGCACCAGCTGTTTTGATGGCACATGGGATGCAGGAGTGAAAATGTCATTTGTGTTCCAGATTTTATAAGGTTTGTTGGTTAAATGTATTGCATCTAATAGATGGCATTTTGTTCTCATTTTTGTTTGTGGAAATTGAGCTGGGATGAGTTTGTCTCTTGTGCTCTCCATCCAGTCTCTTCAAACCCACCTTTCTGGCTATTAACATCGTAATCCATCTAAAAGGGCTTGAAATCATTTGAGAGCTTATCAAATGGATAAGGTCCATTCTCTTGTTTGGCCTGCCAGATCCTCTGGCCTGATTTGTGCCTTCCTTTTTAGCTTCTTTCTAGTCTGTGGCAAGGGACTGGTAGCTTCCTGAGCAGACTGTGCCTCTCAGGCTCGCTCATACCTTGGTGCTTCTGTTTCTGTTCTTCTGTCCGAAATTCCTACCTCACGCCTCTCTTCTCATCGGTAAGGCTGTCTTCAGGAATAAGCTGGGATGCTGATTCCTCCTGGATGCCTTTTGTCTATGCTACATCCCTCCCGCATTCCTACTGCTTTCCAGAAGGTCGTGTCCAGAGCTCTGTTTTAGGACTTTTTAGATTAACATTTGTTCAGCTGTCTGCTCCGACCCGGACCACCGCCCCCTGCTCCCACCCCGCCCCACCAGACTGTGTGATCAAGGGAGCCTTTGGGATCCATAGGATCTAGCGTTGCCCTGGCCTGACTAATCAAGATACTGTCTTTCTTGTTGAACTGAACTTTGTCTTCCTGCTCCTCGGTTGGAGCCAGCAGATGGCTTTAATTGTTTTTCCAGATTATCCCTGGGGGGTCTGGCCCTTGGTCTACTCTCCAGCTCCAGCAAAGACTAGGTGTTGTGGGATTTGTGAATGGTGCCTGATCTTTCCATTGATAATCAGGGTTAAAGGTGACTCTAGAGGGGGTGGAGTTTAACTGCTGAAAGTGTCGGGTGGGCTTGGCAACCTGACATTAGGTTTCCTGTGCTCAGATATTAATTGAGAGCACGTGTGTACGTATAAAAAGTGCCTTTGTGATTGAGGAACTAGAAGAACCACACGAGGACAGGGCAATTAGAGCTAACCTATTCCGGTTCATTGGAGCAGTCTGTTGACCCGCTGTTCAGTGGCGGTGCTGCTGAGAGCTTCTGGAGTGCTGTGGTTCAGATGTATTACCACCACTTGGGACTAAGCCCATTTGATCAACTGTGGACCTTCACCTTTCCCTTCTCAACCAATGAATTTCATAAGCTCTTACAGCTTGTTTTTATGGATGCAGAAAAATACCTGAGACACCTCACAGAATGCACACTCTTTTTCAGATGGTTCATTGGATATGTTTGAAAACAGGGAAACTTAATACAGTTCTTGTAAATCTCAGCTTTGGAGACAGGTTCATAGAAGTATTTTGCAGGAATCTTCTCTCTGGCCCTCGTCATACCCACCTCCTTCCCTGTGTCCCCTGATTTGTGCTCCTGTTAATCTTCGCCTGTTCTCCAGCCTTGAGACTCCCCTTGCCAGTTTAGTTGGGGCCTCTTTAAAGGCGAAATGGGCATACTTTATAGTGCTTCTGGCTTTTCAGATGCTGGGTGAATAAAGCAGATTCTAAAACGGGAATGAGAGCGAGAGCAACCAGTTATATCACTTCCTTCTGACGTGTTCTGCACATACGTGGCATCTAGAAATTTCAGTTGAGGATTTAAGGCACAGCACACATGATAAATACCACTTATGAAGTAGATGACAGTTTTGAATTGCCAAATGATAATGGTTGAGTAACTGCTTAAAAACCTATTTTCCCAAGGGTGGAAACCGAGCCTTTGAAGTTTAGGCTTCCACATGGGTGTGTTCAGCCACAATTCTCAGGTTTTTTAGGGACCTAAGTCCCCAGATAATATCCTGGTATGTGGGATTTTCCCCGCAGAGAGGCTGGTTTGCTGGTTTCTCCTTTGCCAAGGGAAAGAGATTTTGCTCTGAGCACTGGATATTTTTTTCCAGGCATGTGGTTTTTGAGGAGGCACACTGTTTACTTTTCTTCAGGGCTGCATCGATTTTGTCGGATCCTAATTGTAAATACCACAAGCAAAGCATGATTTACTGTAAGGAGGGGGCAGGGGGGTGCCCGAGGGACTCTCTCAGCTCTGGGGTTGGGGGTGGGGAGCAGGAGCCACGCCGGTAGGACTAGGGGAACTGTAGACATGGTCTGGGGGCACCGTGGGGTTTGTGTGTGGGCCCCAGTCACTGCTTGAGTTGGAACACTTTTGAAGCTGAGGCTCACGGGAAGTTCTTCCAATTGCTTTATTTTGAGCAGCTTTTTCCTCCGTGTGTTGGCAGCTGTGTGGAGGAGGGGGCGTTAGCTGCTGTCAGCCAGGATGGTTTCCAGAGCAGACCCGTATGGATTTCATTTAGGCATTTATTTCAGGGGTATGTGGCTTGTCGGGAGTCAAGAGGACTTCGGTTCCATTTTCCTGGAAGTTGGTGGGCTTCTGTGAGCTGCTCTATTTATCTTGGACAGGGAGGCAAGTAGAAAAGCGGCTGCACAGTTAGCCCTTGTTGCAGGAGCTTCGTTTCGTAGGTCATCCTCTTGGGGATTTTTGTACAGTCATATTTACAGCCTTAAGATTTTCTTTGCCTCTCCCCTCCCCCCTTTTTCCTTCTGTAGTTTAGTGCTCCATAAAAATTCTGAGGAAAGTGGGTAATAATTTAGGGTGGTGTTGTTTAGTCGCTAAGTCATGACCAACTCTTTGCGGCCCTATGGACTGTAGCCCACCAGGCTCCTCTGTCCATGAGAATCTCCAGGCAAGAATACTGGACTGGGTTGCCATTTCCTTCTCTAGAGGATCTTCCTAACCCAGGGCTCAGACTCACGTCTCCTACATTGGCAGGTAGGTTCTTTACCACTGAGACACTGGAGAATTTGGGGTAGAAGACAAGAATTGTTTGGCTCCCTACCCCACCTCCCTTTCTTGCCCAGCCCTCCCCAACCCCATCCTTTGCAAAAGAATCTGCAAAGGAGGTTGCTTATCCCCTAGTCAGACTGGCCCGTCCCCTGATCCATCTGAATCTGTGGCTTTCACAGCTTTCACCTGCTATTTCTTGGTTTCCAGGAGTGGGGTAGTAGGATCGCGATTTCAAAGCAAGAACTGGCAAAATGGGAAGGTGTTTTTGTGGTGGCTCCCAGCACCTACAAAGCTGAGCTCGTGGGCTTGCACCTCATACGAACTTCCAGGAACACTGTCCGTGGCTGACGTGATGGCCTTGGGGACTTTGTTGGTGCTTCAGGAAGTCTCCACAATGGCAGTTTCTCACAGTGGGAACATTGGCAAAGCGAAGGGGAATTGGTAACGCTTGTTTTGAAAGTGTGGCTGGTCTTAGACTGCCTGCCTCAGTGAGAGGGGAAGAGGCGGCCTTGTCTGAAGAGGGGAGTCGTGCTCTACAGCTGTTACTTAGGTGTCCCGTCTCCTGTTTGTGTTTGCCATCTCACGTCCAGATTGTATGGCGTATTTTGTATGTTGCATTTACACTTGAAGCCATAGTCTGACTTTTAGTAAACTATGATTTTTAGTAAACTGATTTGGCTAATCTTGGTATCATCCTGGACTTTGACGTGATGCTGGTCATATTTACCAATAAAAGGTCTGTGTCAGGACTTAGAAGTTGCGGTTTCTGTTGGTGGCCTCCTCCCCTCCCCAGCTGCCTCTTGCTGTACTTTAGCGACACGTTGTCCCTGCACTTTGTGTTACAGGTCTTTAGCTGCTTGTTGTGGTACTAAACAGATCTTTCTGCTGCAGCATTTTGGCTCTGAGCTGATTGTGTTTTACAGTGTTGGAGATCAGTTGGCTAACTGGCATGTGGTGTCCACAAAGCAGAAGCCTTTCAAAGAGATACTTACCACGGACCATTCATGAATTTTGTCAGTTGCATAAAAATGCTGTGATTAACCAATACCCATGTGTCCATGTGGACGAGCAGTCTTCCTTTATGCCTACTTGGCACTGCTCTCTCTAGCAGTAGTTTGGATTAAGTGTTCCCCAGTAGGCTTTGCATTTTAATCCTTGGAAGCCTGTTTCAAGAAACCTTTATGATTTTCTTGAGGTTGGTGTAGAGGATCATTCACTCTTACTGAATTTTAGCTTCACTATGAGTTGTTTTCTTCAGTGTTCATTTTAGGCAAATAGTAAATATTTCTTTGGTTTTACAGTATCCAAGAGTTTGAAGAAATCTAAAAAAAATAGATTGGTCCAGCATCCTGTTTTAAGCAAGGAAATGGTCTAATTCGTATTATCCCAAGCCGTTTTTTAATTGGTTGTCCTTTGAGAAATTATAATTGGTGTCATTCTGACAAACACACACACAAAGTCACATAACTTTGGAATAGAGTTAAACAAAATTTAAGCTATCTCATTTTGCTTCTCATAAGCAGATGTTGTGACTCTAAATTTATAGAAGCATGTTCAGTGAAGCGTCTTCCTCTCTTCCGTCTTCCCCTTGTTAGTTTCTTGTTATTCGACCCTCTTTCTTTTTACACAAACACTAGTATACTCCATATATTCTTTTTGCACCTTGCTTTACTCTATCAGAAGTTATTTTTTTTTTTTTTGTAACAGGGCTTATTAATATTTTCATTAATGATTTCTGGGTTTGTGTGTGTGTGTTTGATGCTTAGGAAAGTTTTTCCCACTCCATGATTATAAAAACCAGAATGGACTTGCAGACAGAGGGACCTGAGTTGGAGCCCTAGCTTTTCCACATCATAGCTGTGTGATCTTGGTTACACAGCCTAAGAAAAGGCTCAGCTTTTTTGCTTATGAAATATGTTATAGAATTGGTATAAGAATTAAAAGAGATAATGTATGTAATGTGCTTAGTTCAGAGCCTGACACTGAGTAGGTGTACCTACCAGGCCCTGTTTTCTTATATCTCAGTACTTTTTTCACTTTCTTAAAGGCAGGAACAGTCTCTTAATCTGTGTTTTCTTGGCTTCTTCATCAGTACCAGGGATATATTATAATAAGAATTTGGTAAAGTGTTATTTTTGGGTTTTTGCTTTAATTTTTTTGCCTTAAAGTTATCAGTCTCTAGTTTTATTACCGATCAAATAATGGGTGAACAATAGCTAAATCAGTGGATTGGTAATGGTGGATAGTATGAAATCATGAGAGCTGAGGTCATCTCAAAGTTTCCTGGATCAGCTCTCTGCTTCAGTGAGATGAAGTAGAATCTGTGCCCATTTCTATGGACAAGTTGTTTCAGGCTCAGAGGAAGCATGAGAGAGCAAGCAATATGCTCAGATTTTCAGCTTTGGAACTAAGTAGAATCTTTCATTTTTTATTTTCTACTGTTTGGATGGGATTTCCCTGGGAGTTTCTTATATGGAGGGTTTTTTCCATCATTTACATTTATTTTTTTTAAACACATAGTGTATTCACATGGGTGATGATTCAAACTGTGCAAAAGGTTGAAGAGTAAAAAATCTCTGCCTTTTCCAGCTACCTAGTTTCTCTCCTTGAAAGTAACCAGTATGGTTAGTTATCTCAGTATCTGTCCAGAGATAGTACTTGCATATTTTCTCCATCTGCCCCCCCCCCCTCCATTTTAGAAACTCAAATGGTAGTGTTAATATTCATATACTTTTCTCTGAAGTATTTGGAGATCATTTTATATCAGCTTATATTGACATTTTCCTCCATTTTTTAGGTTTCTGGAATTAGGATTATTCTGTTCTGGTCTACTGAGATAACTATATCTAAATGTCTCTGGTAAGAATGACTCTGATTAGTATAGGATCTCATAAAGTCTGAGCCTGTGTTTTTATGGAATCACAGGGTTAGAGACCTAATGTGCATCTCTCTTCTTTCATGTGAATACCCATAAATCCTTGATGGACGATGCCATTTAAAGATGCTCAAGCACAAGGTAGGCATCCTCCTCTCTCCGCCTGCCCATGTCCGCTGCTCCTGGTCCTATCTTTTTGTGGTTGTAGGGCCCTTTCGGGTCAGATGTTCCATGTGTCACTGAGTTGGTAATGATACTCTGGATCTGCCTCGAGTCATTGCGTTTCAACTTGAACTGCAATGTGATTTTATTCATTATGACACCTTCTATACCAGACATATCCAGAATGCCCAGGTTTATCCTGATTGAATGTTACTGCTGTCAGGAGGCTGTTCAGCAAACCAACTTTGGTGCTGAATTGTGAGAAAGAAAGATTTGGTTCCTAATAGGTGTTTGTGTCTCAGCAGCCATAATTGCTGTTAGTTTCACTTCACTCTTCTGTTTGTGGAAAGCTCAGGATTGAGGCAATGCTCTTCATCCCTGGAATATGACCACTCTGTGACTAAGACTTTTAATGGGAGGTAAACAGATATGGGTCAACAAACAGGGCATATTTTTCTTTTGTTTACTGGACAGTAGTGGATTCTGATTCAGATACAGAATTAAAGATTTCAATTAAGGCTTTGATTCTAGCTTGGTTAACCTGTATACATGTCTGCATTTAAAGATATGAACTAAAAACAATGCTTTTCAAAATTGGCTTCTGTAGTGGACCTTTGTCTCCACAAAAATATCATAGAGGAGGTCTCTTTCCAGCTCTTTGGAGAATGAGGCCAGTAGGGATGTGTCTTGCATCCTAGAAGAATGCTGACCTCCACTATGTGGTTACGTTCATCTCACCACACAGTCTTTCGGTTCCTGAGGTCTCTGTGGCCCCACACAGTGAATGGAAGCAGGGAAGGGCACCAGATGCTGTGTTGGTTCTCCTGTTTGCTTCTTCTTTCACACCCGGTGTAAGGTTTCCAGTCATTTGTGCAACCTGAGAGCATAAAGCGCCCGTATTAGCAGTTGAGAGATGGGTTGGCAAGTGGTTCAAATTACTCCATGTTCCTGATAAAAGCCACTGATGCAGGCTGGTGGCTGCTAGGGGTGGGGGTGGGAGATGGACTGCCAGTGCCCTGCCCAGCAGCAATGGTGGTGTGGGTCTCTGGTGTTCTAGGACTCCAAGAAGGTACCCAGAGGCAGTTTGAGAGGTCTGGCTGGCATCTCGGGGAAGTAGCGCGGTTTAGGAAGCACATCTTGCCTCAGAGGAGATGAGTCGTAGGAAATGGTGGCTCACAGCAGGAGAAGCATCAGCACTGAGAATATGAAGTGCAAATCCAAGGAATAGGGTGAGGTTTTATTACTCCACCTTAACCTAAAACCCAGCTGACGGGCTTATTGTCAGGTAGTGCTAGGCACAGTGAGGACTAGGCCTTCAGCCTGCAGAGGGGAAGTGGATGTGTATACAGATGATGTTGATACAGTGTGATCATTGCTCTGATAGAGGCTTAACTGCTATGTCACAGCTTGGTGCTTTGGGTTAGAGATACTCGGTGCAACTCTGTCAGAGTGGAGATCACACTGTATTAAAATACTGGAGTAAGAGATGCCATTCTGCTATCAGACAGCCTTGATTCAAATTCTCTTCTCTGCATCTACTTAGCTGTGTGTCCTTTGGGCAAGTTCCTTATCTCCTCTGTGCTTCAGTTTTTCATCTGTAAAATGGGGATAATAATAACTCTTACAAACTTGTGAATATTAGATGAGTTAATATAGTAAATATAATACGCTTGGAAGAGTATCTGGTCCACGATAAGCCCTGTGTAAGTGCTGTCTGTTACAGTGGTTGTTACAGCACCTGGCAGGGCACTGGGGACTCCTGCAAACCACAACCAATGGCAGTGCAGAGGTCGGTGTACTGTATTCAGTGAAAGATTTTTAGCAGTGACTGTGCCAAGTACTGCACAGAAGCAAATAAATGAAGTGTTAACTGGCTGTGTGACTGTGTGCAACACATGATGAGAGTCAATTCTTCGGAAAGCGTGTAAAAGGAATTCTGATGTGAGAGGCTTCAGTATCCCCTGCCAGTTTCAGAGAAGGGATCTTGCTATTCCTTTTTAGGCCCTTCAGCTTTCTTGACATTTTGAATATAGACTATATACCTTCCTTTAAGGTAGGACAATACTTGACTGTTTCAGACAGGCATCTTTCACTGCTTTTTAGAAACCTCTAGAAGAAAGCATTTTAGAGCAGAATCCATCCATCCATCCTTTCTTACTTTCCTCTCTCCCTCCTTCAAAAGGGAAAAAATTGTTAGTATTTAAATCCCTGTCCTTGTTCTTTATATTAAAAGTAAAATTTTCATGTTATGCAAAAGATAATTCCCCTTTTGCTCATTCATTCATTCAACATTTGAATGCTTACAACATGCTAGATGCCAGGATTATGAGTTAAAGGAGATTCGTATGGAATGTTTGAGGCTTGTTGGGGGAGGTTTCTGGAACAACTCTATATGGGAAGAAAAATTCGGTAGCGCTGTGTATTGGTAAGGGTGTAGGTAGAGAAATAGGTACTCATGTTGCTGGGGGGTGAAAAGTCACATACATTCCATGAAGAACTATTGCAATGTCTGCCAAAATGTAAAATGCATGTTTTCTTTGATCCGGCAGTTCCACCTCTAGGAGTTGATCCTACAGATACTGTTGTTTCTCTGTATAAGAATATATAGTGCAGCATTATTTGAAATGGCAAAGGGTTGAAAAAAATCAAAATGCTCTTTGACAGGGGAACTGTGAATTAAAGTACAATCATAAAATGGAATATCATGCAGCTATTAAAAAGAATTAGCTCTAGGTAAATGCATTTGCTGCTGCTGCTGCTAAGTCGCTTCAGTCGTGTCCGACTCTTTGCGACCCCATAGACGGCAGCCCACCAGGCTCCCCCGTCCCTGGGATTCTCCAGGCAAGAACACTGGACTGGGTTACCATTTCCTTCTCCAATGCATGAAAGTGAAAAGTGAAAGTGAAGTCGCTCAGTCGTGTCCGACCCTCACCGACCCCATGGACTGCAGCCTACCAGGCTCCTCCATCCATGGGATTTTCCAGGCAAGAGTACTGGAGTGGGTTGCCATTGCCTTCACCTAAGACACTAAAATACATAAAGTATAAAAAGTCAAGGTGCTGAAAAGGGTATAATTTGTTACTGTTTGTGTAATGAAAAAAGGTATATATATCCAGGTACACGTTGAATCTCTTTGCCAGGAAATGCAAGGTTCTGGTTAACACTCGTTGCCTCTTGGGGGAGGGCTAACGAGTGATGGAGGAAGAGGTTATAGGTAAAGATTTCATTTTTAATTGTATACCTTTTGTGCCTTTTGAATTTTGTATTACCTGCATGTGTTGTTTTAAAAATAAAATAGTTTATTGAAATTATATAGGAATAAGCGCAGGAGCTATTTTACTTATGATCCTTAAACTTGCTAGTTTTCAGAGAAAAATGAGTGAAGTTATGTGTTAGAACACAAGTGTGCCAATTCTGCTTACCACAAGCAAAGGAACAGTAGTACTGCTGGTGGCACATGGTTACTTTAATTCTGTCTGTCACACTTTATTGGCATATGGAATGTTTCCAGTGCTTACTAACTATGTCTTATTACACTTATTATTAACTGTCTTCAGTAAGGGTGAAACTTGGTTATAAGGAAAGTGCTCATAGGAATAAATAGATAAATATAGAGATGAATAAGAATGGAGGTGAAATTAGGAGATGATGAATGTTAATATGTGTATGGGATGATTCATTCAACAGCAGATGATATAAAGGGCTGTGTGCAAATCATAAAGTGAGTTAAGAAACAAAGCAAGTCAGAACCACTACCATAAGCCTCTCTAGTTTTCTTAAGAAATGTTCCCTTACTAGAGGCGCATCCATGGATTCCTTGGATTTTTTTCATGTTGGAATTTTATGAACTAATGGACTTAGGAACTGCTTTTAATTCCAGACCTAACCTGATGGTAAATAAAGGAGCTTCTGTACCCTGATAGGATGAGTACAGGGTTTCTATGGCAGCATAATAGGGGGATTCTTATCCAGCCAGGCTGGGATGGGTGCAAGGAGAGCATTCTGCAGGAGCCATTGGTGAGCAGGGCTTAGGCAGGCACAGGAGAGGGAGGCACAGGCCACCCGGCAGGAGAAGCACACTGTCCAAGGAGCAGGTAGGAGAGGAACTGTGTGGGCCGGTGGGGCTGGGACAGAGGGCGTGAGGGCCGCAGATTTCCCCAGTGTCTTTCACAGACAGCCATCTCCTTGCAGTCAGGTACTGTTGTTCCCAAGGCTGACTGGATGGCGGTAATGGATTATCCTACCACTCTGGGAGCATAATTTCATAGTGGTAGGAGAGTAGAGGCACTGTCTTAGTTCATCCCAAAGCAGGGGAAAAAGAAAAGGAAAAAAAAATTGTAAGAGAGAACAAAGAAAACCTGTATTTAATTGTATATGTTGTATATATGTAGACGTGCCTTCTAGCAGAATTACTGATATTTTCTTTTCAGCTCTCTTCATCCAGAAGAAACTTTTCCTCTATTTGGAATCACAGTTTGAATGTTGCATGGAAACAACTCGAACTTTATATTCCATTTCATTATATTTAAATTTATGTGAAGCATAAATTTAAAGCAGGCAAGCATTTTGCTCTTCATAGCATGGAATGCTGTAACAAAATGTTTTGTCCATCAGAGGCTTTCTAAACATTTTATGAGCATTTAAGTGCTTAATCTCCACAGTGTGCAGGGTAGGTGGCAGGTAGTCAAGTGATTTTTTTTTATTTTTTTCCTCACATATCTTGCATATTCTCATGTTTTGGTGGTTCATGCCTCTTAAGGAGAAACTTTCCCCTTTGAAGCTGAACTGTCCTATGCTTTGAATCCACTCAAAGACAAATTATTCTGGAAAGCTTGAACCAAACCTGGTCAGATGCTTCTGAGTTATGAGAGAGGGATTGAAATAAACTTTTTCAGCTAAAAATAATTTTGCTCACAAGTTACCAAAAATGGCTGACTGGAAATGCTTTTAAGATACTTGTCTAAGCTACTATAAGCTGAAGGTCAAGAAAAAGGTTTAGAACACGTTTTGAGAAATGATTGGCTCTATTTTGCGAAAGCTAGTGCCAAGGTTCTTTTTCCCTAATTGCCTTGGGAGACAAAAGCTTGGGGAAAGTGTTATGCCTTAGATTCAGTGAGGACCTCAACATTCTTTAAGTGGAACATAGAGGCTGCCCATTTCTTCTGACAGAAAAGTCCTACTTATGGGAGGCATTAGGGTTACATGAAAATGGGACACTTAATTCTAAAGATATTGTACAATTGCCTGTGCTGATTAATTATTTAAAGCCCTTATCTCCTGTGGCAGAGCAGTTTATACTCTCAGAGAATATTTGTTGGTCTTCCCAGAGAGCCGAGTGCCGGGTCTTTAGCACGTGGCACTGCCATTGATGCTCTGTCGTCCTGTTAAGGTACTTCTCTGCATCTCACTGAATTGTGGAATTAAGAATCACTCACAGTTACCGGCATCGGGTTTTATTTGCAGTGTAATTGCTTGTCATTGGAGTTTATATTTAGCGTGCCTTGATGATTATGGAGAGGGTCCCTTAGCAGCAGCAGTTTACACCATTGATTGCTATTGGTAGCCTTGAGAAGGCATGTTGACCCTTCTTAAGGTTGCTTGCTGCTGCTGCTGCTAAGTCGCTTCAGTCGTGTCCGACTCTGTGCGACCCCACAGATGGCAGCCCACCAGGCTCCCCCGTCCCTGGGATTCTCCAGGCAAGAACACTGGAGTGGGTTGCCATTTCCTTCTCCAATGCATGAAAGAGAAAAGTGAAAGTGAAGGCGCTTAGTCATGTCCGACTCTTCTCGACCCCATGAACTGCAGCCCACCAGGCTCCATCCATGGGACTTTACAGGCAAGAGTACTGGAGTGGGTTGCCATTGCCTTCTCCAAGGTTGCTTAGTATTGTAGAATAAAGTCTTCAATTAGAAAGAAACTTAGAACTTTTTTCCCTTCATAAAGATTGCTCTTTTAAATAGAGCCAATATAAAACCATGATGTTTTTCCTTCCTAAATTTAACACATATTTATTGAGCATCTGTTGCGTATGAGGTAATGAGAAGCAAAGTTGACCAGGCTCATGTCAGAAGATCTCTGTCTTCCTTCAGGTAGAAAAGAATAGTAACTTCTAGGCAGGGGTTGTGTTGACACTTTGAGGAGGTAGGGACATTTTAGAGGTAAGTGTTGTTCCAGTGTAATAAGCATTCATTAAAAAGTAGAATAAAAAGATCACTAAGTCTCAGTTAAGTGCCAGCTTGCATTGAGGTGGTCTTGGTGATTTCTTAAATCTGTCAAACAGTACTCAGGAGTCCACGAGTGTGACCAAGTGCACATTACGCTGGGCTAAGCATTGATAAACTGGGACTGACAGATTCAGCTAGAAGAAAAAAGTGGGAGAAGACAAAAGAGAGGGGGCGTGTGACTCGAGTTTGAGCTCTTGATGTTAGAAGAGTTTATAGGTAGTGATGATTTCTCAGGAATGGTAATCAAATGGATGATTGTGATAAAGATCAAGTCCCCTGGAAATAAGTGATTTGAAGAGCTTGGAGGCTTTGGAAGGGCTGTCAATTTGAGTTTGAGGAAGTAGCATAATGTGTAAGCATTAATTCAGTTCTCAACTGGAGAGATTTTGCCCACAGGGGACATTGGCAATGTCTTCAGACATCTTTGATTCTCACAACTGGAGGTGCTGTGGGCATCTAGTGGGTAGAAGCCAGGGATGCTGCTGTCGTGTTTGAAAATGCATGGGGCGGCCCTTAAAGTGAAGGGTGGTCTGGCCCTGAAGGTCAGTAGTGCTGAGGCTGAGAAACCCTGTGTTAACTTTAAAAGAGGAGTTGTTGAGTAAGGGCAACAGAGTATGGTGTCTCTCTCCTTCCACTCTACTCTGTGGAACTCTGTCTAAACAGATGTTTAGTGATCGTTTATGGAGCTCCATTTATCTGCCAGGCCCCATGCTTGGGTTTATTGCCTCCTTTTTAAAGTCTTATGTTTTAATTATAAATTAATATACAAATATATTCTTACAGATAAAAAACCTAAAAATTGAAACACATAAAAGCCAGTGGACACTTTGGCCACCAACCCTAATCTGTCTTCCTTCCTTAGAGGTATCCAGAGCTCTAAACTTGGTATATGTAGCTAAACATTGAAAGGTTACCTCCTCTTCATCTAGTTTCTCTCCCTCTTACATGCTATGCCAAGAGGTTTGCTTTTGAATATTTGTCCTAGACTGCAAGTTTCTTAAAACAGGGACCACCTGTTAGGTAGAACTTAACTATATGTGGAATACGGTTGTTAGCCAATAAGTGTTTGCTGAGTAACAAATGAAATTGATAGAAAAGCAGCAATGGGAAGCAGAAAGAATGCCAGTTGCTAGCAATGGCCTTTAGGCTTTGGAAGGCTGTGAGGTATATTTATGGGGAAAATGAATTAATGTTAGGATATAGGAGAAGTATTGAGAGAGTGAAGAAAAATGCAAAGCTATAGAGAAGTGGAAAGGGGACTACCAAGGTGCCCAGTTGAACTGGTCAAAAGGCAGAGAAGAGAGTCATCGTTCTATCCAGGGTTTAAGAGCTTCAGGAGAGGTAGTGGGGATGGGTCTTCTAGGAGAGTTACTGCAGGTTAGCTGTCAGGAAGAACTTAAAATGTAGGACTTCTTGGAACTAGAAGGGCCCTAAAGTTCCTTTTGCAAAGTTTGTGTGATAGAAACCTTAGTAGTTTCTGTTATGTTACGGGGAAATTCTGTGCATGTATGTACACTCCTTTATGTATCTAAAGTCTCTTCATTGTTTTTCACTGAACAGAACATCTTGGAGAACATTTTGTTTCGGTTTGTACAGATCAGCTTCATTCTTTTGAAATGAGCATTTAGTATTCCATAGTAAGGTTTGTTGTAGTTCTAAAATTACGATTTGTTTAAACATTTCCTATTGCTGGACATTTAGGTTGCTTCCAATCTTTTGTTACTATAAGCCATGCTGCTTATATATAATATTTTCTTGTACATATAAGTAAGTACATGAGGACAGATTCTGAGAAGTGGAGTTGTTGAATTTCTAAGGGTATGTTCATTTAAACTTTTGATAGGTATTGCCAAGCAGCCTTCAAAATTGTATACTTGTGTGTATAGTGGAGTGACTTTTTCCTATCAGCTTGGCAAACTGTATGTTACCAAACTCTGATTTTAACCAGTCCTCCGATACATGAAAACTGGTACCGTGATCTTTTGTTTTTCTGTAATAAAAAGGATTTGTTTTTTAAAAGATATCTAAAAGTCATTTGTATTTCTTTGTCATAAACTAAGGTTAGGAAGAATGGTGGGGTTTTGGTGGTGGTGGTGGTGGTGGTGGTAAGAACTTTATACAATTAAGGAAAATAACTTTTGCCATTCATGTTACAAAATTTCTTAATTTGTCACTGGTGTTTTGAGTTTGTCTATAGTATATAAGTATATGTGTTTATGTGTGTTTTGAAGCCAGATAAAAATTTTTAGTGTGATTAACTATATAAGGTATTGATTTTTAAGTTTTTGGATCTTGTTTCTTTCTGAGAGAGACCTTATCTACTGAGATTTAAAAATAACATTCTGTGCTTTCTTTTAGTACTTTAATGGGAAAAGCTGGCTTTTAGTTTCGGTTCTGTCACATAAGAGTTTTGTGACAAAACTGGTCAAATTGTATAATCTCCCAGAACCTCAGTTTCCTATGATGGAAGGGTTTGATCTGTTCATTTGCAACATTGTAAAGAATTTTTTTAAACTTCTTGTTTACTTTTGAGTGAGATTTACTCTTGGGTTGTGTGGGGATGTGGAGTTGGAGTCAGGCAAAGGGAAAGATATAAAGAGGCAGGCAGGCAGACATGGAAGGGGGATGAGCAGAAGTACAGAGGAGGATGAGAAGGAAACCAGGGCTGCCAATGAGAGACAAAGGACCTAGAGAAATAGAGGAAAAGCAAAGGAAACTGCAAGGAAGGGAGATACCTAGAACCCCAGTGGGATGCATTTTTCCTATCACAGGAGGTCTAAAACATTTTGGGCACTTGTATTCATTCACTCTCCCTTCTTCCTTCCCTCTCTTTTTCCTCTTTGTTCCTTGTATCTCTGCCTGTTTTCCTTCCTTCCTTCTTCTTCTTTTTTTAAATAACATTGACTATAACACAGAGGTTATAAATTAGCACAGATCATAAAGTACAAAAGTTAACGCTTCAAAGTCTTACTCATGCTGCACATATATAGCATTTAAAGCCAAGTGCTTTGAACTTCTTGGACTTAGTGTCTGTTAGAATTGCTATTTTACAGATCTATTGTCTAGCAATCCCTTCCAGCTCTAAAATTCTGTCTTTAAATATAGTGTATGTATTTTAGCATTGTTAAAAGGACTATAACTTTTGCATATCCTGGTTTTAGATATTAAATGTGTAAAATTAATAATGCATTCCCATATGTTTTATATTCCATGTCTAAGAAGTTCTCCCCATAATTTGTGCCTTTAAGTAATTGAGTTTCTGTCTTTGGACATCTGTCTTCTGTGAAATGTTGCCCTGAGATGTTTAACTTCTTACCTGTCTGCTAAGTATAGGTAATTATACCCATCCAGCAATGCATAGTTAACCAAAATTCTAATATGACAAGTTCCTCCAAAGTATAGTGTTCAGTTATTTCCACCTCTTATTTTTTTAAATCAATTTCCTCTTAGACCCCAAGTATGATTCTTTTCCCTAGTAGCTTTGGTTGGGGGAAAAGAAAAAAAGAGTCTGTGATCACTACCATGCCCACATTTAAACTGAATACACTCTGACTTTTTAGCTGATGGTATCTTCTTACAAACCCCTTTCTACCTTTTTAGCTTCATGGATCCCGCCAGAGCTGGCCTAGGCCATGCTTACTTTTTGGCTTTTTCAGGTTGCCCTGGAAAACAGATGACTAGATTTATTAAAATCACGACTGGCTATCATGGCAGTGGCTGTCACCATGGGCTAGTTGGAAAGGAAGTTATCAGAAATACATGCTGAAGGAGAAGGGGATGCAGATGTAAGTGGCTTTGGCAGCTTAGCCGTGTTGCTAGTAGATGGGTTCTCACGGCGGGGCTGCAGAGGCCTCACTGTCATCTTTCAGATTTGATCAAAAGCTTTCTTCTTTTCCTCTTCTGGAGGATGGTTTCCTTGGGAAAGAATCACTTTTGTTGTTTCGTTTTGTGCATTTTAGATCCAGTCTTCCGTCTCATCCTTGCACTCATTTAATATATGGTGAAACCTAATCAAGAGGTGGTGGTTTGAGGTTCTGCTCTTATGAGGTAGTGTGGGCAGGAAGATCCCGGGGTACTCTGTCAAGGGTGTCAATTCAGTTGGGTAGGTGCTGTATAATCTCAGCCAAAATTAAATAACAGTTGAAGTTGATGGTGTCACATGTGCTAATTTGTTGGTTAGAAAGTCTGTATTTGTTACAAAATGTATCACAATTGTCTTTCTGGATTTGCTGTATGCTTGAAAAGACAAAACATACAGGAGAATAAGAGGGGGTCCAAAATATAAGCTATGGCAGCTGAAGAAGTTTTTATGACTTTTACATTTTTTAAACAAAAGTTGTCATACTAATTATTTTAATCTTAAACCTGGGAGGCCAGGAAAAGCTTCCCTTGGTCCTGGAAGCTGACTCAGACTTCCCTCTGTGCTCCTTCCCCATCTCACTTCCTTCCACGATTTATAGGTTCGCTAATGGCTGGCTTCAGCAATTAGTTGCAAGAGGTCCTGTGTATGATGTAATATCATAAATACTTAAAAAAATATTAGTGGAAGAAATAACTAAAGTCCTGTAGTGAAAAACAGCACTCAGGAGGAGAAGGTATAGAGACGCTTTAAGTCTTTGTAGCTTACTTTAGAAACAGCGTCACTGCTGGCAGGTGGGCAGCAGGGAGAGCTGAAGGAGCTTTTCATTGGTTTTTAAAACCTCTGGAGCTGCCTTCTGAAGGCTGCAGCTCTTCTATACTCATGGATGATCTGCCTGGTGAATTAGGAGGGTATGTACTACTTCTACCATGTGAATGTCTAAAGTGACTAAAGAATCCAAGACTGACCACCCTGGAGTGTGTGTTGGTAAAAAAACAAAACAAAACAAAAAACCACGAGCTGTGGACGTGGGGCTTTTGAAGGATGGCTGGGGGTTCAGAGACCCAGTTGAGGAGGGTGCTCACGAGCTGCCTGGGTCTCATGACCAGAGCCCATTACAGATTGTTTAAATGTGTCAGATGCCAGTGAATCCCTCTTGTTCCCTTAGCCATGAGATTCTAAGACGTTCTGGTTTAGGAACGGTACCTGTTGGTACACTGCCCATTTTAGGACAGTTTCTGGACCAGGGGTCAGCTGCCTTTTCTTCAAGGACTAATGTGTGAAGATCTGCATCCTTTTGGCTAGTAGGAAAGTGGATTAGAGGTTTAGAGGTTTGTTGCCTTCTGGTTATGCAGAGAAACACTCTGCTTCTGGCACTTTTTCATTTTCCCTTAATCAACAGTGTTTATAACATCATTATCATGTAAGGAGAGTGAAACTCCTCTTTCCCTGGGGCTATTTCTCTGACAGATTTCAGCAGTCTCTTATTTCCTGGTGAATTTTTTTTTTTTTTTAAGCGTTTTGTTCAAGTCGACAGTGTTTTGCCTTTACAGCTACCCACCTGAAGGTTCCTGAACCTGAGCTTCCCTTGTGGCTCAGCTGGTAAAGAATCTGCCCGCAATGCGGGAGACCTGGATTCCATCCCTGGGTTGGGAGGATCCCCTGGAGAAGGGATAGCTGCCCACTCCAGTGTTCTGGCCTGGAGAATTCCATGGACTGTATAGTGCATGGGGTCGCAAAAGAGTCGGACACAACTGAGTGACTTTCACTCATTTCACTTCACCTGATGGGTTCTTGGTTACCCTGTCCTGTGGGAGACACGCGGTGGAGGTGGTGTCCCACACTGGATCATTGTCTTAGGGTGGTGAGCCTGTTGTCATTTCCTTCATTAGGAGAAGAATCTTAAGTAAGCAGGGAGAAGAAACTTTTTGTTTGGGAGAGAAAATAAAACCCAGCTTTTCTGAGGCGAGAATGGGGTCGTGTGTGATAAACTATGAATTCATCCTCTTTTTCCTCCTTCCCGCCCAGTTGCAGTTAATCTCACAGCAGCTGTTTCCAGCTGTCCGCTGGATTTTGCCCAGGCCGCTTGGAATGGCTGCGGTGACTCACACAACTGGGCTTTTTTCCACAATGGTCTGAATCTAGCTTCTCAAGAAGGAGGAGCGGGAGGAGGAAGAGGGTGACTCTGGGTTGCACTGGAGCAGATCTTCTTGTTGAGATTACTGTCTCCTGAACGCTCTGGGTTTGATCTGTCCTCCTTTCCAGCAGTGATCCTAGAAGCTAACACTGCTGGTGGAGGGGAGGCAAATGTGTGAGCTGGAGAAAGGGTTTTTGGAGAAAGCCAAATGTTCTTCTACTTTGCTCCTGCCCGCCCCTTTCAGACCTTCCATTTCAGAGCAAACTGCATCTTTCCGTTTCAGTTGGATCTAGGATTGTGTATGTAGTGGGAGGGTAAATGAATGATGAGGGAAACAGCAATCAAAATCGTGGTGACGTGCTCTGTACTCACCCTGCTTCTTGGTGTTGATGTTTTGTCGGTGGAATTATTTTCTTTTCAGTTTTTCAGGGTGGTCCTTCCTTTTCTTAACAGTCCCCTCCCTTTCCTTCTGTGAAGGCCGCTTCTTCCTAGCTGGGAGCCTGTGTAAATGAGGAATCTCAGTAGGGAGAGAGAAAAAAGAATCCTTTCGGTATTTAAAAAAATTCTTACTTTTACCTCTGATTTCCACAATCCTGTTCCTGAAGGGGCAACAAGCTGTAGAAGAAACCCTAGACCTGCTCTTTTTTTAAGATTTTATTTACTTTTATAATTTATTTATTTTTGGCCCTGCTGGGCTTTGTTGCTGTGCAGGCTTTTCTCTGGTTTCAGCAGGTGGGGGCCGCTGTCTACTGGCAGTGCGTGGGCTTCTTGCGGAGCGTATGGGCTCTAGGGCGCACACACTCAGTACTCGCAGCATCCAGGCTCTAGAGCACAGGCTCAGGAGTTGCGATCCACAGGCTTGGTTGCTTAGTGGCCTGTGGGGTTTTCCTCGGTCAGGGATCAAACCTGTGTCTCCTGCATTGGCAGGCAGATTCTTTACCAGTGAGCCACCATGGAGGCCTCCTGTTCTGTCTTACACAATAGCCACTTGTGGCTGTCAAGGACTTGAAATGTGACTTGACCGAAGTGACACTGGAAGTATAAAATATACCCTAGGTTTTAAAGACTCAGTCCAAAAAAAATTCATTGAATTTTTAAAATACTGACTATATTTTATACTGACATGTTGAAATTTCGATGTTAGTATTTTGAATGTTAGTTTCAGTAAAGTATATTGTTAAAATTATTCTCATCTATTTCCTTTTAAGTGTGGCTACTAGAAAGTTTTAAATTACATAAATGGCCCATATTTCTGGCTCTAGATGTCAGGCTTGAAGACAAGAGGAAGTTGCTGGAGTACAGGTGTGCTTCTCTCTGGTGGTGTCTGTTTCCAGAACCTTGGAGGGACTTTAATGATAGTTTGGGATTCACAACCTAGTGTGCTACAGTTATTTTCCCTGCGTGCGTAACCAATTACCTCATACTTACTGACTTAACACAACAAATGTTTATTATCTCACAGTTTCTGTGGGTGAGAAATTTGGGAGCAACTTAGCTGTGTGGTTCTGGCTCAGAATTTCTCGTGAGGTTTAGTCAAGCTGTTGGCTGGGCTGCTGCCATCATCTGAAGTTTGGACCGGGGCTGGAGGAGCCACTTCTGAGATGGCTCATTTCATGGCTGTTGACTTGTTGTCAGTTCCTCACTGGCTGTTGGCAGGAGGCATGGGTCCCCCTCCCTCTCCTGCCCCAACATGACTGTCTCTTTGGCTCTTTGAGCATCTTCCTTGCATGACAGAACTTTCTTGGAGGGATCAAGTGAGAGAGCAGGTGAAGAGAGAGAGAGCAGGTGAAGAAGCGCAGTTCTGTGATCTCGTTCCTGAGGTGCACACTGTTGTTTCTGTTTTACTTATCTGTCAGAAGCAAGTGTCCAAATCTAGTTCCTCCCAAGGGGAGGAGAATTATTCTCCACCTCTTAAAGGAAATAGGGTCAAAGAATTTGTGGTTACATTTTGGAACCACTCCACTTACCTGTTTTTCTTTTGTTTTCCCCTCTTGGCATACCCATATTTCACTGACTGCCTCTGGTGATGGTCAGAGTCCAGTGATTGAAGTCCATTTTACCCTCAACTACTACTTAACAGTAAAATTTGGGACAATTCTATTCATTTTGAAAATTCAGATTCTGACCTAATAATCAAATTGGGCTCTTCAGGGATCAGGGGCAAAGATGAGTTTAGCTTTGCCTGGACTTTGAGCACTGGTATGTACCTGTGTTCGTGTGTGCAATTTTGAGTAGTGGAATAAGCTGTTTGGATGTTACTTGGTGAATGCCTTGTGTACTTGTATATCACATTCCTCTTAGGTGAGATTCAGAGCACTTAAGAACCATTCCATAACTCATTCTACCTCTGAGAGGTCTGAACAGAAGGCAGGGTACCATTCTGTTTTTTATTCCGCAAGTAGGGAAATTGAGGTGAGTTCATTTACCTTTGAGATGGAATGAAAGGGTTGAGAGGGGCGTAGAGGTGCGGTGATCCATTAGACATAATCAGTGAAGATCGATTTTTGTCTGCTCTGGGTCAAAACGGAGCTTTAGTACATGGAAACTAAGTATGCTAGTGGAAAATGGTTGGGTTAGTAGAGGGTTCAAGATTTAGGAGAGCAAGTATTCATTTCAGTCCACTTAACTTCATTTTCTTCTAGTATCTTAGTATGATTTACTCAGGTATTTCCTAAGGAATTTAACGTTATCTCTCAAGTTTGGGAAGTCTGAAAGCTTAGATGAATGGGCTGTTAGAGAGTTTATTGCTTTGGAGAGAGAATTAAAAATCTGTTGCATCTAACTATCTTTTAAACCTTTGTTATCCTTATCATGATCTTGGTACTTAAGTAGTTTTAAATTGTTGCTTTCCCTTTTTGTGTGTGTGTGTGACTATCTCTTGTCTCTCTGTGTGCTGTGCTTAGTTGCTCAGTCATGTCTGACTCTTTGAGACCCCATGAAGTGCAGCCTGCCAGGCTCCTCTGTCCATGGAGATTCTCCAAGCAAGAATACTGGAGTGGGTTGCCATGCCCTCCTCCAGGGGATCTTCCCAACTCATATTTCAAACCAGGGTCTCCTGCATTGCAGGCAGATTCTTTACCATCTGAGCCACCAGGGAAGCCTCTTGTCTCTCTACTAGACTTAATTTTCTTGAGGTTCAGGCCTTTTAATTCTTTATATTCTCCGTACTAGTAACTGTATTTTGAGTTGTGTATTCGAGAGGCTCTGTGAAGTGAAGGTCACTCAGTCGTGTCCGACTCTTTCCGACCCCATGACTATACAGTCCATGGAATTCTCCAGGCCAGAATACTGAAGTGGGTGGCCTTTCCCTTCTCCAGGAGATCTTCACAACCCAGGGATTGAACCCAGGTCTCCCACATTGCAAGCTTTGTACTTAGATATATTGTCAGCATCCACTGGTGTGGTGAGAGTCAGGCATAGAGCTCATGGGTAAGAATTTGGGGTTTAGCATCCTATTGGCTCCACTGCTTAATACATTTATAACCTTGGGCAAGTTTCTTAATTTCTTTGAGGCTTGGTTCCTTCATCTGTAAAATGTTAATGATAGTTTCCACCTCATACAGGGTTGTGAAAACTAATGAGATACTGCAAGTAACGCGCTTAGCACAGGAGCAGTTACATATGTTAGATTGGTGAAAAAATTAATCATTAACTTATTCATTTATTTAATTAGATGCATCAAAATTCTTGAATCTCAAGCCTCTCATAAAATTTATTTGACATTATTTATTGGAAGCAGCAGAAGCCTGATTCTCGTGCCTGTCCTTGTCAGACCACATGGGTCCAGGTCATAACTGACTCCACTCAGAGAATTTTCTTGTCTGCTGTGGTAAAATAGATATTCCAGGCCAGGTTCTTCCTTGCAGAGCCTGAGGCCACCCGCCTTGTCCCAGCATCAGAGGCTGCCGGTAGGTCACGTGGGATTCACAGAGCCTGCCTTTGGCCTACAGCTTAGCCTCTGAGTCACTGAAACCTGGCTAATGCTGACTCCTTTCAAAAAGCCCAAGGCCTCTGCGCCCTCCAGTTTTCTATTAAGGAATTGTTGGGACTCTTTTGTTTTTAGTTTTTTTTAGAAGTCTTGCAGCAGCCAAACAGATCATTCCTCTCAACTCTGCACTCCTTGGTCAGCATCCAGAATGTAAGCAACGATGGCCATCTGTGTATCCCTGTGATCTCAGGCCTGACTTGATGGTTTTTCTCTCCTGACCTGACCTTCCAGTGACTTCTTCGCTCATCGACTATCCCATTTTCTCTGTTGCATAGTAAACAGATTTCTTCACCCTCAGCCTTTTAACTGCATGTTATTTCTGCCCCTTTCTCTTGACTTCACGTGGTTTCTTTCCAAGGACCTGGCATGTCCCTCTTGTCCCCCTGCAGTGGGGAGGTCAGAATCCTGTCCCCTCTCTTCCATCTCCAGGGCTCCTATCAAATCGTCTACCTTTCAGTGAAATTCCCTGCTCCGTTCAATTACTCTAGTAATCTGGCTAGTAATCTGCCCTCTTCCCTTCCTAGGTACTGTGGCTTATTGATTACCTTGCCTTTTTTGAAAAACAGAAGAAAACTACCCTGGCCCTTGGATCTCGGTACCTTGGCCCTACCTCAAGTAATGCCATTGTCTTCAGAGAGTGCCCGGATGGACCCAGCACCTTAGCCAGTCCCAGTCTCTCGGTTCTTTAATTGATCAGCTCCCCTGCCGTGAGTTGCCCTTTTACCACCTATTCTGAGGACACGCTTTGAGTCCTGTCAGTCTGGAACTGCTTCATTTCTGAAAATTTAGATGGGCATCTTATTTTCTCATGAAGACTCTTCCAGTTCTCTCTTTCATTTACTCGCACCGCATCTTTTCCCAAAATGTCACTGAGAAATGTACAGCCTTGGTCTTCTCTGCTCTCACTCTGTCTTTTGACTCCTTTGTCTTTGCTTCCTTCCCTATCTTGTTTGGACTTCAGGGTTCTTTGCTTAAACAGCTCTTTGGCCGGTATCCTCTCTTTGTTTCATTTGGTTTTCACTACCTAGCAAACCCCTGGCCTAGATCGATATAGATGTCTGCCTTCGTGATATCCAACCTTTCTTGGACGCTTGATTCTTGTCTGGTAGTCTTTCTGTTTTTGAGTGACCTCTCTTGGGAACTTGACACAATGGCTGTTTCAGATGTTCCTCATTATCCTACATTCACTGTCTCCTCATTTACAGAAAGAAATCTTGCCTCTTAATTTATAGATGAAATTGTTGTTTAGTTGCTAAGTCACATCTGACTCTTTTGCAACCCCTTGGACTGTTTGTAGCCCACCAGGCGCTTCTGTCCATGGGATTGTCCTGGCGAGAATACTGGAATGGGTTTCCATTTCCTCCTCTAGGGGATCTTCCCGACCCAGGGACTAAACCTGCATCTCCTACATTGCAGGTGGATAGAATAAAAGCTATGAAATTGGAAATTTTTAAACTTCCTGCCCCTAAACCTACAAATATCATCTGTTATAGTGAAAGATGTATCTTTCTTTCTTTTTATGGTGAATCCTACTTGAATCTCTTTTGTGGACTTTAAATTCTGCTCTTCTGTATCTTTTCTCATCAAGTTTATGCATGCTTATCTCATTAAAAATAAATAAGATCTACCATATTTAGTCCTTCAGTCTCCTTCACTTTCCACCTCCTTTTCATTCTTCTCTCTTCTGCAAACCAACTTCTTGAAATAATTGTCTGTACTGTTTGAACCCATTGTAGTCAGGTTTCTTCCTCAACCACAATATTGAAACTCTTTCCCCCGCTGTCACCAGTAACTCCCCGTGGCTAAATCCAATGACTGTCTTTTTCTGTATTGTGTGTCCCTGAAATACCTCTTCCCCCAAGCTTCTCTGGCACCTTCCTTAAAAAATGTTTCTCTCTCTGCCAGTCCTCTTAATCTCTTCCTCAACCTGCCATTTAAAACTTGCTGTTATTTAGGTTTCTCTAAAAAGCAGAGGCATTACTTTACCAACAAAGGTCCGTCTAGTCAGTCTATGGTTTTTACAGTGGTCATGTATGGATATGAGAGTTGGACTGTGAAGAAGGCTGAGCGCCGAAGAATTGATGCTTTTGAACTGTGGTGTTGGAGAAGACTCTTGAGAGTCCCTTGGACTGCAAGGAGATCCAACCAGTCCATTCTGAAGGAGATCAGCCCTGGGATTTCTTTGGAAGGAGTGATGCTAAGGCTGAAACTCCAGTACTTTGGCCACCTGATGTGAAGAGTTGACTCACTAAGGGATTGTGGGCAGGAGGAGAAGGGGATGACAGAGGATGAGATGGCTGGATGGCATTACCAACTTGATGGACATGAGTTTGGGTAAACTCCAGGAGTTGGTGATGGACAGGGAGGCCTGGCGTGCTGCAATTCATGGGGTCGCAAAGAGTCAGACACAGCTGAGCGACTGAACTGAACTGAGGCTTTCTTCTGTCTGTATTATACATGTTCTCTTGGGGCCTGGGTCTCCATTGCTAAGGCTTTATTGATCATCTCTATGCTGACAGCCTCCACATGGCCTGCATCTCCTCTCTGCACTTCAGATGTCTGTCTCCGGACGCTTAGCTGCATCTGCGCATGGATGCCCCATGGTTCCTTCAGAGCCAGCATGTCTAAAACTGACCTCTCCTCATCTGCTCTTTCTACAGAACTCTGCCCTGGTGTAAGTCAGTGACTGGTGTCACCATTTCCACAGTGGTCTTTCTGCCTTTAGTTTTGTCTTTCATGTCCACGTCACTGCATCGCAGGGATCTTTCTGAGAGTGATCCTTCTACAACAGCTGTCATCACATTGTTGCCTCTAGCCCTATTAAATGACACTGGTGATCCGGCTCCTACTTCATCTCCCAAATCCTCAACCTGCTCATACATAGACCATTCACCTCTGCTTGAAGGTACCGCTCTAAGTTTCTCTTCCACCTGTACTCGCCTACCTTCATCTCTGAGGTCTTGGTTTAGAGGTCAATTTTCTTTGGAAACCTTTTTTCAAATGTCTTAAATGGGGCAGGAACTCTCCTGACTGCTGTCATAGTAGCTTGTACTTTTCCCTTTCTAGCTTTTATCTCACTGTGTTATAAATGCCCATCTACTTTGATCTGGTACCAATAGGTTCCTTGAGGGTAAGGACTATGCTTTGGTCTTTTTTCCTTTTTAAATTATCGTCTTCTAGCACAACACCTGCTATGTAGTGGGGCCAATGTTTATTGGATGGTTAATGGTAGGATAGATGATAGGATTTCAGAACTCAAAGAACCCTGTCTGTATAGAAAACATGTCCTGGATTTTCAGGGTGAATGCTCACTGTGTGGCATTTGGTTCTTTTGCTGGAGATAATGATTTCAAGCTAAGTTGTATTCAGAAGCCAAACCTCCTCTTAATGCGTTACCTTTGGTTCCATTAGTTAAGTAAGCCTAAGTGGTTAGTTTCCACATTTAAGTAGACCCGTGTTTCTCAGTCCTGGCTGCCCACTAGCATCTTCTGGGGTGCTGTGCTTAGTTGCTCAGTCGTGTCCAACTCTTTACAACCCCATGGAGTGTAGCCTGCCAGGCTTCTTGTTCATGGGCATTCTCCAGGCAAGAATTCCAGGCAGTGAATTCTCCAGAATTTCATTTTGAAATCAGGGGCACTTTTCTGTCTGCGACCCTGGGGAACTTCCCTTGTGATCCCTCGGATTGTGATCTGTAACGTAGGATGTGAGCAGAAGGTTTCTATCCAGTGTAGTCGCCGTGTCCTCTGATAGGGTCTGTGGTCTGAGTCACCGCTGTTTATATCACACACCTCTGTATAGCAGACTCACAGACTAATTCCCTGGGATTGACCTGATGTAAATAGGAAAATTTGGTTATTAGCACCAGAAGGAACACAGTGTTATTTAATTACCCCCTTAAAAAAAAATACTATTTCATCTTTGCTTTTAGGGCTGGATCGTCTCTTTTTCAGACATTTGATTTTTAGAGAAGTAGTTGCTTTTGGTAACTTGGAGGAGTCAGGTTAATTTTTTAAATGGTTTTTTAAAGTGTGAGCTCATTCTTGAGTGCGCTTATCTCTGGTAGTAATTGCTTAATAAAATCTGTTTCCTGCTACTCAACTACTATAATATTTAAGATCCATTTCTTGCACAGAACCTGTGTATCTTAACATGCAGCCTTAGAAGGATTTGAGGAACCTCACATATTTGTTTTCTTCCCTTGATTTCTATACCAGCACGATGTTGGTACTGTGGTGTTCAGAATTTTAATACATTCTTGTTGTATTGTTCACCAGTGCAAGGCTGAAAGAATTAACTTGCCTCAGTGAGTATTGTAGATCTGAGGGATTTAAATGTTGAGTGATTACAAATATTTCATCCTTGTCATTAAAAACAAACAAAAAAGGAAGATAAAACACCAAACCTGTCATAGAGACACATGAAAACAAGTTGGGCTGTTTTCGTTTTTATTCCTTGGGTCATTTCTGTAGCAACTTTTTTTTTTTTTTTTAATCTACAGTGCAAAGTCCTGGTTTCCAACAGATTTTGTGATGACTGATTGATACTCAGGATAGTTCTGTATCTGTTTTCAGAATAGCTTGTGTCTAAAAATACTGTGGAACTTAGGTTAAGCAACTGATGAGCAGTTCATACACCGGTTATCATTGGTAATTTAAAGGTAGTTAACATTGGGAACTTTCTTCATCCTTGGAAGCAGGACAGTAGGGGTAAGGAAAAGTGAAAGTTGCTCTGTTGTGTCTGACTCTTTGCTACCCCATGGACTATACAGTTCGTGGAATTCTCCAGGCCAGAATACTGGAGTGGGTAGCCTTTCCCTTCGCCAGGGTATCTTCCCAACTCAGGGATCAAAAACCCAGGTCTCTCGTATTACAGGCATATTCTTTAACGTCAGAGCCACAAGGAAGGTGTCTGGATATACTGTCAGCCATTCAGCCATATTGTATGTACTGGCCAGTATTTTTTCCTTTGCCTTCCCCATTATCTTATTTCCTTTGGCTTTCTCGTCTAATGGAGGCCTCCTTGAAGAGGGTGGGCATGAATAAAATATGCATGTTCTTTTTCCTTTGCTAATGGCAGTGTGAAAACATTGTTCACTTTCAAGTGTGGTCTTTTGTGATGAATTGGGCAAAGAAAGAGAACGTGACTCATTCTGAGTGCCAGTCAGTCGTGTCTTCCCTCTCCCACCTCTGAGCCAGCACGGTTGGCTTTCCATTCAGACCGAAGCTCGTGCTGCTTGCAGATGAGGGAGCCCAGCCCGAGAGCTGTGGGCCTCAGCTTGGGCCTGACAGCACTTGGTTAAGTGAATCAGGGAGACTGAATTATTCATTCTCCCTCCTCATCCTGCTGTTCGTATCAAATTCCTGCTGCGTCTTTGGGGCATCTTGCCAGTCTTCAGCATAATTGATTTCCTTGCTTTGTGGGGTGTATGTGTCTGTGTGTGTGCACATGAGTTGTGCCTCTTTAGGCACTCCTGACTGCTTGGGATAGGAATATTTATTAAGCACATGTGCATAGCTCTTATAACCTAAAGGAAGGCTGGAGTCAGTCTTTTTATTGTCCAGGATGCAAAATTTTCTTTCCAAGTAATGAGGATTTACTGACTGATGAATTATGAAGAAGGCTTTTCTATGATCTAAGTAGAACACAAGTAGAAACGTGTGTTCTTTTCTCTTTTTGTCCTCTAATCCTGTTGTGTCTTCTTTAGTGTTTTTCTGCAAGGACGTATTTCATTCTAGAGCTGTGGACTGTTAGAACTAGGAAGGACTCAGAGGCGATCTAGTATAGAGGTTGCAAACCGTAAGTCTATGGTCTGGCCCTTCCGCAAGGGGTTTTGTTTGCCTATCACAGTATTTTAAAGACATTTGGATGTAATATTTAAACACTGGCAGAGCTCACATGAAATACAGATTTCTGGCTTCTCTCTGCCATACTGGCCCTGGGGTCCTGTGAGGGCCACTCTGTTGGAGCTTTAGAAACAACTAGCCCCACCACTGCAGGGCTCTCCCTGCATGCTTCTCTTTTCTGTTTCTTCTGGGGAGTGTTACAGCCCCAGTCTAATCCAGTCTACTTATTTTATACAAGGGAGGAAGGGCCTTGCCCCAAATCTTGTAGGTAGTGGGAGAAACTTAGGTGAGGGTTCATGTCTCTTAACTCTTAGTTGATTATGAAACTTTTTTTTTTAACTTCTACCTTTTTCCTTACCTTGGGTTTTTTATTCATTCAAGATATTCATTGTGTATGTACTAACAGTGCATGCTGGGAGTGTGGAATATGGTAAAGCCCCTTGTTCTTGATGTGGTCTTGAGATACAGTGAGTCTGCCTTTGGGGAAAGTTACCACCCATCATTACTCTACGATGGTATGTTATTTTATTTTCTTCATATCACTTAACCACCATCTGGATTTATTTTAATTTGTCTCCTTGTTTACTCTCTGGCTTTCCAAGTAGAATATAAGCACTGTGAGACTAGTGACTATGTCTTGTTCAACATTGTATCTCCAGAGCCTAGAAAAATGCCTGCCACTTAGTAGATTCTCAGTATTTGTTGAATGAATGAGTAAAGGAGGCATTTGAACTGGACTTTGAAGAATGAATAGGAGTTTTTCAAGCAGATAGAGATTGATATGTGCCAAAGCATGGAGACATGAAAATACATGAGGTATCTTGTGCTTCTTTGCGGTTGGCCACAGAAGGCTGTTTTTCATACCAAAAGACCATTTGGATTTGAAGGACCTTGAATTCTTGGTAAAAGATCAGAAACTAAATGTGTTTCTGAATCAGAAAACTCCAATACAGCTTTTTCCCCTGTGTAGTCTTTTAGCAGGCTCTGGCCATTCATCATCATTAGTGATTTATAGGGCTTTGCCAACATATTTACCAAAGCATTTTTATTATCAGACAGATGTGAATCCAGGGCATGATTCTAAGGTACCTTTTGTCTAGCAGCGCATGTGCCAGGCACAGGACGGTCTAACATTTTGCAAGTCTAGGACAGTCAGCAGTAGTTATTTTTGGAGTATGTAATGGACCAGGCAGTGAATTTCTGAGGGTGCAGGGCAGAAGTTCTCAGTGTTAGCTAGCTGTGCATTAGAATCACCTAGGGAGCTTATTTAAAGGCCATACCCAACCCAGACCATGGGGTCTCAAAGAATGGGACATGACTGAGCTGTCTGGACTGAACTGAAACCCAGACCAATGAAATCAGGGACTCTGAGGGAGGGACCCAGGAATCAGTAGTTTTATGAAAACTTCCCCACGTGACTTTGGTATGCAGTCAAAGTTGAGAACCTTTGGCTTAGGGGGGCTGACATGGGAGGTGAGGCAGGTTGTGGTTTGCTGAAAACATGAGGAGGAATCCCAAAGAGGATAGTCATTAAGGAGATTAAGAGGGCAATTGAAGAGAATTAAAAGTATCCAAGTGGAAGATATTTTAGGAAATCGGTTTAGAAATGTATATGCTTTTTAGAATAGTTGGAACGTAAAGAGGTTGGAAATCTTACGAATGGTGTCAGAGATGAAGGGAGTGTACCTAGGGTGGTTGGGGAAGGAGAGAGCCTGAATTCCATAGAGTCTGCTGTGTGTGTAAACCATCATCCACAGAGCCTAGCTTTCTAGTCACAGATGATGAGAACACAGTGTGCTTGAAGTCAGACGTCATGGGGTCATAGTCCTGTGACTAATTAGTCTTGTTTGTTTGGTTCATTTCACCAGCCATGTATCAAGCCCTGAGCACTGTGTCCCCTGGAGATGAATTAGATACAACTCTTATGGAGAAGGCAATGGCAAGCCACTCCAGTACTCTTGCCTAGAAAATCCCATGGATGGAGGAGCCTGGTGGGCTACAGTCCATGGGGGTCGCCAGGAGTCGGTCGCGACTGAGCGACTTCACTTTCACTTTTCACTTTCATGCATTGGAGAAGGAAATGGCAGCCCACTCCAGTGTTCTTGCCTGGAGAATCCCAGGGACGGCAGAGCCTGGTGGGCTGCTGTCTGTGGGGTCGCACAGAGTCGGACACGACTGAAGTGACTTAGTAGCAGTAGCAGCAGCTTGCCTTTTAGGATCTGACATTACAGGGAATTCCTTTGTGTAACTGTAGTTCAGCAGTTCTTAACTTCTCTGAGCCTTTCTCCCTCTGTGAAAAGGGAGGCTATGATGAGATTGTTTCTGAGGTGGCTTTCGTCTCAGATATCTCATTACAATTATTCCAAGTAAAATCTAGTAAAAATTGACACCTCTCTAAGGTAATTACTGTAATTTTTGTTTGGTAGGAAAAAAAAAATCCAAGAAAAGTATGGCCACAGGGTTTAAACTGAAACAATCTCAGGACCTTATTAGATCCTTTCCCCGTCTTAGCTCTCTAGCAGGTTCTGTTTGATTTTGACAAGTAGAATGGGTAAGGAATACTGGAGAGCAGATGTCCCTGGGGAAGGAGGTGGCTGATGGGTTAGAGAAAAAGAAGAGTCTGGTTAAACCCTGCAGTCATGGAGCTGCAGGCAGATTGGGAATGTGCTGCCAGAGCCTGGTTTTGAGATCGTCCATCGTTTCCAGCACTTTGTTGAATTGCTGAGTACATTCATCACCCAGATGAAGTCTGCTATAATTGGGAACAGATTGCTTATCTTGCCAGCAGCCCTCAAGGAGAGCTTAGGAGAACTGGGGAGATGTATCTTTCTGGAGATTTTTGGGTATTGCAGTACAGTCATTGTTTTCTTTGGTAGGTTGTAGGAGGAAGGGAGAGTGGGGAAGGTAAGAGGAAGCAGTGGGCAAAAAGTACCTCCCCACCCACCCTTCCAAAGAACCCTGAAAAGCTGTGTGTGCTGGGAACTGGGGCAGAGTGGTAGGGCTGTGGTCGTTGTTTGTAGGCTACACTCTCTTATTGCTGTTTTGATTTGAGGGACACACTAATAATTATGGTTAGTTAGGGTTTTTCTTTCTTTCTTTCTTTAAATGATACTCTTTGTGGCATCTTTTGTTCTAGAGCACTCTATTAAACACAATGAAAGGCTGATTTTTTTAATGTAAATTTTGCACTCAACATATCGGTCCAGTGTAGAGACCATAACATGCTATCTGTTCAGATATCCTGGATCCTCAGACCTCAGATTACTGTTGAACCATTTCCTTTTCCACTGCCCACTTCCCGTTTCCTTCTGCAGTCCTTGTATGTACCCCGTGAACCTAATTCAGCCCCTGAACAGCCAGCACTGTGCTTGCTAGCTGTTGCCCACGTGCAGGGAGGCAAATTGAAGCACAGCCCCTGTCCTTGGGAGCTCTTGCTGTGATGGGGAGACTGATCCCAGGGAGACCTGTAATGTGCTTAGTGCAGAGAGGTGAGGAGGTGTGGGTGTAGAGGAGAGGGTACCCAGCCTAACTGGGATGGGAAAGTGTCAGAGAATGGGACCCGGGGGCTGTCATGGGAGCTATGAGTCTCTGTGTTTTAGACAGTTCTAGAAGAAATAGGGAAATCCTGCTTTAATGGGTAGAATGCAGGGTAGGGAGGTAGGTCCGTTACTTTTTGGGCTTTTGTGTTCAGAAGTGCAGCAGCTTACTTTGCTTCCTGCTCCTGGCAGCAGTCTCTCTTCCTGTGGAATTATGTGGGATGGAGAAGAATGGCAAGGAATTGGCCCACCTGCATGGGGAGAGAGGAGGCATGAGGGGTGTGGGTGGTTGAGAGCTTTTGGCGTGACTGGCTCTAAGTACAGATGGCTATTTGTGTTAGCATTATTGTAGCTGTTATGCCTGCATTCCCTTTGCTGTGCCTTTCTACAGGGATAATTGTGGGGCCCTAACTTATATCTCTTCCTGCTGCCAGATAAAATAGATGCTGATGTGTTGTGCATTACAGAGTATACAATGAATTCTGTGTGGGCTGTCTTCTTACTGCTGCCTTAAGCTTTTGAGGTCTCTGCAGCATAAGGGGGAAAATGTTTTATTTTTTTTGTATTGAAATCTGCATTGGTGAAAACAAAAAATGAGTATTACTAGATTTTACTGAAGAAGAATTAAAGAGCCTCTTGATGAAAATGAAAGAGGAGAGTGAAAAAGTTGGCTTAAAGCTCAACATTCAGAAAACTAAGATCATGGCATCTGGTCCCATCACTTCTTGGCAAATAGATGGGGAAACAGTGGAAATAGTGCCTGACTTAATTTTCTGGGGCTCCAAAATCACTGCAGATGGTGATAGCAGCCATGAAATTAAAAGACGCTTACTCCTTGGAAGGAAAGTTATGGCCAACTTAGACAGCATATTCAAAAGCAGAGACATTACTTTGTCAACAAAGGTCGTGTAGTCAAGCCTATGGTTTTTCCAGTAGTCATGTTTGGATGTGAGAGTTGGACTATAAAGAAAGCTGAGCGCCGAAGAATTGATGTTTTTGAACTGTGGTGTTGGAGAAGACTCTTGAGAGTCCCTTGGACTGTCAGGAGATCCAACCATTCCATCCTAAAGGAGATCAGTCTTGGGTGTTCATTGGAAGGACTGATATTGAAGCTGAAACTGCAGTACTTTGGCCACCTGATGTGAAGAGCTGACTCACTTGAAAAGACCCTGATGCTGGAAAGATTGAGGGTAGGAGGAGAAGGGGAAGAAAGAGGAGAGATGGTTGGATGGCATCACCGACTCAATGGACATGAGTTTGGGTAAACTCCGGGAGTTGGTGATGGACAGGGTGGCCTGGCGTACTGCGATTCATGGGGTCGCAAAGAGTTGGACACGACTGAGCCACTGAACTGAACTGAAGGATTGTCCTGTAAATGGAGCTAACATTAACTTTGATGACTGTTTGGATTTTGAAAGTGTTAAATATTAAATAGCAAGGGTTGAATATCCAGGGAATAGGTGGTTCGTCTGGAAATCCAAGGAATTAGCCACGTTCTGGGTAAAACTCTCAGGGGAGTGGAAGAGAAAGAGAGGATGGGTTTTACAGTAAATCTGCCACTCTGTTGTGTGACCTTGTCCAATTGACCTAAATTTTCTCAAGCCTCAGTAAACTGAAGCTAATAATAACTACCATAGAATTGTTGTGATCAAATATTTATTATGAAACTACTAAAAACCTTTCCCAGGCTTCTTTCTTTGTATTTATGTCCCAACAAGATCACTTGCTATTTCTTTTCCCTCTTTGCTTTTGTACATACTTTTCTTATATTTCTTTTCACCTGCATTCTCAGAAAACTCTCCAGCAAATAAAACACATACATGTGCAGACCTGGCAATTTTAGTTCAGTCCACTTTTGTTCCTTGGATCTCATCTCGGTGGTGATCCCTTTTCAAGGAAACCTTCCCTGATCCTGGTCCTATTGCAATCTAGAAGGTATTCTTTCCAGATTTTCCACAGTACTCTTTTTAAAAATTTATCTGTCCCCTGCTAAACAGTAAGTTTTCTGAGGGCAGTGACTGTCCTGTGTACTGTTGTGTAACCAGTGTGCATTTTGTGCCTCCCTCCTCCCCTTGACTAGGTGATGTGTGGTCTGAACCCAAGCTATTGTGAAACTCAGAACAATACCAAGAGGCACAGCACCTCCCTCCACCCCCCCCACCCACCCCTCTATCACCGCCCCTTCCACCCCCTCCCCCGCCCTCGCACCCCCTCCCTCACTTGATTTATAACCAGAAAAGAAAACCACTTAATTTGCACGTAATTGATGGTAAAACCCACTTCCTGTGGGGGTAAATTGGGCTTTCAGAGTCAGCGAAGCAGGGATCCTCATGAACCTGATTCTTGTACTTTGGTAGAGATTCAGACTTTTGGTCTCTTTCACACACAAGAGTTGTTTTTTGCTCTTGAGTAGAAAACCACTGGAAAGCAAGGGTATGACTTGGCAGTAATCCTTTCCAACCAAGCAGCTCTAATCCCACCACAGCTACTAATCATTATTAAAAGGACCCCTTTAAACAAAACACAGACTACCTCTGGGGATGATGAAAACCTAAGGGGAAGAACAGTTTTGAGACTCCTTAAATATACTTGGATGTCTGCTCCCCTTCCCCCTTTTTTTCTTTTGGGCAGTTCAGGCCTTGGAGGAGGGAGGGAGTAGAGGGAGAGAAAAAGAGTGAAAGAGAGTGAGGGAGGGAGTTTGTGTGTGTGTGTGGTCAGGTAGGGACCTCTCCCTTATGAGACCTAAGCCTACCCCATGTGGCCATGGTCTCTTTGTCCTATACATCTCAAAAGTTACCTTCCAGCCTCTGATGGGTCCTACTTTATTTGGGGTAGAGTGAGGGCCAGCTGGACAAGTAATGACAGACAGTACCTATAAGCCTTTACTACTTCACAAGTCTGTCTGTGTCTTTTAGGCTGAATACCTTGAGGGCCAGAATGGTCTGATTCATTTCACATTCTCAGTGATCAGTACGGATGCTGGCATGTCCCTCAGTAAACAGTGGTTACCTGTTTGTGGAATGAGGCAGCATGGTGTGGTAGAAGATTGAAGGCTTTAGAGTTTGTGGACCTTGGTTAGGATGGGTCCAGCACTTGTTAGCTGGAGGACCTTGGACCAGATTTTAACCTTCTGAGCTTTAAGATCAGCTTTTGTTGCGAAGATAAAAATTATTGCACCCTACACAATTCCAGGCAGTAGGTGGCTATTATTTTTCCTCTAATAGTTTATTTGGAAATAATTTCACCATTAGAAAAAAGTTTACAAAACAAAAACGAAAAAAATCCAATATTCCTTTTACTCCGATTCCCCAGTTGTTAGTAATTTATTGCTTTTGGTTCATTGGCCACTCTTCCTATATGGGTGTGTATGTGTACATATACCCTTTATCATTATTCCTTTTCTGAACTTTTTTGAACCAAACACTTCAATGTGTATTCCTCCAAATAGGACTTTCTTACATGACCAGTATATAACTCTCCAAATCAGGAAGTCACTATTGATATGTTACATCCATCCATGGCCCCATTAACATTTTGCCAGTTGTCCCTATCATGTCTCCTTTTCCTTTTTGGTCCAGGATCCTCTCTAGGAATGTGTGTTACATTTAGTATCTCCTCAGTCTTTCAGTCTGGAACAGTTCTTTAGCCCTTGCCTTTCTTTCATGCCCTTGACATTCTTGGCGTGTCTAGGCCTGTCTCTGTCTGGTTCTCCATGACAGCAGTTCATGTCACTTCCGGCAGGAATGGCACAGAGACAGGCTGTGCTCTCCCCAGAGCGTCAGACCTGCAGGCAGGCTGTGTATGCCCGTCCTGCCACCGGTGATGTTCGCCTTGATCTCCTGATTTATTTGGTGTTTGCCAGGTTTCTCCACACTGAGTTCACCAGTTTTTCTCTTACAGTTAGTGATTATTATCTGTGGCAAGATACTTTGAGGTTACACCACTGCCTGTTCCTCATCAGAGCGCTGTCTGACATCCTGAACCAGCCACTTCTGTAGTGGTTGCCAAATTGTGATTCTCTATCAGTCTGTCTGTATTTATCAGTTGCCATTGTACTATAAAGAAGAATTTTCCTTTATTTGTTTATTTCTGTCAGTATGAACTCATGGATTCCTACTGTGTTCTATGGTTTGAAATCCATTTCTGTAATTGTTCTTAATCTTCAGGCTGTTCCCAGTTTGGCCAGTGGGACCCATTTTATACTGGCTTCTTCAGTGTCTCTTGACGTTCTGGCACAAGAAGATTTTCCAGACTTATCTTATTCTTTTCCTGCCCTAGCCCTGGAGTCAGCCATTTCCAAGGAGGCTCGGTTCTTTTAAGTGGATGAGAGAGATTAGAAACCATAGGCTGGGTGCTACTGGGGTGGCATTGCCTCTTGGCTCTCTGAGCAGACAGAGCTAGAAAATATATGTAAGTAAATATGTACACACACACACACCATACATGTCCATCTGTAATTATTTCTAGATTTCTCTGTATATATATGTAGTGTGTGCAAATGTATGATGTTTATAGGTATGTGTATCTTGCCTGGCAAATCCTATGGATGGAGGAGTCTGGTAGGCTGCAGTCCATGGGGTCGCTAAGAGTTGGACACGACTGAGCGACTTTCCTTTAACTTTTCACTTTCATGCACTGGAGAAGGAAATGGCAACCCACTCCAGTGTTCTTGCCTGGAGAATCCCAGGGACGGTGGAGCCTGGTGGGCTGCAGTCCATGGGGTCGCACAGTGTCGGACACGACTGAAGCGACTTAGCAGCAGCAGCAGCAGCAGCAGCATATATTATGTATTTTATATTATAAAGCCTTGAGTTTTATTTATATTGTAAAAACCAGAGTTCACATCTATAATTCCATCTTAAATCCAGCCAACCTCTTTCCATTATTGGAAATACATTCCCAATTAGGGAGAAAATTGGGTTACTCTTATCCTCGGTATATTTACTTACTTCATTTTACTTATTTGCTTGGTGTGATTGTCTTCTCTAACTCTTTATCCCACTCCTCATGGCCTCAGCCAGTGGGCTCTCTGCTCCGTCTTCCATTGGGCCTCCCAGTGTCCCCTCTAGTTCCCAGCCTTCCTGGTGGTTCCCCACCTCCCCCAGGCGCCCTGTTTTCTTGGCTTCTGAGCCTGCTGGCCTGTGCCACCTTAAAATTCCTCACCTCCTTACCCCACCCATGTCCTTACCTGTTGCATTAACTCCTCTCTGCTGGAGGCGAGCTGTTATTCTTTTCTGAGGGAGATTATATATTTTTTGTTTGTTTATTGAAGTATAATTTATATGCAGTAAAATTCATCCTCTTAAGGTATATGTTTCTGTCGGTTTGACAAATATAATATAGTCATGTAGTGATAGCCATAGATAGTCAAGATACAGAATGCTTTCACTGCCGCACAAAGTTCCCTCTGGTCCCTTTATAGTCAGGGCTTCCTTCTACCCCAGCTGCTGGCAGTCACTGATCTGAGCTCTGCTCACTGTGTGGTCTTTGGAGGTGTGGCTTCTTTCACTCTGTGTTCTTGTACGTTCCATCCATGCTGTTTTATGGATTAGTGACTCATTCCTTTTTATTGTTGAGCACTTATTTATTTATGTCTACACCACAATTTTTTTTCAGTCACCAGTTGATGGACACTTGGGTTGTTTCCAGCTTTTGACAACTATCGATAAGACTGCAATAAATATTTGTCTATAGATTTTTCTGTGGATATATGTCTTCACTTCTCTTGTGTAAATACATAGGGATGGGATTGCCAGGTCATATCTTAAGTATATGTTTAATGTTTTAAGAAACCGCTAAACTGAGCATCTTACCGTTTTTGCATTCCTATCAGCAATGTATGAGAGAGTTCCAGTTGCTCCACATTCTTTACACTATCTGATGTTGTTAATTTCTTTTTTTTTTTTAAATCTGAGTCATTCCATTAGATATGTAGTGCTGTCTCTTTGTGGTTTTACTTGGTGTGTGCTTAGTTGCTCAGTTGCATCCAACTTTTTGCGACCTGAGGGACTTCAGCCTGCCAGGCTCCTCTGTCCATGGAATTCTCCAGGCAAGAACACTGGAGTGGGTTGTCATGCCCTCCTTCAGGGTGTCTTCCCAACCCAGGTCTCTTGCATTGCAGGCAGATTCTTTACCATCTGAGCCACCAGGGAAGCCCAGGAATACTGGAGTGGGTAGCCTATCCCTTCTCCAGGGGATCTTCCTGACCCAGGAATTGAACCAGCGTTTCCCATTGCACACAGATTCTTTACCAGCTGAGCTACGAGGGAAGCCTGAATTTACTTGGTACTTTTCTAAATTCCAGTGGTGTTGAGCAGCTCTTCATTTGCATAAGTGAAGTCGCTCAGTCATGTCAACTCTTTGCGACCCCATGGACTGTTGCCTACCAAGCTCCTCTGTCCATGGGATTTTCCAGGCAAGAGTACTGGAGTGGGTTGCCATTTCCTTCTTCAGGGGATCTTCCTGACCCAGGGATTGAACCCAGGTCTCCCGCATTGCGGGCAGACGCTTTACCATCTGAGCCACCAGGGAAGCATAGTTGCCATTCATATCTCTTTGATGATGAGTCTGTTAAACCTTTTGCTCATTTTAAAAATTGAGTTGGTTGCTTTCTTGGTGAACTTTGAGAGTTCTTTTTATATTCTTGTTAACCAGTCCATTGTCAGATACATTTCTCCCATTCTGTTACTAAAAGTGATAAAGATAGGTTCTTTAGTACATCAAAATGTTGGATTGGATTCTTTGGGGCTTTCCATAGAGCCTCCCTGTTGTGAATACCCAAGATAAGTGTATGTAAGAGGATGAATCTAGAGAGGAAGTGGGGATCTTGGAGGATCATATGGAATTGCCTCTGCGAAAGGACCGAAGGGTGCTTGTGAAAAGGAAGGAAGATCTGAGGGAATAATAAGGGTGGTGGTGGTGGCCAGGGCCTTTGGTAGGAGAATTCAGTATAACCAGTTCAGGGGTGGGAGGATGACTGTTAGAACTGTCTACAATAGGAGGGTAAGGAGCCTCAGAGGGGCCAGGGGGTTAACATGGAGAGTGTTAAACCTAAATGAAATCAAACAGGGAGCTTCATTTAATCAAACAGTAGCTAAGAGAGAGGATGTCACTTACTGAAGCTGTGTGTGCGTGTGCTCACTCAGTCATGTCCGGCTCTTTGCAACCCCATGACTATAGCCCGCCAGGCTCCTCTGTCCTCAGAATTTTTCAGACAAGAATATCAGAGTGGGTTGCCGTTTCTTCCTTCAGGGATCTTCCCAACCCAGGGGTCGAACCTGTGTCTCCTGTGGCCCCTGCACTGGCAGGCAGATTCTTGACCACTGTGCCCCCTGGGAAGCCCACTTACTGAATAACTGGGCCTTACACTAAGATCTTTCAGATCAGATTAGTCGCTCAGTCGCTCTTTGCAGCCCCATGAATTGCAGCACACCAGGCCTCCCTGTCCATCACCAACTCCCGGTGTTTACCCAGACTCACGTCCATAGAGTCAGTGATGCCATCCAGCCATCTCATCCTCTGTCATCCCCTTCTCCTCCTGCCCCCAATCCCTCCCAGCATCAGAGTCTTTTCCAATGAGTCAGCTCTTCGCATGAGGTGGCCAAAGTACTTTAGCTTCATTCCTTTAGCTTTAGCATCATTCCTTTAGCATCATTTTTTCAGCTTTAGCATCATTCCTTCCAAAGAAATCCCAGGGCTGATCTCCTTCAGAATGGACTGGTTTGATCTTCTTGCAGTCCAAGGGACTCTCAAGAGTCTTCTCCAACACCACACTTCAAAAGCATCAATTCTTCTGCACTCAGCCTTCTTCACAGTCCAACTCTCACATCCATACATGACCACAGGAAAAACCATAGTCTTGACTAGATGAACCTTTGTTGGCAAAGTAATGTCTCTGCTTTTGAATATGCTATCTAGGTTGGTCATAACTTTCCTTCCAAGGAGTAGGTGTCTTTTAATTTCATGGCTGCAATCACCATCTGCAGTGGTTTTGGAGCCCAGAAAAATAAAGTCTGACACTGTTTCCACTGTTTTCCCATCTATTTCCCATGAAGTGATGGGACCGGATGCCATGATCTTCGTTTTCTGAATGTTGAGCTTTAAGCCAACTTTTTCATTCTCCACTTTCACTTTCATCAAGAGGCTCTTTAGTTCCTCTTCACTTTCTGCCATAAGGGGGGTGTCATCTGCATATCTGAGGTTATTGATGTTTCTCCTGGCAATCTTGATTCCAGCTTGTGTTTCTTCCAGTCCAGCATATCTCATGATGTACTCTGCATATAAGTTAAATAAACAGGGTAACGATATACAGCCTTGACGAACGCCTTTTCCCATTTGGAACCAGTCTGTTGTTCCATGTCCATTTCTAACTGTTGCTTCCTGACCTGCATACAAATTTCTCAAGAGGCAGATCAGGTGGTCTGGTATTCCTATCTCTTGAAGAATTTTCCACAGTTTATTGTGATCCACACAGTCAAAGGCTTTGGCATAGTCAATAAAGCAGAAATAGATGTTTTTCTGGAACTCCCTTGCTTTTTCGATGATCCAGCGGATGTTGGCAATTTGATCTCTGGTTCCTCTGCCTTTTCTAAAACCAGCTTGAACATCAGGAAGTTCACGGTTCACATATTGCTGAAGCCTGGCTTGGAGAATTTTGAGCATTACTTTACTAGCATGTGAGATGAGTGCAGTTGTGTGGTAGTTTGAGCATTCTTTGGCATTGCCTTTCTTTGGGATTGGAATGAAAACTGACCTTTTGCAGTCCTGTAGCCACTGCTGAGTTTTCCAAATGTGCTGGCATATTGAGTGCAGCACTTCCACAGCATTATCTTTCAGGATTTGAAATAGCCCAGCTAGAATTCCATCACCTCCACTAGCTTTGTTCGTAGTGATGCTTTCTAAGGCCCACTTGACTTCACATTCCAGGATGTCTGGCTCTAGGTGAGTGATCACACCATCATGATTATCTGGGTCGTGAAGATCTTTTTTGTACAGTTCTTCTGTGTATTCTTGCCACCTCTTCTTAATATCTTCTGCTTCTGTTAGGTCCATACCATTTCTGTCCTTTATCGAGCCCATCTTTGCATGAAATGTTCCTTTGGTATCTCTGATTTTCTTGAAGAGATCCCTAGTCTTTCCCATTCTGTTGTTTTCCTCTATTTCTTTGCATTGATCGCTGAAGAAGGCTTTCTTATCTCTTCTTGCTATTCTTTGGAACTCTGCATTCAGATGTTTATATCTTTCCTTTTCTCCTTTGCTTTTCACTTCTCTTCTTTTCACAGCTATTTGTAAAGCCTCTTGAGACAGCCATTTTGCTTTTTTGCGTTTCTTTTCCATGGGGATGGTCTTGATCCCTCTCTCCTGTACAATGTCACGAACCTCATTCCATAGTTCATCAGGCACTCTATCTATCAGATCTAGGCCCTTAAATCTATTTCTCACTTCCACTGTATAATCATAAGGGATTTGATTTAGGTCATACCTGAATGGTCTAGTGGTTTTCCCTACTTTCTTCAATTTCAGTCTGAATTTGGCAATAAGGAGTTCATGGTCTGAGCCACAGTCAGCTCCTGGTCTTGTTTTTGCTGACTGTATAGAGCTTCTCCATCTTTGACTGCAAAGAATATAATCAATCTGATTTCGGTGTTGACCATCTGGTGATGTCCATGTATAGAGTCTTCTCTTGTGTTGTTGGAAGTGGGTGTTTGTTATGACCAGTGCATTTTCTTGGCAAAACTCTATTAGTCTTTGCCCTGCTTCATTCCGTATTCCAAGGCCAAATTTGCCTGTTACTCCAGGTGTTTCTTGACTTCCTACTTTTGCATTCCAGTCCCCTATAATGAAAAGGACATCTTTTTTGGGTGTTAGTTCTAAAAGGTCTTGTAGGTCTTTAAGAACAGCTATAAAGAAGGGCAGCACATTGAGTAGGGGGTGGATGGGAGAAAATGAGAATGTTAAGCTGGGTGACATGGTTTTGCTATTCTTTATATCCTTTACATAATTTATAAATATTCTTGTATCTACTCAGTTGTCAGTAAAATATTAAGAAAGCTGGAATGATGGCAGAATTGGTGATGGAGCTGCTATGAGTTTTACCATAAATCAAACTGTAATATATTTTGGATTAAACAGAACATGTTAGAAATCAAATGGGAATGTATTTTTTGGCACAACAGGAATGTTTGGTTCTTCCTGACATCAAAAGAGAAAAAGGATGCTAAAGACAATAAGAAATCATAGGGCTTGGCTTTGCTAGTTACAGTTAGTTATGATAATAGTAGCTCCCAAGGTTAGGATTTACTGGAATTGGAATTGCCTTTTGATTAAAAGAGATTGCTGAAAGGAAATACCTGGGGACTACCTGGGAAAGCCTGATAATGATAGTATTGGAGTCCTAGTCTAATTCAGGCACTGTGCTGTGCTCCTTGCCATTACATTTTCCTAATCCTTTCATAATCCTGCAAAGTATTTGTTGATACTACATTTTTATTTTATAAATACAGAAATTGAGACAAATTAAATGATAGGTCCAAAGTGAAGTACCTAGTGGATGGGATTCCTCCCTAAGACTGGTTGGTGTCAAAATGCGTTCTTTTTTTACTTTGCCATTGCTGATCAGTGTAATTTGAACACTGGTGTTATTCGTTCACTGTTGGTTTACAGACTCACTATAGGTTAGGGACAGAGCTTGATGGTGAGTATGTGGAAACTTTCATAACATTAAAAAATATGTATATATATTTTACTGAAGTATAGTTGACTTAACAATGTTTCAGGTGCACAGTGAGGTGATTCAGTTATACAAACACACATATATTATTTTTGAAATTATTTTCCATCATAGATTATTACATGATATTGACTTTTCATAACATTTTGATGGAGTAATTATGTGACTATTGAGTCTAATAATTAAAATGGTTGGGCTTTATTTTATATGTCTTCGTTTTTTTTTTTATTTCATCTTTTCTTTAGTCATAGTTTGTCTTTTTTTAAAAAAGCTTTTTGTTTTGTATTGTATTGATTAACAATGTTGTGATAGTTTCAGGTGAACAGTGAATGGACTCAGCCATACACAGGCTGCCACATAACATTGAGCAGAGTTCCTTGTGCTGTACAATAGGTCCTTCTTGGCTATCTGCTTTAAATATAGCATAAATATAGCAATGTGTACATGTCCTTAATTTCATTGTTTCTGTTAGCTCATTTTATTGCATTATTACAAAAGTACCATTCTATTGATGGTTTGGGAGTTATGAAATGAAAAGGGTTGCTGTGGCTAGTTTTAGAAGCCTGCACTGTGCCATGCTGCCTGTTGGTGATACTGCATCAGTGGGCAGTTAGCTCCAGCATTTTAGCTGACTTTTGAGTTCTGAGTGGCAGCGGGGAAAGGGTCAATAGATGGGGAAGAGGCAGGAGCGGGGACAGGGTCAATTGAAGGGGAAAAGCAGGAGGGGAAGGTGAGGGTCTAGGGAGACTCTGGGAGAAGGCTCTAGACCTTGCCCTGAAGTAGTAGAAGGTGACTCTCAGGTCTCTGCTAAGATGATGGTGGATCCCGCGCTTCCTGTGGTCAAATGCAGTGTTTGGATTGTGGCCACCTTTCTGTAGAGCCCTTACCTGTTTTTTATTACTGTCTGTAGCAATGCTGGTGTTGTCATAGAGGAGAACAAATATAGAAAAAGGAATTTATAGATATAAAGCTAACCAAAGGTAGGAATTCAGAAAATCTCAAACCTCCTTCTCTCTTCACAACTACATACTCATACATGAACACTCACCTTGAAGTATTTTCCCTTTAAGGAAAAGGCTGCCATGTTTTGGCAAGGCCAAGAGTTTTGATTGGCCCCCTCTATGGCTGTTTGCCATGAAGAATCCTGTCCGGTCCAGTTTTGTTCGGAGCTGGTCAGGAGTCAGCTGAGCTGCCAAGTTCTCTGCATCCATCTCGAAATGTGTTAGTGTTGAGGGTGTGGGCCAGGGCCATTGGACGCCCCTCCTACACGGTTCAACTCGTTTCAGGAGGAAATGTGACCTTGCTGTTTCTGGAGCCCCGGTCACAGATTCTTCCTTCTCTCTGAATGCTTTTGAAGTCTTGCCAGTTCAGGGAAGGGGGGACATTAACTCACTGTCCGGAGTATGTTTTTAGGAAACTGGCCCAGAATGGGATACCCTCATGAGTGGCCCAGGAAAAGGAATCTATGTCCTTCAGGTTACCTAGGCTATGAGGTTAAGGAAACAAGTATCAGTTTTGTGGGATTCTTTTTATGAAATGGCAAAATAGGCCCTCTAACTGGACCCTTGTTTGTCCAGTTTTAGTTGTGAGGCAGCATTGTTCTCGTTGACGTGAGATGAAGGCCGATGACCCCGCGTGGCACACATCTCTTACCTGTGGTTTACAGTAACTCCTGCTGCTCTGGTTTTGGCCGAGGGCAAGGCTGCGCCCTGTGACAGTTCTGTTGCAGACCTTTCACTTGCTCTACTGGTTTTTAATCCCCGGAACCCAGGCTTGGGTCAAGACTGGGTTCTGGATTGCCTTGGGTGTGACTGTTGAGACAGCTTTCAGTGCTCCTGTGCTGGTGTCAGCGAGGATTGGGGCATGGCTCGTATAGGTCAGCCCTTCTCTCTCTGGGTACAAACTACTTATTTAACATTTATTGAACCCTGTAATAAGTTTAGGCAGTTTATAATGCTAGTTTTTCAGTTTCATGGTGAAGTAATTTTGATAATTTTCAGATTTATTAGAACCCTCTTAACATTTGAGCAGAAGGAGGCAGATAAGAGATAAGAGAATGAGGCAAGCGGAGGAAGCAGCAGTCGGGGATCTTTCACAATACTGTATAATTACCCCAGGGTTATCAAGTCTGGAACTACAATTATGTCCAAACATCTCTGCGTCTCTTCTGTAGATTATAAATTTCCTGAGGAGAGAGCAGTTTCTGATTTTGTTTTGGATTGCCCAGAGAGTCTGGTCTTCTTGGTAGATTCAATAAATATTTGTGGAGATCAATTAAATAAACAGGCAGCTTCTAAACTAAGCACAAAGGACAGAGTGCTAATTCAGTAGTTTGTGAATTTGATTCTCCAGGTCTTCACGCCATACTTCTCCAATCAGGTTGCTGGGCCCAGATGACTAGCCTGGTACTTGACTTTAAACTTTTTATCCTCTGCCTTGGTTATGTTATCACTAAGCAAAGTGAAGACAAGAATGTGGTTTATAGAAGAGTCAGAAGTACATCTAGCTGAGACAGCCCATTCTCCCCCACCACATACCTATCTAACTCCTTTCCGTCTGACCTGTGTGTGTATGTGCTGAGTTGTGTCCAACTTTTTGCAACCTCATGGACTGTAGCCCCCTTGACTTCTCTGTCCATGGGATTTTCCAGGCAAGAATGCTGGAATGGGTTGCCATTTCCTCCTCCAGGGGATCTTCCTGATCGAGGGATCAAACTCGCATCTCCTGCATTAACAGGCAGATTTCTTTACCACTGAGCTACCTGGGAAGCTTTGTATGGCCTTTGGGGACAATTAAAAAAAAAATTTACCTTAAAGGTATGATTCCTAGGTGAAGCTGGAGGCTAATTGTATATGTACTCATATTTTTGTTAGGTATGTGGAATTTGAGGGGGTAGTGGTGCTGGACATAATCTTAGAGACGCTAGTTCCTCAACCCCCATGTTTTACTAGTGACAAAATAGAGACCCAGAAAGGTCAACTAGTTCCTAGCCACGAGAATTAGTCGGCCACCAAGACTGTCCTCCAGGTCTGCTAAGTCCTAGTTCTGGGCATTTATCACTTTACCAGAGGAGGCCTGTTTTATTTTTATTTTTTAAATTTTTTGGTTAATAGAAAGCATCAGTAAAACCTGACTTTCTGCAGAAACGAATAGTGGCAATTTAGCTTAGGAATGTGAGTACAAAACCTTTTTCCCTTTTGAATGTTATAACTATCCCAAAGTTTCTCTTTCTCTGCTTTTTGCATGATTTAGAAGACAGGACAAAAAGATAAAAGTTTCATCAAATGCATGCTTCATTTAAATGCATAAAGGAAAAAGTAGGCCACTTCAGATTCCCAAAAATAACATTAAAAAAAAAATCCCAAAATTGTGTAAAAAGGGATTTTAGTTTCTGTAATTTTCTGGCGGGTTGAGGGGAGGCTCCAGTCGTCTGGGCTGAGGGAGGATGCTGGGTCTCTGAATATATTATGTTCTTATATGCCTCTTTTGTGTGTGGTGACCCCAGAACCGGAGAAATGTTCTCTAAAGGGTGACTTGGGGGGAAGGGATGAGAAAGTTGCAGGCGGGAAAGCTCTGCCTAGTGGTTTTAGAGAGGTTTTTTTTTTTTTTTTTTTTTTAAAGGAAAGGCCTGCTAGGAGCCTGGTCTTAACTGATTCCAGATGGGCCTGCTCCAGTACAAAGGTTTTCAGTGTGTTTGGGATGGGGCAGACCAAGAGGGCCCCCTGAGCACTTCCTGTGCAGCTCAGCAATTGTACTCACCTAATCAGAAACAGCCCTTACCACGGGGCCTTTCAAGCAGCCATCTCGGGCTGTCTTTGTGCCTCCTTCTGTGAACTACCCTCTTCTCCTGCCCCGTTTATCTCCCCATCCTCATCTCCTTTCCTCTCTAATCTCTTCTCTGTTTGTTTTCTCCTCTCTAATCTCTTCTCCGAATATATAAGGGGACATGTATATTCCTTATGGGGTGGGAGCCCTGGGGAGGAGGGGGAGGGGAAAGGAGAGGAAGGAAGAGGAAGGAGGGAGGAGGGTGGAACGGCCAAATTAAAGACAGATGCTGAAAGGCTTTTTTTCTGGACCTGGGAGCTGTTTGCTGGAAGTGGGTATTGGGAACATGAGAACGTGAAGCAGACAGGGAAAACCAAGCCAACTCCATTTTTCAATTTTTTCAATCCCAGCATCCTTTCCAAAGGGTTCAGAATAATACGTGGTTTGTTTACGTTATAAACTGAGTATCCCTGGCCCTCTCTGGCTGTGTGCCGCAGGGCGAGTTGACAGTGACTTTAAACCCCAGTAGAGGCAGAAAGGTGTCTTGTGCTCACGTCTCTGGTAGCATTGTTGCCACGGGAGGATGCCTCCTTGTGCCCTGACATAGGCTCGCGTTTGGCCAGCTCCTCGGCTGCTGCAGGGCATCTCAGGCACTCTGCACAAGTGCGAAGAGGAGATGATGCTCGGCTCTAGCTACTGAGTCGTTCTTGTGGGCCTTCCAGACTCCACCTAGGGCTGTGCCAGTATTTTATGTATAAACTGGATTTCCTCTTTTCATGCAGATGCCTGTTAAGACTCTTTGGTTCAAATGTATGCTTGGTGTTTGAATCTCAGTCTTCTGGATCTAGCTGTTGATTGCAGAAACTGTGGGCTCAGGGGTTCATCTAGGTCCTTGCACTTTCATCCCAGTCTGTTTGGCTGTTGTATTCATGTTGCTGCATAAATGTGAATTTATTGCACTTGTAAATTTGTAAAATTCTATGTAGGAATAAAATTCTCAACAACATTGCTTTTCCTGACCTGCCCATAATTTTAGTGTCCCTTTTGTCTTCCTGTAAATGTGATGACCACGTATTTCTCTTGTGCTAAATGTGGGCTATATTTCAAATGAAAAAATTCTGTGCTGTTTTTAGGTATCAAAGTTGTCTGGGAGATGTAGTTCGGAAATGAAAGTATTTGCATTTCTGGAATATTTTGATGTTAGTGGGAATAATGTTCGAAAATGGGGTTTCTTAAGATAGGCCGCGTGGTCACCCTTCTGGTCAGCGAGTCTTAGCAATATAGCATTGAAACGAATGAATTTTTGTTGTTGTTTAGTTGCTAAGTTGTGTCCGACTCTTTGCAACCCCAGAGATGGTAGCCCACCAGGTTCCTCTGTCCATGGGGTTCTCCAGACAAGAGTACTGTAGTGGGTTGCCATTTCGTTCTCCACGGAATCTTTGTCACCCAGGTCTCCTGTGTTGACAGGCGAGTTCTTTACCACTGAGCCACCAGGGAAGCCCCACATTTAATCTGAAGTGGCCTTAATTTCATTTGCAGATGGGGAGATCACACTTGCCCAGTGTCACAAAGCTAGTGTCAGCCCGTTTTGGGTCCAAAGGTGGTATATATTCTTCCATCTGAGCTGCATATGAGGCCTACACTCTTCTCAGAAGTTCTTTTCTGAGGGGAATATAGTGATTGACATTTTTTTAAAGATCATTTTTAAACTTATTTTTATTATCATCCTCTTCTTTTTTTAGGCATGCTAATTAACTTCATGCCTTTGATGTAAAGCTGACACTGGAGAGAGGAAGGAGGTGAACCAGTTGTTTACTATTCACAGAGAGACTTTGAGTCTTAAAAAGCTGCTTTTTGTTTTTTAATTGGAATTTTTATGAGGGTATTATAGATTCACACACAGTTGTATGAAAGCTGCTTCTGAAATGGTGAGAAGGCAGAGATTCTGATTTACAGGTAGATAGACGCCTTTCCTGGTCTTCTGAGGCAGAGTGGAGGAAGACTAGACAGAGGGCCCTTGGGCCCTCTGCTCACCTTGGTGGCTGTCCACTCTGGTTTGCGCACGTGTCAAATACTAGATACGGTCTAGCATGAGAAGCACCCGGTTTCAGTCCTTGGTTCAAGCAGGCCACACCTTGAAGCCTTGTTGATGTGTTTGGGCAGAGACAGGACTCAGAATGGAGGGCTAGATTGCAGGGGCGGGGGGTGTTGGAGTCATCATAGACATTGGGAGCAGTGAGTTGGAACTGAGGGGTGAATCAACCAGGCATGTTTGGTTGGGATCACTAGGATGACTTCTTTCATTGTTTTCCTCTTAGCTTCGATGTCGTCTTCCTAAGGAGGCCTTCTTTAACCTACCACCATTTTTCTTTTTTTAGACGTTTATTGTAATTTGTAACTAAATATTTGTTTGTTTACTTGGTTAAAATATTTTCCCCCAGTTTGGCTATACTTATGAACGCAAGGACTGTGCCCTTTTTTTTATACTGTATACATGGAAACTAGGCTAGTAGGTGTACATATCATAAAAGTTTATTGAATGAATAAATACCATGGGAAATGTAGTTCCTGCTGAAAAGCTTAATTCTTCAGTTCAGTTCAGTCGCTCAGTCGTGTCTGACTCTTTGCGACCCCATGAATCGCAGCACGCCAGGCCTCCCTGTCCATCACCAGCTCCCGGAGTTCACCCAGACTCACGTCCATCGAGTCAGTGATGCCATCCAGCCATCTCATCCTCTGTCGTCCCCTTCTCCTCCTGCCCTTAATCCCTCCCAGCATCAGAGTCTTTTCCAATGAGTCAACTCTTCGCACGAGGTGGCCATAGTACTAGAGTTTCAGCTTTAGCATCATTCCTTCCAAAGAAATCCCTGGGCTGCTCTCCTTCAGAATGGACTGGTTGGATCTCCTTGCGGCCCAAGGGACTCTCAAGAGTCTTCTCCAACACCACAGTTCAAAAGCATCAATTCTTCGGTGCTTAGCTTTCTTCACAGTCCAACTCTCACATCCATAAATGACCACAGGAAAAACCATAGCCTTGACTAGATGGACCTTTGTTGGCAAAGTAATGTCTCTGCTTTTGAATATGCTATCTAGGTTGGTCATAACTTTTCTTCCAAGGAGTGTCTTTTAATTTCATGGCTGCAGTCACCATCTGCAGTGATTTTGGAACCCCCCAAAATAAAGTCTGACACTGTTTCCACTGTTTTTGCCCATCTATTTCCCATGAAATGATGGGACCAGATGCCATGATCTTCGTTTTCTGAATGTTGAGTTTTAAGCCAACTTTTTCACTCTCCTCTTTCACCTTCATCAAGAGGCTTTTGAGTTCCTCTTCACTTTCTGCCATAAGGGTGGTGTCATCTGCATATCTGAGGTTATTGATATTTCTCCTGGCAATCTTGATTCCAGCTTGTGCTTCTTCCAGCCCAGCATTTCTCATGATGTACTCTGCATATAAGTTAAATAAGCAGGGTGACAATATACAGCCTTGACGTACTCCTTTTCCTATTTGGAATCAGTCTGCTGTTCCATGTCCAGTTCTAACCTGGACATGCATACAGATTTCTCAAGAGGCAGGTCAGGTGGTCTGGTATTCCCATCTCTTTCAGAATTTTCCACAGTTTCTTGTGATCCACACAGTCAGAGGCTTTGGCATAGTCAATAAAGCAGAAATAGATGTTTTTCTGGAGCTCTCTTGCTTTTTCCATGATCCAGCAGATGTTGGCAATTTGGTCTCTGGTTCCTCTGCCTTTTCTAAAACTGGCTTGAACATCTGGAAGTTCACGGTTCACATATTGCTGAAGCCTGGCTTGGAGAATTTTGAGCATTACTTTACTAGCATGTGAGATGAGTGTAATTGTGCGGTAGTTTGAGCATTCTTTGGCGTTGCCTTTCTTTAGGATTGGAATGAAAACTGACCTTTTCCAGTCCTGTGGCCACTGCTGAGTTTTCCAAATGTGCTGGCATATTGAGTGCAGCACTTTCACAGCGTCATCTTTCAGGATTTGAAATAGCTCAACTGGAATTCCATCACCTCTACTAGCTTTGTTCGTAGTGATGCTTTCTAAGGCCCACTTGACTTCACATTCCAGGATGTCTGGCTCTAGGTGAGTGATCACACCATTGTGATTATCTGGGTCATAAAGATCTTTTGTGTACAGTTCTTCTGTGTATTCTTGCCACCTCTTCTTAATATCTTCTGCTTCTGTTAGGTCCATACCATTTCTGTCCTTTATTGAGCCCATCTTTGCATGAAATGTTCCCTTGGTATCTCTAATTTTCTTGAAGAGATCTCTAGTCTTTCCCATTCTGTTGTTTTCTTCTATTTCTTTGCATTGATCACTGAGGAAGGCTTTCTTATCTCTTCTTGCTATTCTTTGGAACTCTGCTTTCAGATGCTTGTATCTTTCCTTTTCTCCTTTGCTTTTCACTTCTCTTCTTTCATAGCTATTTGTAAGGCCTCCTGAGACAGCCATTTTGCTTTTTTGCGTTTCTTTTCCATGGGGATGGTCTTGATCCCTGTCTCCTGTATAATGTCATGAACCTCTGTCCATAGTTCATCAGACACTCTATCTATCAGATCTAGTCCCTTAAATCTCTCTCTCACTTCCACTGTATAATCATAAGGGATTTGATTTAGGTCATACCTGAATGGTCTAGTGGTTTTCCCTACTTTCTTCTATTTCAGTCTGAACTTGGCAATAAGGAGTTCATGATCTGAGCCACAGTCAGCTCCTGGTCTTGTTTTTGTTGACTGTATAGAGCTTCTCCGTCTTTAGTTGCCTTTTATTTTGCCTATTATTGGTCAGAGTAAAGACTTGAAAACTTTCTGGATAAAAGAGTTTTAATCCCTTAGTATTCTTTTCTTCTTGTCATAAATTAGTAAACCACCTTATCTTGTGGTCATCACTTAAGTTCTGCTAATGGATTCTTGCATCATTTCAGAAAATATGTTTAAGGCTTAGAATCCCAGGCCATGAAGCATTTGGTCTAGCTTGACCTCTAAAATTAGTAGACTTCTTCGTTTCTTTCCTGTTCTACATGTTCTCCCAAGTATTGGAGTAGCATACTTCTATTTTAATGCTTGTTACAAAAGAGAATAAAGAAAACTGGATGACTCTGGTTTAAAAACTCTCTGTTCATCTAACTTGGTTTACTGGCTCTTTAACTTCTTATCCTGGAATTGACCTTCCCTAAATTTATCTTTATGAAGGGGTCACGCTTGGCTTTTCCTTTTTAAGTGATCTTTGTCCCCAAGTCCAGGAAGAAAAGTTTAAGTAATAGTGGGCAAGAAAATTAGAAAACAATATAGGAAAAAAGTGTAGAGTTATGTGGGGGTGTGAGTGTGTATGTGTGGGTATGAGTGTGTATATGTGGGTGTGTGTATGCTCAGCTGTGTTTTAACTCTTTGCGACCCCATGGACTGTGTAGCCCACCAGGCTCCTCTGTCCATGAAATTTTCCCGGCAAAAATACTGGAGTAGGTTGCCATTTCCTACTCCAGTGATCTCTCCAACTGAAGCATCAAACTGGAGTCTCCTGCATTTCCTTCATTGACAGGTGAGTTCTTTACCACTGTGCCACCTGGGAAGCCTGTGTTTGTATATACATATATATTTATTTTCCCCTTCTGCCACATTCTTCTGTAACTAGAATGATATTTTTTTTTATTCTGGAAAAGATTGCATGATTTCTGGATTCAGCTATTTCTTTTAGGTAGTGGAGCTATAAAATACTGAAACTGTAGCTGTTAACCTTGTTAGAGTTATTAGAGAGTCCCTTGGACTGCAAGGAGATCAAATCAGTCCATCCTAAAGAAAATCAGTCTTGAATATTCATTGGAAAGACTGATGCCAAAGCTGAAACTCCAGTACTTTGGATCAGATCAGATCAGTCGCTCAGTTGTGTCTGACTCTTTGCGACCCCATGAATCGCAGCACGCCAGGCCTCCCTGTCCATCACCAACTCCCGGAGTTCACCCAGACTCACGTCCATCGAGTCAGTGATGCCATCCAGCCATCTCATTCTCTGTCGTCCCCTTCTCCTCCTGCCCCCAATCCCTCCCAGCATCATGGTCTTTTCCAATGAGTCAACTCTTCGCATGAGGTGGCCAAAGTACTGGAGTTTCAGCTTTAGCATCATTCTTTCCAAAGAAATCCCAGGGCTGATCTCCTTCAGAATGGACTGGTTGGATCTCCTTGCAGTCCAAGGGACTCTCAAGAATTTTCTCCAACACCACAGTTCAAAAGCATCAATTCTTCGGTGCTTAGCTTTCTTCACAGTCCAACTCTCACATCCATACATGATCACAGGAAAAACCATAGCCTTGACTAGACAAAGCTTTGTTGACAAAGTAATGTCTCTGCTTTTGAATATGCTATCTAGGTTGGTCATAACTTTCCTTCCAAGGAGTACTTTGGATACCTAATGCAAATAACTGACTCCTTAGAGAAGACCCTTATGCTGGGAAAGATTGAAGGCAGGAGGAGAAGAGGATGATAAAAGATGAGATGGTTGGATGGCATCACCAGCTCGGTGGACATGAGTTTGAGCAAGTTCTTGGAGTTGGTGATGGACAGGGAAGCTTGCAGTCCATGGGGTTGCAAAGAGTCGGACATGGCTGAGCAACTGAACTGAATCTTACTAGGGCATTTGGTCAACACTTTTGAAAGTTGGTAAATGGTATGGTTTTTAGATGTGTGCACTGAAGCAATAGAGCTTCCTGGGTAGCTCACCTGGCAGAGAATCTGCGTATAATGCAGGAGACCCCTGTTCGATTCCTGGGTGAGGCAGTTTCCCTGGAAAACAATTTCCCCTGGAAACTACCCACTCTAGTATTCATGGGTTTCCCTGGTGGTTCAGATGGTGAACAATCTGCCTGCAATGTGGGAGACCTGGGTTTGATCCCTAGGTTGAGAAGGTCCCCTGGAGGAGGGCATGGCAACCCACTTGATTATTCTTGTGTGGAGAATCCCCATGGACAGAGGAGCCTGGCGGGCTACAGTCCATGCGGTCTCAAAGAGTTGGACACGACTGAGTGACTAAGCACAGCACAGCACATTGAAGCAGTAGCCGTAATCAAGTAATTCTTTGTCCTTCTGTTCCTTCTTGTTGTTCAGTTGCTAAGTTGTGTCCAACTCTTGCAACCCCATGGACTGCAGCATGCAGGCTTCCCTGGCCTTCACTATCTCCCAGTTTGCTTAAATTCATGTCCTTTGAGTCGGTGATGCTATCTAACCATCTCATCCTCTACCGCCCTTTTCTCTCTTCAGTCTTTCCCAGCGTCAGGATCTTTTTCAACGAGTTGTCTCTTTGCATTATGTGACTAAGTATTGGAGCTTCAGCATCAGTCCTTCCAGTGAATATTCAGAGTTGATTTCCTTTAGGGTTGAGTGGTTTGATCTCCTTCGCGTCCAGGGGACTCTCAAGAGTCTTCTCCAGCACCACAGTTCACTGTTCCTTAGTGAAGTAGGAATGTGCTTGGAGAGTTGCGGGTTGGGGAGGGGTGTTATTTTTGAGCTCTGACATCAGTCAGTTCAGTTTAGTCATTCAGTTGTATCCGATTCTCTGCGATCCTATGGACTGCAGCACACCAGGCTTCCCTGTCCATCACCAACTCCTGGAGCTTGCTCAAACTCATGTCCATTAAGTCAGTGATGCCATCCAACCATCTCACCCTCTGTCATGCCCTTCTCCTCCTGCCTTCAGTCTTTCCCAGCATCAGGGTCTTTTCCAAGGAGTCAGTTCTTCACATCAGGTGGAGTTTGGAGTTTCAACTTCAGTATCTGTCCTTTCTCACAATTAATATTTAAGTGTTATGCTGCCAGCTAAGATTAATATTCAGTTCTGAGCTACCAGGACGTGCTGCAGTCCGTGGGGTCACAAAGAGTCGGATACGACTTAATGACTGAACAACAGCAAAGGTTAATATTCATTTAGGTCAGGACTCACCTCTTATATATTGCTTTTATCTCTTGTAGCACCTAACACAGTCCTGAGCACGTAAGAGGTGCTCATAAAGTTAATTTAGTGTGACCTGTGTAACTCACAGATTGTTTGAGTTGATCTATGTTTCAGAGGAAAACTTCAGTTGTGCACTTTATATATATACATGGTGCACTTTATTTATATATATATATAAGTTTTTTAAATATGCATTTAAAATGCTACTTTATTGAAGTTTGTAGAGAAAATCTATGAGAATGTCTTCATGATATTCTTTACTTGAACCAGGACATGAATAATAACTGTAAAGGAAAAAATGATAGATTGACTACATTAGAATTCAGTTCGGTTCAGTTCAGTCGCTCAGTCGTGTCTGACTCTTTGTGACCCCATGGACTGCAGCACGCCAGGCTTCCCTGTCCATCACGAACTCCCGGAGCTTATTCAAACTCATGTCCATTGAATCGGTTAGCACTATCTTTTCATTAAAATGCACCGTTAAGAAAATAAAAAGGCATACCACAGAGAAGGAAAAGATATTTGCAATATAGTTGTCTGGCTCAGATCCACAACATATAAATAACTTCTACAAATCAATATATAAAAGAGGTCCTATAAATCGATCTTTGAACAGGCCAGGAAAAAAAAAAACATAGGTACATAGGTAGGTACTTCACAAAAGATGATATCCAAATGCCCCTGAAGTGGTTATCATCAAACTAACCTTCAGGATAAAGCAAATAACCACAGTGAGATGCCGCTACTGACTGAAAGGAAAAAGACAGATGTTACCAGGTGTTAATTCGGTTGTTCGGCATCAGGAGCCCTCATGCACTGCTGGTGAGGATGTTTGTTGGAACAACTTTGGAAAATAGGCAGTTGGAAATATCTACTAAAACTGAACGTAAGTGTGCCCGGTGATCAGCAATTCCACTCCAGATATACGCAACAGAAATGTGTACACATGTGCACCAAACAACATGTACAAGGATGTACATAGCAGTGTTTTTAGTAATAGCCCCAAACTAGAAATAACACAGTTGCCTTTCAACAGTACTAAAATATTTTTCAGTAAGTTAAAATTATATTTATAAAACAGAATACTTGACAGTATTGACAATGAATGAACTGTTGCTCTGTTCAACAGATGAAACGGTTTCACAAATATGATGTGGAGTGTAAGAAGCCAGCCCCAAAGTACATAATGTGTGATTTCATTTATATGAAGCTTAAAAACAGGCAGATTTAATCTTCGGTGTTACAGTCAATCCTGTGAGCTGGTAGAAGTGACTTTGCCAATGCCCTGGATGGGTTTCCAGGGTGCTGATCAGCTCAGTTCAGTCCAGTTCAGTTGCTCAGTTGTGTCTGACTCTTTGCTACCCCATGGATTGAGGCACACCAGGCCTCCCTGTCCATCATCAACTCCCAGAGTTTACTCAAAACTCATGTCCATTGAGTAAGTGATGCCATCCAGCCATCTCATCCTCTGTCATCCCCTTCTCCTCCTGTCTTCAATCTTTCTCAGCATCAGGGTCTTTTCAGATGAGTCAGTTCTTCATATCTGGCGGCCAGAGTATTGGAGTTTCAGCTTCAAAAGCAGTCCATCCAATGAATATTCAGGACTGATTTCCTTTAGAATGGACTGGTTGGATCTCCTTGCAGTCCAAGGGACTCTCAAGAGCCTTCTCCAACACCACAGCTCAAAAGCATCAATTCTTCGGCGCTCAGCTTTCTTTACAGTCCAACTCTCGCATCCATACATGACTACTGGAAAAACCATAGCTTTGACAAGATGGACCTTTGTTGACAAAGTAATGTCTCTGCTTTTTAATATGCTGTCTAGGTTGGTCATCACTTTTCTTCCAAGGAGTAAGCATCTTTTAATTTCATGGCTGCAGTCACCATCTGCAGTGATATTGGAGCCCCCCAAAATAAAGTCTGTCACTGTTTCCACTATTTCGCCATCTGTTTGCCATGAAGTGATGGGACCAGATGGCATGATCTTAGTTTTCTGAATGTTGAACTTTAAGCCAGTTTTTTCACTCTCTTCTTTCACTTTCATCAAGAGGCTCTTTAGTTCTTTGCTTTCTGCCATAAGGGTGGTGTCATCTGCGTATCTGAGGTTATTGATATTTCTCCCGGCAATCTTGATTCCAGCTTGTGCTGCTTCCAGCCCAGCATTTCTCATGATGTACTCTGCATATAAGTTAAATAAGCAGGGTGACAATATACAGCCTTGACGTACTCCTTTTCCTATTTGGAACCAGTCTGTTGTTCCATGTCCTGTTCTAACTGTTGCTTCCTCACCTGCATACAGATTCCTTAAGAGGCAGGTCAGGTGGTCTGGTATTCCCATCTCTTGAAGAATTTTCCACAGTTTGTTTTGGTCCACACAGTCAAGGCTTTTGCATAGTCAGTAAAGTAGAAGTAGATGTTTTTCTGGAACTCTCTTGCTTTTTCGATGATCCAGTGGATGTTGGCAATTTGATCTCTGGTTCCTCTGCCTTTTCTAAAACTAGCTTGAACATCTGGAAATTCACAGTTCATGTACTGTTGAAGCCTGGCTTGGAGAATTTTGAGCATTAGTTTACTAGCGTGTGAGAAGAGTGCAATTATGCCGTAGTTTGAACATTCTTTGGCATTGCCTTTCTTTGGGATTGGAATGAAAACTGACCTTTTGCAGTCCTGTGGCTACTGTTGAGTTTTCCAAATGTGCTGGCATATTGAGTGCAGCACTTTCACAGCGTCATCTTTCAGGATTTGAAACAGCTCAACTGGAATTCCATCACCCCCGCTAGCTATGCTTCCTAAGGCTGTACTTGACTTCGCATTCCAGGATGTCTGGCTCTAGGTGAGTGGTCACACCATCGTGATTATCTGGGTCGTAAAGATCTTTTGTGTACAGTTCTTCTGTGTTTTCTTGCCTCCTCTTCTTAATATCTTCTGCTTCTGTTAGGTCCATACCATTTCTGTCTTTTATCGAGCCCATCTTTGCATGAAATGTTCCCTTGGTATCTCTAATTTTCTTGAAGAGATCTCTAGTCTTTCCCATTCTGTTGTTTTCCTCTATTTCTTTGCACTGAGGAAGGCTTTGTTGTCTCTCCTTGCTATTCTTTGGAATTCTGCATTCAAATGGTTATATCTTTCCTTTTCTCCTTTGCTTTTCACTTTTCTTCTTTTCACAGCTATTTGTAAGGCCTCCTGAGACAGCCATTTTGCTTTTTTGCATTTCTTTTCCATGGGGATGGTCTTGATCCCTGTCTCCTGTACAGTGTCACAAACCTCCGTCCATAGTTCATCAGGCACTCTGTCTATCAGACCTAATCCCTTGAATCTATTTCTTACTTCCACTGTATAATCTTAAGGGATTTGATTTAGGTTATACCTGAATGGTCTACTAATTTTCCCTACTTTCTTCAATTTCAGTCTGAATTTGGCAATAAGGAGTTCATAATCTGAGCCACAGTTAGCTCCCAGTCTTGTTTTTGCTGATTGTATAGACTGTATAGACTGTATGAGGGTGCTGTATGAGGTTTTTTTTAAACCTAGAACTTGTTTACATGGGTGGGTTCACTTCGTGGAAATTCACTGAGTTGTATACTTCTGATCTTTTTTTCCATTTCTGTATATATAGTTACTTCAGTAAAAAGTTTGCTTAAAAATTAGATTCCACTTTTGACCTGTGATTGTTTTAGCCTGTAGACGGCTTTTTCTCTCTCATACATTGTTGTTGTTGTTCAGTTGCTAAGTTGTGTAAACTCTTTGGAACCCCATGGACTGCAACACACCAGGCTTCCCTGTCCTTCACCATCTCCCTGAATTTGCTCAAACTCACGTCCATTGAGTTGGTGATGCCATCCAACCATCTCGTTCTCTGTTGTCAACCCTTTTCCTCTTGCCTTCAATCTTTCTCAGCATTAGGGTCTCTCATACATACACTACTCCTTTGCCTGTCAAAACTGGCAGGTTGTGTGTACATTCAGTCGCTCAGTTGTACCCAACTCTTAGAACCCCATGGACTGTAGCCCACCAGGCTCCTCTGTCCATGGGATTTTCCAGACAAGAGTACTGGAGTGCTTTGCCATTCCCTCCTCCAGGGGATCTTCTCGACCTAAGGATTGAACCCATGTCTCTTGAGTCTCCTGCATTGGCAGGTGGATTCTTTACCACTGTGCCACTTGGGATGCTTAGGTTGTGGGTACCCACATGCATTTATGTGTTTATGTATTAGAGATGTTGTATGGACATGAAGATGCTTCTTTTATTGATGTAATTATGCTTGTCAAATAGTCAACCCACCAAGTTTCAAATGATGAACCATCTCCACTGATCACTGTTTAAACCAGTTCTCTGAGAGGAATAAGTAAACTTTCACTCTGCCTCACAGAACAGCAAATTGGGAATTTCCTCTACAAATAGAAGAACCTCTTCATGAAATGTTCTCAGTCACTAAAGGCTTCATTTTCAGAAGAATTCACCTCCTTTTAACTTTTATTCTTTGTAAAAAATTAAGATATAATTGAAATATAACACTGAAATATGTATATATAGCAAATGATCACTATAATATGGCTAATTAACATATATCACCACATAAAATTGTTTTCTTGTGATAAGAATTTTTGAGATCTATACTCTCTTAACAACTTTCAGATATATCAGTATTATTGACTGTAGTCATCATACTGTTTACATCCCCATTTCTTACTTATTTTGTAACTGGAAGTTTGTATCTTTTGACCAACTTCACCCATCTCTCACCCCAACCACCAGTCTATTCTGTGTTAGGATATTTTTTTGTTTTGTTTGTTTAAGATTGCTCATATAAGTGAGATCTTAGAGTGTTCCTCTTTTTCTGTGTGAATTTTTTCACTTATCCTCATGCCCTCAAGATTCATCTTTGTTGTTGCAGACATCAAGATTTCCTTCTTTTTGTAGCTGAATAATATTCTGTTGTATATATTCATACACCACATTTTCTTCATTCATTCGTCCATCAGTGGATACTTGAGTTGTCTCCATGTCTTGGCTTTTGTAAATAATGCTGCAGTGAACTTGGGCATGTGGACCTTTTAGAATTAGTGCAGTGCTTTTGTTTCTTTCGGATAAATACCCAGACATGGAGTTACTGGATCATATGGTAGTTTTATTTTTAATTGTTTGAGGAACCTCCATACTGGTTTCCATAGTGCGTGCAACAGTTAACATTCCCACCAGCAGTGCACAAAGGGTCCCTTAGCTCCACATCTTTGCCAACACTTGTAATTTCTTGTCTTTCTGATAATAGCCATCTTAGCAGGTGTGAGATGATACTTCATTGAGATTTTGACTTACATTTCCCTGATGATCTGTGAATGCTGAGTAGCTTTTCGTGTACCTGTTGGCCATCTGTAGGTTTTCGTTAGAAAAATGTCTATTTAGATCCTGTTCTCATTTTATAATTAGATTGTTTGTTGTTTTGCTATTGAGTTTTATGGGTTCTTTATATATTTTGGATATTAACCCCACCTGATACGGTTCTCTGTATATTTTGGTTATTAACCTCATCTGATATTACATATTGTCAGATTCATGATTTGCAAATCTCTTCTACACGGTAGGTTGCCTTTTCATTTGTTGGTGGTTTCTTTTGCTGTGGAGAGGCGTTTTTTTGACCTTTATCATGTCAACTAAAAAGATAGGAACTCTTCACATGATATTAAAAAAATTTCCCTCCTTTACTCTGGAAGTTAACTCAAAATAAGGCAGTTTAGGAAAACCTAACCTGGTTGAGGTAGAAAATCCTGTTGCATTGACTTCTCCCAACAGGTCATCTCTTTCAGCTCTGTCTGGTCTTCGTTAAATACTTGAAAGTCCTCCTAAGTTTGCCATCTTGTTTTCTGACCATACCATCGTAAAAATTCATTCTCTCTCCCTGGAAGGCCCTTACCTGTCTCAGGGAACTCCTGAAATTCCTTTCCCATGACGCTTGCTAGAGGCCCCATGTCTCTCATGTTCTCTCACTTTACCGTATATATTCGTCTCTGCCTTGTCACATACCACACATAACTGTTTATTTGTCTTCCAGTACTAGCCTTTCGAGATTTATCAGTTGACCTGTGGTAGAGGTTCAATAACTATTTAAAGGATGAATGATTGGGCATATTTTCTGAAAGACGATAGCTGTTTTCTGCAGATTAGAAGTGCTAAAGCTGAAACTCCAGTACTTTGGCCACCTCATGCGAAGAGTTGACTCATTGGAAAAGACCCTGATGCTGGGAGGGATTGGGGGCAGGAAGAGAAGGGAACGGCAGAGGATGAGATGGCTGGATGGCATCACTGACTCGATGGACGTGAGTCTGAGTGAACTCCGGGAGTTGGTGATGGACAGGGAAGCCTGGTGTGCTGCAATTCATGGGGTCGCAAAGAGTCGGACATGACTGAGCAACTGAACTGAACTGAACTGATAATATTTGATATTGTTAGATACATTTTAACTTTTTTCAGAAGTAGTGATACTTTGTGTTAATTTTTCAGTAAACCCAGGAGTGTGTATTTACAGCAGAGGGCATATTGTGACAGGAGGAGAGAGTGATGCTAACTGGTTCACGTGGGTATCAGACATGTAACCTTGGCCTCTTTAGCATTGTCCTCTAACAGCTGATACAGTTTTAGTGGAATCCCTGGAGAAACACTTTGAAATGTTCTGGTTCTATATGCAGAATTTAGAAATCATAAATCTAACGTATAGATCTTGACTGCACAGGGTTTACAGATTAAAACCAGCAGATGAGACTATGTCGGCATCAGGATGTTATAATTGGGCCAGTAGAGGCATTGCTGCTGCTGCTAAGTCGCTTCAGTCGTGTCCGACTCTGTGCGACCCCATGGACTGCAGCCTACCAGGTTCCTCCATCCATGGGATTTTCCAGGCAAGAGTACTGGAGTGGGTTGCCATTGCCTTCTCCTGAGTAGAGGCATTAGCCAGTGATAATTTTGTTCATCTCAAATATTATAAAGTTAAATTCCAGAATATGTTATCTGAAGTTTTATCATTTCACTTCAGTATGTAATTTCTCAAGCTAATTTTAATTTTAAAAGATGTGAGTAGAATCGTTGCCATTTGTCCAGAAGTTTAGACTAATAGGATTAGATTAAGAAATGAATAAGTATGGAGTGCCTGCTCAGGGTTTAAAACTGTTCAGTTCAGTTCAGTTCACTCACTCAGTCGTGTCCGACTCTTTGTGACCCCATGAATTGCAGCATGCCAGGCCTCCCTGTCCATCACCAACTCCCGGAGTTCACCCAAACTCACGTCCATCGAGTCAGTGATGCCATCCAGCCATCTCATCCTCTGTCGTCCCCTTCTCCTCCTGCCCCAATCCTTCCCAGCATCAGAGTCTTTTCCAATGAGTCAACTCTTCATATGAGGTGGCCAAAGTACTGGAGTTTCAGCTTTAGCATCGTTCCTTCCAAAGAACACCCAGGACTGATCTCCTTTAGGATGGACTGGTTGAATCTCCTTGCAGTCCAAGGGACTCTCAAGAGACTTCTCCAACACCACAGCTCAAAAGCATCAATTCTTTGTTGCTCAGCTTTCTTCACAGTCCAACTCTCACATCCATACTTGACTACTGGAAAAACCATAGCCTTGATTAGAGGGACCTTTGTTGGCAAAGTAATGTCTCTGCTTTTGAATATGCTATCTAGGTTGGTCATAACTTTCCTTCCAAGGAGTAAGTGTCTTTTAATTTCATGGCTGCAATCACTATCTGCAGTGATTTTGAAGCCCAGAAAAATAAAGTCAGCCATTGTTTCCACTGTTTCCCCATCTATTTGCCATGAAGTGATGGGACCAGACCCCATGATCTTTGTTTTCTGAATGTTGAGCTTTAAGCCAAGTTTTTCACTCTCCTCTTTCACTTTCATCAAGAGGCTCTTTAGTTCCTCTTCACTTTCCTCCATAAGGGTGGTGTCATCTGCATATCTGAGATTATGGATAATTCTCCCAGCAATCTTGATTCCAGCTTGTGCTTCTTCCAGCCCAGCATTTCTCATGATGTATTCTGCATATAAGTTAAATAAGCAGGGTGACAATATACAGCCTTGACGAACTCCTTTTCCTATTTAGAACCAGTCTGTTGTTAGTGTTACCTAAAAAGTGTGACTTTGACCTTGATGTTAAGCAGCCTGTATTTTATTGATGATATAAGAAAACATAGATACATAGTGATTTCTGACTGTTTGTTTCCACCCCCAGCTGTCTATAAATGGGAGGCCAAGCAGAAAAGACACAGGTTGTGAGTTCAAACAGATCCGGGTTAGAATATTGGCTTTTAAAAAAATTAAATAACGAGTTATATGATTGTGGTCACATTGACGTCTCTGGAATTGTTGTTTCTGTGTGTGCTAAAAGAGGTAAGAATATATGCAACTTGTAGTTTTTTATTTATTTTTGAGAGTTAATAACAGTCCATATAAAACCTCTGGCATATGATAAGTGCATTTTAATGGGTGTTTGAATGAAAGTGAAGTCGCTCAGTCGTGTCTGATTCTTTGTGACCCCATGGACTGTAGCCTACTAGGCTCCTCCATCCATGGGATTTTTCAGGCAAGAGTACTGGAGTGGGTTGCCATTTCTTTCTCCAGGGGATCTTCCCAATCCAGGGATCGAAACTGGTTCTCCCATATTTACCGTCTGAGCCACATAAATACAGTTTTATTTGCAGCAGTCAGTTTAGTCCAGGCCACTGTTGATAGATTTCATGATGATAGCTAATGTAAGTCAGGCTCCGTAGTTGATTGGATGGGCAGTCTTGGAAACTGTGCTTCAGTCTTCCCATTGTGGAGTAAAGTAAGTGACCTTCTGTTAGTTTTTAAGAGTATTAAGGAGAATTGTTAGAAAAGGGTTCATCATATTTAGCCTGTGGAACCATCTGACCAGTGGTATCACACAGGGAATAGTTTGTTACGGAGTCCACTTGGAGTGAGATAAGGAAGCAGAAATCTCAGAGATGGACACATCACACTGTGTTCCTCCTCCATCTCCTCCTCCCCTTATCCGCCTCCCCATGTGAGTTTCAGTTGTTTATTAGCAAATACTATGTCCTTTGCTGTCTTCTGTAGCAGTTGTGAAGCTTATTCTGGATGCCTGTGTGTTAACTAGTGGGGCATTTGGACTTCGCTGAAAGTTCCAAATTGTTTAAATTCTGTTTGGGGCAAATGACTATTTCTTATTGCATGAAATCATTTTCCTTTCATGTCTGTTTTTTCACTGGAGAGTTGGTGCCCTGGAGCAGAGTCTCTGCCCTGCAAACCCAGAACACAGTTTTTCTGGGTGTGTCTTATTTTAATCCAATCCCTTTCATACTATAAGGCTCTGACCTGCTTGGAGCCTTATACTTGGTTACAATTAATGCTTTGTCCTTTAGAGTCATATATGACTGGCCACTGGGTTGACTCAGCATTTAGCTATCAAATATGGCTCTGAGAAAAAGTTATTTCCCTAGAAATGGGTAGCTGCACTGGAAAATGAAGCCTTGGTCCATATTGAGTCATTTAGGGAAATTGAGTGGCAGTTTCAAAATTAAAAGTTAGGACTAGGCAAAGAAAGGGCAGGGCCAGCTCCACAGTTGAGAACTGTGTCATAATTCAGCTGGATTTTACTAGAAGTAGAGACCTTTGGGGGAGCTTTCTGTGATTCAAGAAATTATGTGTAATTTGTGCTGTATCTGTGATTATGAAAGGATAATTTTTTAGAAGTTGGCATGTTCTTCCTTTATGGATAGTTGATTTCCTTTAATGTCCACAAGAATTTCACTACTGAGATGTCAGCTTACACTCTATTCAGTCCCTTTGGCCCAGGGACTTAAACTACTTTACATTAATTTTGTCAGTAATTCTTACAACATCCCTGTGTGGGAACTTCTTTTGACGTGAGGGATGTCAGAACTTGCTTCAGTTTACATAGCAGGTCAGTCTCTGGGATGGAAAATTTGACCCAGGATTTGTGGTTCTAGGATTAGCATGTTTGGTCCCCGAAGTGTGCAGTCTTTCAACTTCATTTCTCTCCCCTTTTCTTCCTCCTGTTTTCCCCCTGCTGGAGGAAATAATATCAAGCAAATAGGGAGAGTTGGTCTTCTAAGTGGTTAGAGACTTAGGAGTTCTGCCTCTAGGCACAGAGTTTCGGATCCTTGGCTTGGGATGCAGGGAAACAGCAGAAGACTGATACCTCAGTCCGTGACATGTCCTAACTGGTTTTTTGACCAGTGCGTACTTTTATTTTTGTTCTTTTTCTCCCCCCTTGTTGCGAGAAGAGGAGAGGAGGCTGTGAGGATTTTCTCTGTGCCAGCCTTATGTGTGGGATGGTCCAGATGTTTTTAATGCTCAGCAGATACCATTACTTGCTTTGGGTTGGGGGCCAGAGAGGAGGAGGTGAAGCAGCCACTTTGGGGTGGGGTTGGAAGGAGGAGGATGGAATGTAGGAAGGAGGACGTTTCTCTGTGTTTTCTTAGTCATAGGACTCTGAATCCTAAGTAGCTAAATTTAGCACAGGTTCCTGTTGAAAGCATCATTTTTGGGGGGCGGGTGGTGAGGGGAGAACGGAAAACCTTTTTGTGTATCCTGCTCCATGAAGCCAATAGGGAAGCAGGAGGAGGTGAGGTTGCCATGGAGATGGTAGCTGTGTGCAAGGGGAGAGCAGCAGGGTTTAGAATTCCAGGAAGGAAGAGAGAGTGATGTCATCAGATTCCATGGACCAGCCCAGGAACCCCTGTGAGGTTGGTGGGGAGTTGGGTGTGCGTGGGGGTGGTGGATGGGAGTTTGTGCAAGGGAATTGTGGCTTCACTAAGGTGTGGGGAGTCCAGTTCAAGCAGAGAGGTTGGTTGTGTGGAATCGTGCTGATCTGCGTTAATGCCTTCTTTTTAAAAATCTGTAAATCATTCTGAATTTGCAGAATATTTTCTTTGTTGAAAGGATATAGTCATTTAACAAAGGAGCTAATCTAGATGTAGAAATATAATACCTTTTTAGAGTTCTGTTCCTGTAGTATTTGTGTGTGCCTTTATCCCTTGTATGTGAGGGTATTTGTGCACCTATTTTGGATCTATAGTTGCCTTTGTAGGATGCCTTTTATGGTACTGCATGCAGTTCAGTGCTTTATTATTAATGCTTGATTGTTGTATTTATTTTTCTACAAATGGATGTGTATAAATAAAGCACAGTTTTTATTTTTTAAAAATCTGAAAGCAAATCAAAGCGTTGCTTTTGCAGCAGAAAACTGCATGCTTCAGAACAGTCGTTTTGAACATACGCGTGAGTGTCTGGACTGATGCTGAAGGGCAAATGTGTTTCTTTTGGAATGACTGAGGGGCCAAATATTCTAAAAAACAAATACAACTGAATCTGTGCATCCAGGTGAATATTGTCCTTCAAAACAGCCACTTTGACTGTGGTGATATAACCACTGCGCAAAACATAAAGAACTCTCCTTTGGAATCAGCTTCAGAGATGAGTGATGAGGAAAACATTTTTAATACCTGACACTGCATTTTTTATTCAAAAAGAATACCTAGCTTGATCAGACACTGGCTTTCTTTGAATTGGCTTTTCCTGATTTGGGGTTGTCAAAAAATGAAATCTATGTTCAAATAATGAGCTTTTGTCCCAGTTAAGGACATTTAAAGTCATAGGTTTAGTTTCTGAAGGCATTTTCATTTTCAGATCAAGAGCTCCTAGATTATGTAGTTTGGCAGTGGCTGCATGATTGATGAAAGCATATGAGGAAGAAGAGTGTTCTGTGGTGTGTCTGAGGGCACAGATTGAGGAGCCAGATTGACCTAGGTCTGCATCCTGTTCTCCTACTCAGTGACTGACCTTGGACAGGTAGCAGTCTCGGTGCATTGGTTTCCTTATGTCTAAAACAGGGATGGTAGTGCTATGAATACCAACCTTACAGTGTGGTGCTGTGGGTAAGTAAACTAATATGAAAAACACTTAAACATTTAGTATATTCTTAATCAGTGCTTGCTTTGGCTGTTGTCATTAATAATTATACATTTCTTTGAATTACAAAGTTATGAAGTAGATTATTTCAGACACCACTGAATGTCCAGGAGGGAGGGCCTTGGGAATCTGTAATTGTTCAGTGATTCCCAGATGATTGTGATGAGCAGCCAGGTTTGAGAACCACTGCGTTTAATCTACTTTGAGTAAGGCCCCAGCACTAGATCTGTCATCATTTCCTGAAATCTTACTAGAAATGCAGAGTCTCAGGTATCCCACCAAACCCACTGAATCAGAATCTGCATTTTTAACAGGATGCCCTGCAGTGACCTGTATGCATGTTAAAATTTAAGAAGCACTGGTTTTCTTCTACCATTGAGGGTAACTGGGTGATAACTCCAAGGGAAAAGGCAGATTGTGCTCTTGCTTCTTCACAGTCATATTCTACTCTGTCACCCCACAGACTATTGCCCAGCAGGCTCATCTGCTGATGGAATTTTCCAGGCAAGAATACTGGAGTGGTTTGCCATTTCCTACTTTAAGGGATCTTCCCAACCCAAGGATCAAACCTGTGTCTCTTGTATCTCCTGCATTGGCAGGTAGATTCTTTACCACTGTGCCACCTGGAAAGTCCCCTCCTCACCCAAAAAAAGTTGGATTATCTCTGTTACTCTCATTGGTAGAAGAGAAACAGTCAGGCTAAGACAGTTTGAACTTGCACTTCCCTTCCCTGTTGCCTAGCCTGGAAATAAATGCTTTTTTGGACTAAGTCACCGAGTAATGGAAAGAATAGAGTTATAATTGTGCCTCTGGCCCTACCACTTATTAGCTGTTTGGCCTTGACCTAGTCATTCAACCTCTCTGAATCTCAGTGTCCTCAACTGATCATGGAAATAACACCTAGACCAGGAAATAATGGAGTGGAGCTTGTTCAAGAATTAAGGTGTGATGAGATCTGATAGAGACAGCCCTTTCATGAATTCATAGTAGTTGACCATATGTTTTAGGAATTTAAATTTGTGTGTTCTTTTTAAAAAATTGCTGTTTAAAAAAAAAACCACCACAAATTCAGATGATTTCATCTGAAGTCTTTTAGGCTAGTTCCAAGCAAGAATTGACATGGCATTTATCAGAAGATCTTTGAATTGTAATGAGCATTATCTTCTCTCTGACCAGGAAATTTATAGGATGAGAGGAAGTTTGGGGACTTGCACTGGGCACACCAGAAGTAGCTGGGGGAGTGTTTAGGTCAGAGGATCGTTAGTTGCAGACAGTAGGGCATCTGAAGCAACAGCGCGAGTAGGAGACAGAGAGGCCCGTTGTCACTCAGCCGTACATGTCTTAGGGCACTGAGGGGGGAGGGCGGATTCTGAACTCAAAGTATATAAAAAAATCGTTATAATAGCCTTCCTCTAGAGGGTGGCGTGGCACTTTGTTTGTGTTATGCCTAATCTTAGCATCTCGACAGGCACAATAAATCAGCGAGGGTGAGTGATGTGCCCTAAGTCACTCAGCTAATAGCAACAGAGCTGAATCGTGTTGAATAGTAATGTGAGTGATGAAATGATTATAAAAGTGAAATTGAAATAGCTATTGTATGCCAGTTAAAATACAATTTATTATGTCTGTATTGACCTTTTGGGCTAAAGGATTGACATGTTAGCCTGTCTCAAAGGAATTTTGGAATGCTGCAGAGTTATCCTTTTGGGATATATTTCCTTTATACCTTTGAGGCTAATTTAGAGGGTTTTTTAAATTTTGTTTTTGTTTTTTAAGTCTTCAGTTCAGTGAAATAGCAGTTTCAACTGAATATCACAACATAAGAGTTATTTGACCATGGGATTTTGACCTTGACCCATGATAAGAGATCCACTTTACATGACAGGCTAGTATAGTTAGGTGTTTATCGTATATATGTGACCAAAACATGTTTCATGGAATAATTCTTACCCTGATTATTAAAACATGAGGTACTTTATTCTTCCTGTTTAAAAATTCTATTATAGTCCAGTATACTCATCTTAAAAAGTGTCCATGGACAGCTCCCCCACCCCCCCACCCCCCCGCCCTGCAAGGTGCACCAGAACCTTTTAGGAGGTCTTCAAGGTCAAAACTCTTCATAACATTAAGATGTTCTTTGCTTTTCCTACTATATTGACATTTGCACTGACGTATAAGCAGTGATGGGTCATCCTAGTGTGAGTCAAGGCACCGGCACCAAACTGTACTGGTTAGTAGTCATTATTTTTTTTTCACCACCACAGTCTTGCACTTAAAGGAGAGGGGGGAAAAAGCCAGTTTCATTGCTATCATATAAGGAAATGTGTCAGTACTGAGAAGATCTTTATAATTTAGTGAACCAGTATTTTATAAATGAGCAATGCATGATGTTACATAATCATGATAGGTAAAAAAAATGTTCAAAATACAGAACAGACCAATGGATTTTATGAAAAATTCACTGATATGCATTGCCACACTGCAACTAACTTTTAAGGAACTGTCACTTTGCAAGTTTTGATATTATATTAAAGAAGAATATCCATAGATAAGTGAAAGTACTCCTACTTTTGACAAACACAAATCTGAAGGAGGCCAAATTTTCTTCATATACTTTCATCAAAATAAAATATCACAACAGATTGAAAGCAGGAGCAGGTATCTTAGCCATCTTCTATTAAGTTGGCTGTGAAAGATATTTGCAGAAAAATGTTTGACAGTAGCACTGTTCTCACTGCATTTTTTTGTATGTTTCTTTCCTTTGAATTTATTTTTAATTGGAGGATAATTGCTTTACACTATTGTGTTGGTTTCTGCCATACATGTACCTGAATCAGACATAGGTATACATATGTCCCCTCCCTCTTGGACCTCCCTCCCTCCTCCGTAGATTGTCACATAGCACTGGCCATCTATTTTCCATATGGTAATGTATATATTTCAATATACGTTGTATATGTTCTCCCACCCTCTCCTTCCCCAACTGTGTCCGCAAGTCTGTTCTTTAAATCTGTGTCACCATTGCTGCGCTGCTACCATCTTTTCTAGATTCCATATATATGTGTTAATATATGATATTTGTTTCTCTCTTTCTCACTTACTTCACTCTGCATAATAGGCTCTAGGTTCATCCACCTCATTACAACTGACTCAAATGTGTTCCATTTTATAGCTGAGTACTATTTCACTGTATATATGTACCACAACTTCTTTATCCATTCATCTGTTGATAGACATCTAGGTTGCTTTCATATCCCAGCTATTGTAAATAGTGCTGCAGTAATATTGGGGCAAATGTGTCTTTTTCAGTTATCGTTTCCTTAGGGTTTAAATGCCCAGGGGTGGGTTTGTTGGGTCATGAAGTGAAGTGAAGTGAAAGTTGCTCAGTCATGTCCGACTCTTTTCAACCGCATGGACTGTAGTCCATGTAATTCTCCAGGGGATCTTCCCAACCCAGGGATCGAACCCAGGTCTCCCGCATTGCAGATGGATTCTTTACCAGCTAAATTGGGTCATATGTTAGTTTTTTTCCTAGTTTTTTAAGGAACCTTCATACTGTTCTCCATAGTGGCTGTATCAAAATACAGTTAATTTTTGTAAAAAGCTTTCATGTTAGCATAATGGTTTATTACTGATGTTTTAAAATGAATTAACAAATAGTTTTAAAACTGTAGTTTTAGTTTCTAATAGGCAAATACTAATCTTTATTAACTCCCATAAACAAAAGTTCTCTGGGATCTCTAGTAATTTTTAAGAATGGAGATTCAAAGACCAAAAAGTTTGAGAACTGTTGCTTTACCTTCGATTTTATAATAATGATTGAGATCTCTTAAATCAATCATGAATGGGTCTTGACTCAGTTTGAAAGTATATTGAGCCAGATAGGAATTGCATTGTGAAGGCAAGGAGGACTTTGCTCGATTTTGCTTGAGTTGAGTTGATGTGGGAGAACACCCTTAGGTATGAAGTCATTTGAGTAAAGTTTAGATCTTCAAACCCATCCAGATCTTGCCTCCTGTGATGTCCCTTCTTTGTGATTTCTTCATGCTTTTCTCACTCCATTGTCAACCTGTACACTTGTTCCCTCTGGGCCTAATATTTACATTTTATTGCATGATTCCTGTTGTGCTTGTTTACATGCCTGTCTCTCTCACTAGACTACGAGTTCCTCGAGAAAAGAATCAGTAACTTATTTGTCTTTCTGTTTCTACCATAGTACCAGACACATGAATGTCCCTCAGTAAACGTTTGTTGAGGGAATAAATAAATGGGGAGAAAAAAGAAATGAACAGGTGAGGCCAGATTTTAGAGTGTTTGGAACTTGATCATGTAAGCAGTGGAGAGCCATTAGCATGGGCGTGCTGTGAGTGGTGGTTGTTGAATTAACCCTGGCCCTGGTGAGAAAACTGGGAAGCGGTGGATGAAGGCTGCTGGACCAGCTGAGAAACTGTTAGTTATTTAGGCTTGACTCAGGTGACCCGGGCCTGGATTCAGGTAAATGCTTTTGCTGTAGGTAATGAAAGATGTTTCCTGAGGAATATTTTCAAAAACAGAAACCTAATAATATCCATTTTATCTAATGTTTGCTGCATACTTATAACATTCTGAGTACTGTGTTAAAGGCTTTATGTGTATTATCTCATTTAATTTTTACAGAATCCTTCAAAGTGTTAGCTGCTCAGTCATGTCTGACTCTTTGTAACCCCATGGACTGTACCCCACCAGGCTTCTCTGTCCATGGTATTCTCCAGGCAAGAATACTAGAGTGGGTTGCCATTCCTTTCTCCAGGGGATCTTCCCCTCCCCAGGGATCAAACCTGGATCTCCTGCATTGCAGGTAGATTCTTCAACATCTGAGACACTATCAGTGAACCTATTGGTTCAAATAAAAGGGCCTATTTTTTATGGTTGTGAGTGAAAATATATGTATTCATTGTTGAAAAATTAGAAAATACAGATAGGGAAAAGAAAAAATAAATATACCACTGTATAAACCCACCTCAACACCAAGATCACTAAACATTTTGGGATACATCCTTCTAGACCTAAGAGAAAAAAAGGTTATGTATATGTGCTGTAAATGCCTGAATATGAGGAAACCCTGAATATAAGGCTTTAAATGGTTTTTCCATTGAAAAGACCAGCCTACCAAAATAATAAATTTTTAGGGATGTTGATGAAATAGGCAAATGTCTTTAAAATATTGATTTTATTTATGCATGCATGCTATTCAAAGTAATATACAATATTATATAATAATGTTTCATAGTTACAATAATATAGTTATAATAACTATAATGTATAGTAATGTTATAATTTTATTTTCTATGGGTTTTGGAGGAAAATTTATACATACTCTACTGCATCAGTTATACATACTCTATTATATCTTAGAACCACCTTGAGTTTTCAGATAGTTTTCTAGGGTGTATATGGATACAGCACTGTTTTGAATCTATGTCTATGGTAGTCACTGTTGATTTTTTTTCCAAGCTACAAGTACCCTGTCAAATAACATCATTATTGCCATATTGTATACTGTATTGCTTTGTAAAAATTGTTTTTGACATGAGATTCATATAACATGTAAATTAACCTTTTAAAAGTGAATGGTTTGGTTTTCTTTGGTACATTCACATGTGGTGCAGCCACCACCCCTTCTAGTTCCAAGCATTTTTATCACCCCTAAAACAACCCCACACCTGTTAAGCAGTCACTTCCCCCTTCCTTCTAGTCTCTGAAAACCACCAATCTGCTTTCTGCCTCTAGAAATTTGCTTATTCTTGATATTTCATATAAATGGAATTGCATAATACATGACCTTTTGTGTCTGGCTTCTTTCATATACCATCATATTTTCAAGGTTCATTCATGTTATAGCATATTTCAGCACTTTATTCCTTTTTATAGACAAATAATATTCTTTTGTATGTATACACAATAATTCATTTGTTTATTGATGGATATTTATGTTATTTCCACCTTTCAGCTCTTTTGCATCGTGTGTACAAGTGCTTGCATGAGTACTTGTTTTTAATTCTTTGGGGAATATACCTAAGAGTGGAATTGCTGGGCCACGTGGTAGTTCTATGTTTAACTTTTTGAGGAACTGCCAAACAATTTTCTGTAGCAGCTGCACCATTTTATATTCCTACCAGCAGTGTACAAGGGTTTGTCAATTTATTTTTAATGAGGAACACAATATGATGGGGAAAGTAAAAAGAAAATATGTGTGGCCTTCGAGTTTATTAGAGCTTTGTATCTCAGATTTTGCCTGATGGACTTATTAAATATTTAGCATCATTTCAGTACCAAAAATGAGATTTAGCTCAAGGAAATGTATCTAATCTATTTTAAGTGGTGAACAGACTAAGAAGTGAAGATCAGAGAAGTGAAAGAAGGGAAATTTAAATAGACTGTAAAATTCCTTGAGGGCAAAGGCCCCATTCATCTTTGTGTCCTCTGCATTTACTAAAATACTTGGCATGTCACAGGCTGTATTAGGAGGTCCCCAAGACTACCCCAGCTCCAGTGATTTGCTAGGATTTACAGAATTCAGTGTCTAGACATACTCATGGCCATGATTTATAGCAGTGAGAGGATACAAAGTAAAATCACTTTTTCCCTTAAAAGTGCATGGTGGTAAAGTGCAGAAGAAATCAGGCTCCGTTCAGCTTTCCTCGCAGTGGAGTCACACGGGGTGTGCTTCTCTGCTTCAGCCAGTGGTGGCAATGTAGTCTACTGGGGAAGCTCATTAGAGCCTTCAGTTCAGTTCAGTCCAGTTCAATTCAGTCGCTCAGTCATGTCTGTCTCTTTGTGACCCCATGAATCGCAGCACGCCACGCCTCCCTGTCTATCACCAACTCCCAGAGTTCACTCAGACCCACGTCCATCAAGTCAGTGATGCCATCCAGCCATCTCATCCTCTGTCGTCCCCTTCTCCTCCTGCCCCCAATACCTCCCAGCGTCAGAGTCTTTTCCAGTGAGTCAACTCTTTGCATGAGGTGGCCAAAGTATTGGAATTTCAGCTTTAGCATCATTCCTTCCAAAGAAATCCCAGGGCTGATCTCCTTCAGAATGGACTGGTTGGATCTCCTTGCCTTAGTGGGGGAATTTTTCTTTCTGGGGCATGACTGGGAAGGGTTGTACACTTAGGCACCCTCTGCCTAGCATGTGCTCAGATTCTCAACTCCCAGAAGGAAAGCAGTGTTCGGCATCAGCCATATGGTTTGCACAATTTAGGCACAGTAAGCCACTCTTAACTGGTTCTGGGAATAGAACCCTCCTGAAATCTAAGTTCCCAGGCACCAGTCAAAGCCAACCTTGGAAGCTGCCCTTTCTAAGTATAGCAGCCAGAACTGCTTTGTTAATTCTTCTCCAGGACATAGATGTTTAGTTCTTTAAGAAGTGTTGCTAGGTTCTGTGAAGAAAAATAAATGTTATAGTAGGGAACCAGCAGGGACTGGAGTATCAGACCAACCTGGATTTGCATTATCATAAACAAATTGCTTCATTTTCTAAGCCTGTTTTCTTACTGTTGAGAGATATATTATAGAGTTTTGGTGAAAATACAGAGTGATAATGTATAGAAAATATGAAACATAATGTCTGTCCTGTGTGAAATCAGTGGCTATTAGCATTTTGTTTCAGCTCATCTGTACCAGTCTGGGTCCAATGAGGACAAACAGCCTGTAAGTAATTTAAACAAGGAATTTAACATAAAGAATTATTTACTGTAACAGCAGATCGAAGTAATAAGGGATTGGCTTGTAAGGGGTAGAGTGAACTCTAAGGAATAACAGATGTAACAGATATACTGTAATAATGTGATTGATAGATGATAATATATCATTAATATAAAATTAATTTTAATATTAAGTTAATATTTAAATTAATATTATAAAATTATAATAGCAACCAGCCCTAGGGCTGAGATAAAGCACCCCCAGAATGAACTGGTCTTTTAAAAAAAATGGTATATTTGGGGTGGAACTGGTGAATGTAACAAAGTGGTATTGGCTGTCAGTTTTCTTGCTGGGGAGGTGGAATGAATTACTCTGTTTTGGTTTATTATGGGCTTCCCTGGTGGCTCAGACGGTAAAGAATCCTCCTGCAGTGCGGGAGACCTGGGTTCGATCCCTAGGTTGGGAAGATCCCCTGGAGAAGGAAATGGCAACACACTCCAGTATTCTTGCCTGGAGAATCACCATAGGCAGAGGAGTCTGGCAGCTACAGTCCAATGGGGTTGCAAAGAGTCAGACACGACTGAGCGACTCAGCACAGCACAGCATACAGTAGTGTGAAAGTTTAGTTTGCCAGTTACCCATTGCACTTTCTGTTGGAACTGTGTTATTAGATACTACCAGGTTCATATCCCTTATAAGTCCTCTTATCTTTGGGTACCTTGAGCCTTGTATGGTTTGGACACAGAATAATGATCTGTGGTTGTTAAGCAGTCTCTTCCTGACTCAGAAGTACTTGTTGCTAGGGTTGGTTTTTTTACGTAATGACATGTGGAACTTAGCTGCCTCTTCAGTTCCTGTGGTGTTCTTTCCGTGTCCCCATTCAAAAATAGGCTACTTCAAGTAACTTGGGCTGTAAAACAAAGGTATTGAAATACCCTGCGAAACTTGATTTGCTCTTCTTCCCTAGCCAGTATGGTCTAAATCAAATTTTCCTTCCATTATTAAATGTATGTAAGGTAATATGAAATTAATCTTCAACTGAGAGTAAGTAAGTCAATGAAAAACTTGGTACCATTGACCAGGCTTGTTTGTTAGAGGAGAGCTTCATTCTTACTTTCCTTTGCTTCATTTTCCTTTCCTCTTCCCAAATTGCCTGATGGCAAGAACTTACTTTGTTCCAGTCTTAGTATTTTTCTTCCTCTTCCATCTTGTGAAGTGGGTTTGATTTTGTTAGACACAAAAGAAAGACAGTAAGGTGGGTTAAATTTTTTTTTTCCTGATTGCTTAATGTAGCTTTCTTGTACATTTTCAGTTTTGTGCTCCTGTTCCTAGACAACCTTCATCACTGATAGAAGCCAGTAAAAAAAATACTCTTGTGATAAATCTCTGGATGCTGAACACATGGCCTGTTAAGTGGGTGAAACCAGGGGAGGCTGGCAGAGTTGTGTCTTCCTTAGACTCCTCAGAGTTTTATTGGTCGTTGCTTAGGATTCATAGCTAGTATGTTATATCACTACTGTATTTCTGTACTGAAAGCAGGACTTTCTTGATCTTCAGTGTCACTAAGTCCTTTTAGTGCCTCTCTTAAAAACATGCTTAAGTCAGCTGGTCTATTGTACCTCCTAGGTGCAGTATTCTAGGTGATTTTAACTTGGAATGTGCAAATATATTACTGGCCCTTTGTATGTATCTAATCATTTAGAAATGATGTTGATGATTTTCAGAATGCATTTAGAGGAGTGGTTTTAAAATCCACTGTGTCTTTTCAGCATTCCTTGGTCCTTGACAGTGTGGAGATCCTGTCCTCCTGTACGAGATTAGAGGCTATTACCCACTCATCGCCCACCCCCAACTCCAATACACACGTTTCCAAAAAATCTTATGGAGTCCTGTAGTTCTTTTTATAGATGTTAGTTGTGTTATCAATCACATTATCTTGTTGTTATTATGACTTAGAGCTCCTCAAGGGCAGGGATACCAGCACCGTACTTGTCATAAAGCAGTTGTTAAATACACTTTTACTGAATAAATGAAGGATGCTTCTGCTTAAGTGGCTTCTTCAAACATAGATGCAGTGGGAGCTTCTAAGCAGCCAGTGAAGAATATAAAAATCAGGTAATATTTTTCTTCACTTCTTTCAGTGTCCGTTATACATGCACGATCCATCACAATTACTTTATTTGTTAGTTACATACATTAATTAATCAGAAGCTTCTAAACAGGTTTAATTGTTGACCTGTAGTAAGATTCTTAAGGTTAGTATTTTATTTCTTACATATTCTTTTTTTGGGGGAGGGGGAGGCAGCTTATATGTCTTGGCAATCATTTTCTAAGTCTTCCAGTCTTACTGGGTCAGTAACTCTTGCTTATGGCAATACAGCTGCTAAAGCCTTTCCTCTTTGGAGTTTAAACACATCTGATTTCTGTCCTATCTGTTCCATATAATTTCATCTCTGCTTTAAATTTGTTATTAATATATAACTCAATCACTTTGCCATACACCTGAAACTAACACAACATTGTTAGTCAACTGTACTCCAGTATGAAATAAAAAATTTTAAAAATAATACATTTCAGCAGTTATTTTTACTCTGATTTAAAAACTCCTATCTGCACGTTTTTAGACAATTATACCAATCTCTCCCAGGACCAGTACTGGTTTGTGCAGGTTGTCATGAGGTAATAGAGTATCAGGTACAGAGTTAAAAGACCTGAATCTGAAGGCAGCTCGACCACTATCATTGGCTGTTTGGCCTTCAGCAAACCACTTACTCATTCTGAAATTCAGTTTTGTCCTCTGTAAAATGAGGGTTATGAAACCCATTTTCTGCATTGTGAGGACTAAATAAGATTATATGAAGGTGTTTTTGCACAAAATACCTGTTTGTATAAACCATTATGAAACACTGGTAATAGTGACTGTTTTGGTTCTTAATACATGAATTTTACATTTTGTATATTCAAATAATTCCCATAGACAATGCCCTGTCAACCTTCCACAAATCTTACTCTTCTCCCTAGAGGGAACCACTGTTAGAACTTGTTGTATATCCTTCTAGATTTTCTCTGTGCAGGTATTTTTGATTTTATATTCATGTAGAAATACCTCTTTTGTATTGTGATTTAAAGGAATAGCACACTGATTTGTTTCGCTGTCATTCCCTTCTCCAGGGGATCTCCCTGACCCAGGGACTGAGTCCCGGTCTCCTGCATTGCAGGCAGATTCTTCACCATCTGAGCTATGAGGGAAGCCCATAGGATACCTCTTTTGTATTGTGATTTAAAGGAATAGCACACCGACTGTTTTGCTGTCATTTAGTATGACTTGAGATAGTTCATTGAGATTTTTCACCTTTTAAAAAGCTTGCAAAGTTCAACAGATGATGTTGAAACAAGAGAATAGTTGATAACTCTATTTCCCTATAATTGAGGTTCTTTTAAGTTTTTCAGTGTTGGAAACAGCACTAAATTAAAAAACCTTTGCAGTTGCATTGTTAAATTCTATAGGAAATGGTGTTGTAGTAAATGTATAGACTCCAGAACAAACAAGGCTCTTGGGGATTTTGGAAGGATCCCTGTTCTTTTTGTTATGGTCCAACATGCTTCTTTGAGCACAAGTTCAGGTGATTCTTTAGATAAATTAGAGATATGAAATTACAAAAAGGTATGAGTATTTAATATTTTAATAATTATTATAAAGTTGCTTTCCCAAAGAGTTGTCCTAATATACATGTATTCCTACTGTTAGATGTGAAGATGTCTATTGACTCTTCTTGCCAATTTGTCATATTTTTATTTTTGCCAGTGTATGGGTGGAAGGTGATACCTCAGCTCTGAAAGAATGTTTACAGGCAGCGTGGTTTGTGAGTATAACTGGGAACAATTTAAGTCTGTTAACAGGAAAGCAAGAGGGATAAATAAATTGTGACATAGTCATAAGATAGAAAACTAAGCAGTGGTCAAATAGTGCATATAGTGGTCAATTAGTGAAATATAGTGACATGCGTAAGTGGAGATAAATCTCAGAATATTGAGAAAAGAAGGAAATTGCTATGCAATAGGATTCATTTCTATAAAATTCAAAATCATGCAAAGTTCATGCATTTTGAAGGGACAGGTATATATACAGTAAAACTAAAAAAGAAAGCAAACCTGTGTCGTTAAGTGTAGGCCACCTTCAGTGAGGCAGGACGTGCCTGAGGGCTGGAGAGTTCTAAGAGTGAGAGATGGGGAAGAAAGGAGAACCGCTTTGCTAAGCAGGTGAAGGAGGAAGTCCATTTCCTCTGGCACATCTCTGTGCACCTGTTATTACATCTGTCTTTGCTATTAAAGTTTTTGACAGTGCTCGCTTGTAGGAGGATTTTTTTTTCCCTTGTAAAAAGTATTGTGTATTGTTGAACTCAAAGAGTATATATATGGGATAGCCTCTGGGAGTGATGAATCTTTGTTAATGATGCTTTTGGGTGTTTTTGATGACTTTCTTAATCCTCTAATTCCTTTCTCAGACAGTCTTGAAATTTATTGTAAAGGAATAATACGGCATGATTATTAAAAAAGATAATTTGATAAAATGGGAAGAACAGGGGCTTTGGCGTACAACAGACCTGGCTTGAAAGTTTGACTTTCCCACCTATTATCTGTGTTTTATTATCTTCTTCTCTTTGCCGCTTTCTCTTCCCTCTCTCCCCATCATCCTAAAACCATGCCTGATTGATTGCTCAGTATCATCATGTTTATCATCAGCATTGTTAAGATCTGGAGGGAATGGTGTTGAAGTAAATGTACAGACTCCAGAACAAACAAGGCTCTTGGGGATTTTGGAAGGAGCCCTGTTTTTGTTCTGGTCCAAGCTGCACGTGAGCTTCCCAGGTGACTCAGTGCTAAAGAACTTGCTTGCCAAAGCAAGAGATGTGGGTTTGATTCCTGGGTTGAAAAGATCCCCTGGAGAAGGAAATGGCAACCCACTCCAGTATTCTTGCCTGGAGAATCCCCATGGACAGAGGAACCTAATCATGGGGTCACAAAGGAGTTGGACATGACTGAGCAACTAAGTAACAACAACAAAGCTACAGGTGTCTCCTCTGTAAAACTTGGTGTGAGAATAGCCAGCCAACATTGCCTATTATTAGTATTTTTAAATAACAAGTTTATTAACCTATAATTCACAGGCCATAAATCTCACCCTTTTAAAGTGTTTTTAGTGGTGGTTAGTGTTTTGGGGTTTTCAGCAAAATCAGAGTTGTGAATCCATCATCACTAATTCCAGGACATTTTCATCACCAAAAGTAAAACACAGTACCCATTAGCAGTCACTCCTTTTAGTCCCTAGACTACTAATCTTCTTTCTTTATGGATTTGCCCATTCTGAATATCTCCTATAAATGAAATTATAATTTGTGGCTTTTGTCTCTGATTTTTTTCACTTAGCATGATGATTTTAAAGTTCATCTTTGTTTTACCTATACTTCATTCCTTTTTTATTTCTAAATAATACTCAGTTATACATATACCACACTTTGCCTCTCCATTCATGAGTTGATGGGCATTTGTATTATTTCTGCTTTTTGGCTATTATGAAATAACTCTGCCATGTACATTTGTGTACAAGGCTTTCTATGGATGTATGTTTTCAGTTTTCTTGGTCACACCTAGTGTGGAATTGCTGGATCACATGGTCACTTTTTTTTTTTGTTTAAACATTTTGAGGGATTTCCAAACTGTTTCCAAAGTGATGCACCATTTTGCACTTCTAACAGCAATGTGAAATTCTAGTTTCTCCGTATCATTGATGATGCTGTTATTGTCTGACTGTCTGACTGTAGCTGTCCTAGTGGGTGTATTTCTCATTATGGTTTTGATGTGCATTTTCCTAATGACCAACAGTGTTGAGTATCTTTTCATGTGCTTATTGGCCATTTGTATATCCTCTTTGGAGAACTTCCTGTTCACAGCTTTTGCCCATTTAAAAATTTGGGTTATTTGTCTAAGAGTTCTTTTATGTTCTGGAGTATAAGTCCCTTGTTGGACAAAGGATTTGCAAATATTTTCTCCCATTATGTTGTCTAACTTGATGGTATCTTTTCCTCCCCAGCAATATTGAGGCATAATTGGCATTAACAGTGTATAAGTTTAATGTGTACAACTTGTTGGTTTGATACATTTGTATATTACAAAATGATTAATACCATAGCTGTAACTAACACCTGCATCATTGTCACATAATTATCTTTGTGTGTGTCTGTGTGGTGAGAACATTTACAGCCTATTCTCTTAGCAAAGTTCAAGTATATCATACAGTCTTGTTAACTGTAATCACTGTTGTGTGTATTAGATCCCCAGAAGTGATGGTGTCCTTTGAAGTACTGAACTTTTATGTTTTGATGAAGTTCATTTAATCTGTTTTTCCTTTGTCACTTGTGTTTTTGTAGTTATATCGAAGAAACCATTACATAATCAAAGGTCAAGAAGATTTCCTTTGTTTTCTTTTTTAAGTGTTGTATGATTTCAGGTCTATGATCTGTCTTGAGTTAATTTTGTATATGGCATAAGACAGAGTTCCAGCTTTATTCTTCAACATGAGATATCCAGGTGTTCCAGTGCCATTTGTTGAAAAGGTTATTCTTTCTTCCATTGTTTTTCTTGGCACACTTTTTAAAACTCAGTTGATCATAACTGCAAGGGTTTATGTCTGGACTCGTAGTTGTACCTCGTTGGTCTGTCTGTCTGTTCCTAAAAGTATTACACTGTTTTGATTACTGTAGCTTTGTAATGTGAGCCCTTCAACTTTGTTCTTTCTCATGATTGTTTTGGTACCTATCAGTTGTTTTTTTTTTTTGGCACCTATCATTTTTAAAGGCAATTATCTTTGGTGTACTGTCTTTGGGAAGACAATTTATAAATGTCCAAAATAGAGACTTAGGAATAAAAAAAAGAGAACTTGAATTGTCTGTGAGTCAGCAACTGAATGCTTAATTTGTTCAGTCGCTCAGTTGTGTCCAACTCTTTATGATCCCCATGGACTGCAGCATGCCAGGGTTCCCTGTTCTTCACCACCTCCTGGAGCTTGCTCAAACTCATGTCCATCGAGTCAGTGGTGCCATCCAACCATCTCATCCTCTGTCATCCCCTTCTCCTCCTGCCTTCAATCTTGCCCAGCATCAGGGTCTTTTCTAATGAGTCAGCTCTTCGCATCAGGTGGCCAAAGTATTGGAGTTTCAGCTTCAGCATCAGTCTTACTAATGAATATTCAGGATTGATTTCCTTTAGGATTGACTGGTTTGATCTCCTTGAAGTCCAGTTCAGTTCAGTCACTCAGTTGTGTCTGACTCTTTGTGACCCCATTGACTGCAGCACGCCAGGCTTCCCTGTCCATCACCAACTCCCGGAGATTATTCAAACTCTTCCATTGAGCTGGTGATGCCATCAAGAGTCTTCTCCAGCACCATGGCTCAAAAGCATCAGTTCTTTGGCATTTAGCTTTCTTTATGGTCCAACTCTCACATTCATACATGGCTACTGGAAAAACCATAGCTTTTGACTATACGGACCTTCGTGGGCAAAGCAATGTCTCTGCTTTTTAATACGCTGTCCAGGTTTGTCATAGCTTTTCTTCCAAGGAGCAAGCGTCTTTTAATTTTGTGGCTGCAGTCACTATCTGCAGTGATTTTGGAGCCCAAGAAAATAATGTCTGTCACTGTTTCCCTCTCTATTTGCCATGAAGTGATGGGACCGGATGCCATGGTCTTTGTTTTTTGAATGTTGAGGTTTAAGCCAGCTTTTTCACTCTCCCCTTTCACCTTCATCAAGAGGCTCTTTAGTTCCGCTTCTCTCTCTGCCCTAAGGGTGGTGTCATCTGCATATCTGAGGTTATTGATACTTCTGGCAATCTTGATTCCAGCCTGTGCTTCATCCAGCCCTTCATTTCACATGATGTACTCTGCATATAAGTTAAATTAGCAGAGTAACAGTTTACAGCCTTGACATACTCCTTTCCCAGTTTTGAACCAGTTTGTTGTGCTATGTCCGGTTGTAGCTGTTGCTTCCTGACCTGCATACACATTTCTCCGGAGGCAGGTAAGGTGGTCTGGTATTCCCATCTCTTACAAGAATTTTCCACACTTTGTTGTGTTCCACATAGTCAGAGCCTTTAGCATAGTTAGTGAAGCAGATGTTTTTTTTTTTTTGGAATTTTCTTGCTTTTTCTATGCTCCAACGATTCCTAATAATTTCTGATTATTGAACCTTGTTTATTTATTTACACATTCTTTTGAATGTCCAGCATGTGTTAGACACTGTGCTTGACTGTGGGGAAATCATGATGAACAAGACATGGGGTCTATGCAGGGAGCTTAAGTTGACACCTTGAGCTTTCATGTTTTTGAAAGGAGTGTGTACTTTTGATGATCAAAGATGTAGATAAAATCAAAGCAGATGTACCATTAGATGGAAGGTTCACTATCTTGTCATAAAAGAAGGTCCTATCAATGAAAATTCTTAACTTACCGTCTGCTAGTAGGAGTGGAAATACAAATGGATTGAAGAGGATGAATATCTTTGAGGTAGCTGTATTGAGCACCTTGAAAAAACTACAGAAACACTATTTTCTCATTTACATCTTTATGTGCATGTGTGTCTTCTCCCATTCTAAAGTTCCCTTGGAGGCAAGGGCCTTGTTTTATTCATCTTTCTTACTCTGTCAGTCATCTAAACAGTTCTTGCAAAATATAAGATATTCAGTGTATGTAAACTGAATGACTGAATGAGTCAAGTAAGCCATGAGTGAGTGCTCATATGGTATGACCTTATACTTAATTAGGGTTTGCATAGCTTCTATTGGTTACCATTCTAGGCCTCAAGGATCTTGATTTAATGGTTAATGTGAAGATGAGACACTCAGTATGATGTGGGTGTGTGCATGCTAAGTCACTTCATTTGTGTACAACTCTGCACAATCCCACGGACTGTAGTCTGCCAGGCTCCTCTGTCCATGGGATTCTCCAGGCAAGAATGCTGGAGTGGGTCGCCGTTCCCTCCTCGAGGGGTCTTCCTGGCTGAGGGACTGAACCCATGTGTCTGATGTCTCCTGCATTGGCAGGCGAGTTCTATACCACCGGTGCCACCTGGGAAGACCTACTCAGTATGATACACCTTTAAAAAAAAATGAATTTAATTATAAATAATACGGAAAGTAAATTGTGCAAATAACCTAATAAATTTAACACATATACGTATTAGGAGTCACTTGAGTCCATAGGATGTAGGATGGTAGAGGAAGTCTGGAACAGGGGCAAAATTGAAGGAAGGCAGAGTGATAGAGGGAAGGGACAAAATTTGTCCAGGTCAAGAGGCAGTTCTTAGTAGGGGTGATGCTGTCCCCTTCCCAATGATGGTACTTTTGGAAATATGTGAAGGTTTTTCGTTGTCCAGTGTTCGGGAGTGCTACTGGCTTTTAGAGTTCAGGGGCCAGACATGCTGGAGTCCCATAGTGTGAAGTTAAGAGTTGATCTGCCCCAAATCCCTGGACTGCTCTGTTGGAGAGGCTCTGAGAAGCAAACATTTAGCTGGATGAGGAGGAACACAGTGCTTTATGGATAGTGCTCCTAAGAAAATACTGTTTTTCATGTTTTTGTTTTTTTTTTTTTTGCTATCCTGCATGCTGAACTCCGGAGAAGGCAATGGCACCCCACTCCAGTACTCTTGCCTGGAAAATCCCATGGACGGAGGAGCCTGGTAGGCTGCAGTCCTTGGGGTCGCTAAGAGTCGGACACGACTGAGCAACTTCACTTTCTCTTTTCACTTTCATGCATTGGAGAAGGAAATGGCAACCCACTCCAGTGTTCTTGCCTGGAGAATCCCAGGGACGGGGAAGCCTGGTGGGCTGCTGTCTATGGGGTCACACAGAGTCAGACACAACTGAAGTGACTTAGCATAGCATAGCATGCTGAACTCAGAGATGTTCATAGGTAGAGTGGAGTAGAGCAGTGGAACACCTTAGGAACTACTGCAGGAATTTATGTCTGATCATTTTGGATGATTCTTAACACTGTCTTTTGTCTTATGGTTTTCTTTTCTTTTCTTTGTCTCAGAACGAGCCTCTGACCCCAGGTTATCATGGATTCCCAACACGGGACAGCCAGGTTGGTATAAGTTGTTTATAACTCAGATGTGGTGTGTGTGTCTTTTATCTAAGAGTGCTACATGATAGAGAGCATTTCCTGGAATTATTTATTTTGGAGAGTGATTTGGTTAGTTTCAGCAATGAATTTACATTAGCAATATATAAAACATATTTCTTAACCTTAAAGGTATTGTAATCACATTATTGAAATTGTGGATATTATAGGGGGAAAGTCACTCAAGCACAGTTGTGATTGCTTTTGTTTTTTCTTTTACAAGCTACATGATAATTTTTTTAACCTGGTTTTCTTGATGTCTCATAATTTTGTGTTGGACTTGTCTGTTTATTCCCAACCACTTAGCCCCTGCCTCACAGATTTTTGGAGTCCCTGTGGTAATCAGCAACAAGAAAATTCCATTCTTGTCCCTGGGGGAATTCAGCCTTATGGTTTTAATCAGGGAAGTTTCTGCTGCCTTTCTTTGTTAGATTAGGGAGGATGATTGGAGAAAGCCCAGGCCCCATTTGTGGGTTAGAGCGAAACTGTCTCCTGCCAAGACATCCTCAGAAAGGTTTAGGGAAGGGTGTAGAACGCCTTCCCTATTTGTGTGCTTTTTGGATCTGGTGAGGCTGACAGAGTTAGGGTAGAACAGGTTAGCCTGCCTCAGAGAAATGATATAAGACACCTTGCCTCTGGAATTTACCTCCTGCTGTTTGGAGATATTGATACTCTTCAGATTTAAAAGGGTAGCTCCTAGAAATATCTCTATTTCTAGCCATCGTTTATATCTTTGAATGCCTATCCACTATTCCTTATCAGTTCAGTTCAGTCACTCAGTTATGTCCAACTCTGTGCAAACCCATGAACCGCAACACGCCAGGCCTCCCTGTCATCACCAACTCCCGGAGTCCACGCAAACCCATGTCCATCAAGTCGGTGATGCCATCCAACCATCTCATCCTCTGTCTTCCCCTTCTCCTCCTGCTCTCAATCTTTCCCAGCATCAGGGTCTTTTCCAGTGAGTCAGCTCTTCGCATCGGGTTGCCAAGGTATTGGAGTTTCAGCTTCAGCATCAGTCCTTCCAATGAACACCCAGGACTGATCTCCTTTAGGATGGACTGGTTGGATCTCCTTGCTGTCCAAGGGACTCTCAAGAGTCTTCTCCAACACCACAGTTCAAAAGCATCAATTCTTCGGCGCTCAGCCTTCTTTATAGTCCAGCTCTCACATGACCACTGGAAAAACCATAACCTTGACTAGATGGACCTTTGTGGATAAAGTGATGTCTCTGCTTCTTAATACGCTGTCTAGGTTGGTCATAACTTTCCTTCCAAGGAGTAAGCGTCTTTTAATTTCATGGCTGCAGTCACCATCTGCAGTGATTTGGGAGCCCCCAAAAATGAAGTCAGCCACTGTTTCCACTGTTTCCCCATCTATTTGCCATGAAGTGATGGGACCAGATGCCGTGATCTTCGTTTTCTGAATGTTGAGCTTTAAGCCAACTTTTTCACTTTCATCAAGAGGCTTTTTAGTTCTTCTTCACTTTCTGCCATAAGGGTGGTGTCATCTGCATATCTGAGATTATGGATAGTTCTCCTGGTAATCTTGATTCCAGCTTGTGCTTCTTCCAGCCCAGCGTTTCTCATGATGTACTCTGCGTATAAGTTAAATAAGCAGGGTGACAATATACAGCCTTGACATATTTCTTTTCCTATTTGGAACCAGTCTGTTGTTCCATGTCCAGTTCTAACTGTTGCTTCCTGACCTGCATCCAGGTTTCTTAAGAGGCAGGTCAGGTGGTCTGGTATTCCCATCTCTTTCAGAAATTTTAAGTTTCTTGTGATCCACACAAAGGCTTTGGCATAGTCAATAAAGCAGAAATAGATGTTTTTCTGGAACTCTCTTGCTTTTTCAGTGATCCAGTGGATGTTGGCAATTTGATCTCTGGTTCCTCTGCCTTTTCTAAAACCAGCTCGAACATCTGGAAGTTCACGGTTCATGTATTGCTGAAGCCTGGCTTGGAGAATTTTGAGCATTACTTTACTAACATGTGAGATGAATGCAATTGTGTGGTAGTTTGAGCATTCTTTGGCATTGCCTTTCTTTGGGATTGGAATAAAAACTGACCTTTTGCAGTCCTGTGGCCACTGATGAGTTTTCCAAATTTGCTGGCATATTAAGTGCAGCACTTTCACAACGTCATCTTTCAGGATTTGGAATAGCTCAACTGGAATTCCATCACCTCCACTAGCTTTGTTCGTAGTGATGCTTTCTAAGGCCCACTTGACTTCACATTCCAGGATGTCTGGCTCTAGGTGAGTGATCACACCATCATGATTATCTTGGTCGTGAAGATCTTTTTTGTACAGTTCTTCTGTGTATTCTTGCCATCTCTTCTTAATATCTTCTGCTTCTGTTAGGTCTATACCATTTCTGTCCTTTATTGAGCCCATCTTTGCCTGAAATGTTCCCTTGATATCTCTAATTTTCTTGAAGAGATCTCTAGTCTTTCCCATTCTGTTGTTTTCCTCTATTTCTTTGCATTGATCACTGATAAAGGCTTTCTTATCTCCTTGCTGTTCTTTGGAACTCCGCGTTCAAATGGGTATAGCTTTCCTTTCTCCTTTGCTTTTCACTTTCCTTCTTTTCAGCTATTTGTAAGGCCTTCTCAGACAGCCATTTTCCTTTTTTGCATTTCTTTTTCTTGGGGATGGTCTTGATTCCTGACTCCTGTACTGTGTCACGAACCTCCATCCATAGTTCATCAGGCACTCTGTCTATCAGATCTAGTCCCTTAAATCTATTTCTCCCTTCCGCTGTATAGTCATAAGGGATTTGATTTAGGTCATACCTGAAGGGTCTAATGGTTTTCTCCACATTCTTCAATTTTAGTCTGAATTTTCAATCTTATTTGGCAGTAAGGAGCTCATGATCTGAGCCACAGTCTGTTCCCGGTCTTGTTTTTGCTGACTATATAGAACTTCTCCATCTTTGGCTGCAAAGAATGTAATCAATGTGATTTCGGTGTCGACCGTCTGGTGGTGTCGATGTGTAGAGTCTTCTCTTGTGTTAGGGTTGTCCAAAAAAGTCACTATTATTAGACTTGTCCAGTAATGCTCATTAAGGGATGTTCATTATCAGAATGCTAGACCAAGGGGTTGACCTAGTTCCCCTTCCTAGAGCTTAATTAAATCTCATCAAAACCCCTGAAGCTGAGCTTAAACACCAGGATGGCGCCATAATCAACATTCACTATTTGAGTGCCTTCCAGATTTGGAAGTATTGGCTCAGTTCTTGCGTTTCTGGTGTTGAGTTGGCATCAGACTGGTCCAGGTAGGGTATGGCGAAAAGGCGGGAAGAGAAAGTGCTGTTCCTCTCTGTGTTCATCTCCCAGTGGGATCTCTATTGGCACTGAAGGTCATTCCTATGGGAGCTTTTGGTGAAAGAGATGGTCATTTACCCCAGACTTAAAGATGATGTAGAAGGTCTTCCTGTTTTCTTTCTGGTTTAGATTTGCCGTAGAGCTTCTGTAAGCTGTGAAATTCATGCCCTTTGATAGCAGTTCTGTATCCTGGCCATATAACGGAAAAAGTACCATTGCTTGGAGATGAGTGGGGCTAAGATTGGGCTTAACCATTCGGGTATTCAGAAATTCCTCCAGGTGATTTTTGCAGCCAAAATAAAAAACTACAATCCTCTGGGCTGCTTTGAAATGAGTGACATTTTCTATTTCACCCTGTACTTTCCACCTAGGACCTTGAAAACATAAGGAATCGTGGTCAGTCTCTGAATCTACTTTTGTATACTAACTCAAATATTTGCTTATAAAATGTTGCTTATTTTGGATATAGGCTTATTTTAGATATAGGAAGGTAAAACTAATTGAAGTTAAGTGTGGGGAACAGACTCACAAAGTTTAAAAGAATCTGAAAAGGTTCCACATAATGTGTCTTCCTGTGGGGATTACAGATCAATAAGGAATTAAGCAGAAGGAATTAAGAGGAATTTGTTAAAGCACAAAAAGTAGTCTCTGCTTAGAACCACTTTACTTTTCCTTTATTTTGCAGCGGGACCCGCTTCTGTAGCCTGCATGTTTATTACGCATACTGTCTGCTGTGGGCCTATGCAGACCCTTTTGCTGTGGTTTAAGGCTGCTTAATTTACTTTGAGGCACATTCTGATGGTGCCGGTTTATTTTAGTTTAATTTCTTGGGTTTTATTTTGTTTTTCTGTCTGGATCTTTGAATTAGAGACCTTAGTGTAGTGCAAACAGGCAAATATTGAATGGCTGCTTGTTGCATTTGATGAATACAGAATCCAAATGAATCCTGCTAATTAATGCGCCTAACCTTGTGAACTCTCACTTTGTGCTGTGAGATTTGGGAGGCATTTATCAGTGTGAAACACTGGTCACTGAGCAGCCTGAGCTGGGCAGAAACTGAACTTGTGGTCTTTACACCTCGCCAGAGTGCTTTGGCTCAGCACATCCAGAGACCAGAGAGTGGAGGTGAAGGTGAACTTTAATTAGTGAATCTTTATTTGTTTTTCCTTATTTTTTTGCATTTCCTTTCTAAGTAAATAGGAACCATCTCCAGACAGAATTCCTCTCAGCATCTAATGGTGATTTTAAAAGAGATAAAAATGACAATCTTTTGACTCTTGCAGAGTGGGGCTTTCATCAGTATTTTCTCCTCTTATCCTCACCACCACCTCTTGAATGGATAAGGCAAGTATTTCCTTTGGAAAGATAAGGAAACAGGCACACAGAGATTAAAGTGACTTATCCACAGTAACAATACAAGTTTGTAGCTGAACTAGCACTGAAATGTGTCCTCTGTTTTTGAGTGTCCTTTCCTCTATACATATGGCCATTATTGACTTAACAAAGAAAAATGTGGTCATGTGCAGTATTTCTGCTCACTGACTTTATTTATTTATCATTTGGGGGCTTCATAGATCCCTTAACACTGAACTATAAATCTTTGAGTCCATGACCCTGGTTAAGAATTATAACAACAAAGTTCCTTAGCACTAAGTGGGCCAGCATTTCACCGTTACGGTGACCCTTTTCACCCTGTTACACACACCCCTCATAACACATGGAATCAAAAATGTGAGAAGGAAAGGAGGGGAGAAAAATCCACCTGTCACCTCATAGAGGTTTTGCTTTTTTATGCAATTTCAGCTCAGCATTCTTTCCCAGTCAGTTAACAGGCTTTCAAGGATGGCACTCCATTGCTTTTACAAAGCACTCCGAGCACATCACAGTGCTTGCTGATGTGGTCCCTCCATGGAAGTGGAGGCGACAGACATGTTCCAGATTAGCAGAAGTGAAAACCTGCTCAGAAAGGCTGAATGTTTTATCTCACGCCACGCAGAATTTTAGGTTGATGACACAGTGTTATGGTTTAGATTCCTAGCTCTGTGATTTATGTGTATATGCACGTGCTTATGATAGAGTTCCTAAGTGTTGATTAAGGCTGGAATACTTTGTGGGTTTGTAATGTTCTCTGAATGAGAGAATATTTGTGTGCATTAGCACCAGAGATTTTATTCAGAAGGGACCTGGGAACAGCAGACTGATTAGAAGGGGCCTTGGTTCTGCATAGAAACTAACTGTTTCCGCTAATGTTTTTATTTTTTTGGAATGGTTTTCAGAGGCCCTTAGGAACTAGGAACTACAGTCGGGGATGGCGATGGCACCCCACTCCAGTGCACTTGCCTGGAAAATCCAATGGATGGAGGAGCCTGGTGGGCTGCAGTCCATGGAGTCATGAAGAGTCGGACATGATTGAGCGACTTCACTTTCATGCATTGGAGAAGGAAATGGCAACCCACTCCAGTGTTCTTGCCTGGAGAATCCCGGGGACTCGGGAGCCTGGTGGGCTGCCATCTATGGGGTTGCACAGAGTTGGATACGACTGAAGTGATTTTAGCAGCAGCAGCAGCAGGAACTACAGTGGTAGTCCTAAACCTAGACCTTGCCTGTCACCTCTTGGTGCTACAACGTATATCTGCTGTAATTAGGGTGACTGTATATAGTTTATCATTCAAGTTGGGGCAGTTTTGAGAGAGTAAAGGGATGCTAGTGTTGAAATAGTCTGAGGCAGATCTTGATGAATGGGATGTATGGTCATCCTAGCTATGATTGAAGAAATACAGAGAGTATCCCCTTAACCGGTCCCTGGAGGAGGGCATGGCAGCCCACTCCAGTATTGTCTCCTGGAGAAGCCCATGGCCATAGCAGCCTGGCAGCCTACAGTCCCTGGGGTCGCAGAGAATTGGACATGACTAAGCAACTGAACACCCCTTAACTGGGGTGATAAAGTTTGGGATTATGGCTTGGTGCATTGCCCACACTTGACCTGTGGGCATGAAGCATTGCCATTCACATTGGAGATGAGAGCACACTCTTGGTTGGGTTTCAGGTGTTGAATCAGCTAAGGAACTGGAATGTTAGTCAATTATTTTGCAGTTTACAGCGTGTGCTTCCATGTGTCAGTATGTTCAGCTTTGATCTTCACAACAGCTCTGCTAGGAAGCTCAGGCTTTATTATCCCTACTTTGTAGCTAAGAAAACCAAAGTAGAGTTGTTGTTTTTTTTGACAAAGCCCCTAGCATTGGACTTACTAGGAAAAGACTTTTTTTTTAATTAATTATTTTAGTTGGAGGATAATTTACAATATTTTGATGGTTTTTTCCATACTTTCCCAACATGAATCAGCCACAGGTATACATGTGTTCCCCCATCCTGAAACCCCCCTCCCCCACCTCCCTACCCACCCTGTCCCTCAAAGCAGAGATTTTTAAATGAATTTCACCTTGTCACATAGTTAGTGGCACAATTAGACTGGAGCCCTGGATTTCCAGCCTCCGAGTCTTGTAGTTTCCTCTTGTACTCTTCTGTCAGTGTTCTCTCCTCTTTAAATGGGGATGTTCTCATCCTCCTGTGGCAAGATAAGATATTACAGAATCTTTGGCGAACGTAACAGCATGGAAAGTCTTCATATGAACTGGAAGTTCCTTGCATAGCTTATTTCTGTCAAGTTTTCTTCCTATTTTGTTTGTTAAAATAACTTGTGGTCTACAGTTTATCTTTTTTTATTTTATGAATTTACTTACTTTTGCTTGCTGGCTACACTATGGCCTATGATTGTGATTTGCTGTTTACATTAGAGAACACTGCTTTCCTGGGAGTGTCAAGAAGAACATGCCCATGAGGAATGAAATAAAACTTCCTGTTATAATTTTGGATTTTTAATACAAAGAAAAGCAATGGCACAGTGTTAGACTCTGATTTTTTAAGTGCTAGTCAGTGGCTCCTTAAAGAGTTTTTTCCTTCAGTTTTCTAAAAATCTGTCCAAGAGCTGTTATATGGACATGATAAAGTGATTCTGACAAAATGGGAATTTCAAAGAAGATGACAGATGTGACTGAGATAATTAGGGATTTAAATTTGGAGTAGGAGTCTTACTTTTAATTTAGAGGGAAGATTATAAATTTATCTAAGAGATTTTTATCCCCAAAGTATTTTCTTTCTTCTTAAGGATTTTTAATGTCCCCTTTTCTCACCAGTTAACTTTTTTTTTTAATCCCCGGAATGAACTTTACTTTTGTCCAGTTTTTCGCAAATGAAGTTTTAGGGCTTATTTTCATTGGGAGCCATGGGCAATAGCAAGTGAGTTTTCTGTCATACTCATTTGTTTTGGTGGCAAAGAAATGATGGCTGTTTTTCTTTCCTTGGGGTGATTTGGAATGGAGGACATAGTAAGGGTGTTCAAGGTCTTACAAGCTCAGCGCTTTCAAGCTTAAAAAAGACGGCAGTTTCTAGTAAACGATAGCTTTTACATCATGACCCAGTACACTCACACATGCACATACACGAACATAAGAGTTAAATTAGTCTTACCAAAATTTCTTATCCATACTGTGTTCTTCAGTTCAGTTCAGTCTCTCAGTCGTGTCCGACTCTTTGCAACCCCGTGAATCACGGCATGCCAGGCCTCCCTGTCCATCACCAACTCCCGGAGTTCACTCAGACTCACGTCCATTGAGTCGGTGATGCCATCCAGCCATCTCATCCTCTGTCGTCCCCTTCTCCTCCTGCCCCCAATCCCTCCCAGCATCAGGGTCTTTTCCAATGAGTCAACTCTTTGCATGAGGTGGCCAAAGTACTGGAGTTTCAGCTTCAGCATCAGTCCTTCCAATGAACACCCAGGGCTGATCTCCTTTAGAATGGACTGGTTGGATCTCCTTGCAGTACGAGGGACTCTCAAGAGTCTTCTCCAGCACCACAGTTCAAAAGCATCAATTCTTTGGCACTCAGCTTTCTTTTCAGTCCAACTCTCACATCTATACATGACCACTGGAAAAACCATAGCCTTGATTAGACGGACCTTTGTTGGTAAAGTAATGTCTCTGCTTTTGAATATGCTATCTAGGTTGGTCATAACTTTCCTTCCAAGGAGTAAGCGTCTTTTAATTTCATGGCTGCAATCACTATCTGCAGAGATTTTGGAGCCCCCAAAAATAAAGTCTGACACTGTCTCCACTGTTTCCCCATCTGTTTGCCATGAAGTGGTGGGACCAGATGCCATGATCTTCGTTTTCTGAATGTTGAGTTTTAAGCCAACTTTCCCCCTCTCCTCTTTCACTTTCATCAAGAGGCTTTTTAGTTCCTCTTCACTTTCTGCCATAAGGGTGGTGTCATCTGCATATCTGAGGTTAGTGATATTTCTCCCAGCAATCTTGATTCCAGCTTGTGCTTCTTCCAGCCCAGCGTTTCTCATGATGTACTCTGCATATAAGTTAAATAAGCAAGGGTGACAATATACAGCCTTGACGTACTCCTTTTCCTATTTGGAACCAGTCTGTTGTTCCGTGTCCAGTTCTAACTGTTGCTTCCTGACCCGCATATAGGTTTCTCAAGAGGCAGGTCAGGTGGTCTGGTATTCCCATCTCTTTCAGAATTTTCCACAGTTTCTTGTGATCCACACAGTCAAGGGTTTTGGCATAGTCAATAAAGCAGAAATAGATGTTCTTCTGGAACTCTCTTGCTTTTTCGATGATCCAGCAGATGTTGGCAATTTGATCCCGGGTTCCTCTGCCTTTTCTAAAACCAGCTTGAACATCTGGAAGTTCACGGTTCAAATATTGCTGAAGCCTGGCTTGGAGAATTTTGAGCATTACTTTACTAGTGTGTGAAATGAATGCAGTTGTGCGGTAGTTTGAGCATTCTTTGACGTTGCCTTTCTTTGGGATTGGAATGAAAACTGACCTTTTCCAGTCCTGTGGCCACTACTGAGTTTTCCAAATGTGCTGGCATATTGAGTGCAGCACTTTCACAGCCTCATCTTTCAGGATTTGAAATAGCTCAACTGGAATTCCATCACCTCCACTAGCTTTGTTCGTAGTGATGCTTCCTAAAGCCCACTTGCCTTCACATTCCAGGATATCTGGCTCTAGATGAGTGATCACACCATCGTGATTCTCTGTGGTATTTTCTATTCTGTTCCATTAAAAAAAAACAAAACTGTTGATTGTGACTAACAATTAATTGACCAGAATTGATTTCCTGAACTCACTAATGGATTGCAGTTTGCAGTTTTGAAAAATAAGATTCGAGTAATTGTTGTTCTTAAAATGCCACCCTAGAGAAACCTCATACATAGCCTTTAGCTGTCACTTTTCCATCCTTTGCACACATGCGCCATTGAGCTGCTTTCTGTCTATGTGTATTTGCCTATTCTGGACATTTAATGAAAGCATAATCGTACAGTATCTGGTCTTGGCTTAGATGGTAAAGTGTCTGTCTACAATGTGGGAGACCTGGGTTCGATCCCTGGGTCAGGAAGATTCCCTGGAGAAGGAAATGGCAACCCACTCCAGTACTCTTGCCTAGAAAGTCCCATGGACAGAGGAGCCTGGTGCAGGCTACCATCCATGGGGTCGCAAAGAGTCGGACACGACTGAGTGACTTCACTCACTGGCTTTAGTGACTGGCTTCTTTCACTTGGTGTAATGTTTTGAGCGTTCATCCATGTTGTAGCGTGTATCAGTACTTTCTGTTTTTGATGGAATAGTATCTCACTGTATGGATTTAGGAGTATGTTTTTGTGAGCTCATTGCCTACCTCTGTAATTCATCTCCCGCCCCTCTCTTACTTACTGTCAGCTTCAGCTGCATTGGCCATTCTTTCCATTTTTTAACTTTGGGAGCTTGATTTCAGCTTCAGCTGTGGAGTCATTGTCAGATCTGCAGTGCTTTTGACCCAGATCTTCCCCTTCTCATTCAGGTCACAGGGACAAAATTTACTTCTCAGAGAAGCCTTCCCAGCCCACACCAGTCTAAAGTTATCCACATATACACTCTCTCTCATTATCTTAAATTATCTAGCGTGCATACTTTATTGTCTATCTCTTCCACCAAAATATAAGTTCTGTGCAAGTTGTGACATTGCTTAGAGCAGAGCTAGGCATGTAGGAGGAGATCAATAAGTATTTGTTGAATGAATAAATGAAAAATATTCTCAGTTTAATGTGAAGCTTTTGAAAGATTTTAAGCAGAGAATAACATTATCTGCTTTACATTTTTCAAAACTACATTGTGGTTGCTGTAAAGAATGAATACTTAGAGTCCCCCACTCGCCCCCGCCTCCACACACAAAAAGGCAACATTAGAACTATCTAGACAACAGCGTTTTCATTTGCTGTGTTTAGTATCAGTTCCAGCTAGCACTTAGTTGTTGAATGAGAAATTTTACCCCACTGCCATTTCTCAGTTGGAAACTGGATTAAAATGACAGATTCAGAAATAAAATGTTTCATATCTCTTTCTTTTAAAAAAAAAATTTTAATTTCTTTTAAAAAAATTTTATATTTAAGTGTAGCCTTAGCAGCAGCAGCAGCACCAGTTAACTATGTTGTGATAGTTTCAGATGAACAGTGAAGGGACTCCGCCATTTGTATACTTGTTTCCGTTCTTCCCCAAATTCCTCTATCATCCAGGCTGCCATATAACATTGAACAGAGTTCCTGTGCTATACAGTAGGTCCTTGTTGATTATCCATTTTAAATACAGCAGTGTGTGCATGTCCATCCCAAGTTGCCCAACTATTCCTTCCTCCTTCATACCTCTCTTTTATCTCACAATCAAGAGTAATTATTGTACTGCCCCACCTTTTTTTTAAACTAAAAATACTTCTACTTTGCTCTTAAATTACAAAAAGTATGCAATCGCTTTCTTTTCTTCCTGGTAGGTTACCTAGAACCCTGCTTTCAGCCTCATGCAAAATTTATTCAAATGTTGCTTCTCTTCAGAATCAGACATGGGTCACCCGTCAGTGGCTCAGGTCCTTGTGTGCGTTGCCTTACACCCTCTAGTGGATGAAGGGCTGGTAAAGGCTGCAGCTTCAAACCATTCATTGGCTTCAGACTTAATATTGCCTTTTAGATTATTCCATCCTGTAGAAAGTTCATAAACATCTCTCTCTCCTAGGAAAGACCATTTTATTTCTTGTTACTTACAACCATGCACCTAAATCACATGCTTGTTTTGATATTTCTTGATTTATCAGTTTGAAGCTCTATCCTTTGGCTTCCTACTTACTATTGGAGGTGAGAAATTAGCAGTTTTATAGACAAAGCCTTCCTTCTAACAAAGCCTTTTTATTTTTTGCTAAATCAGTGTTCATTATTCATTTATGTTTACATAATACATACATTATTATGAGTGAATATAGCTGAACCGTAAGAGATCATGATTACATTCCCTTTCTTATATACTTTTTTGTTTCCCCTGGAGTTATTTAATACATACGTATATATGTATAGAAAATACATATGTATGTTTAGTAATTACTTTTTAAAAAGCGTGAAGTGAAAGTGAAGATCACTCAGTTATGTCCGACTCTTTGCAACTCCATGGACTATACAGTCCATGGCATTCTCCAGGCCAGAATACTGGAGTGGGTAGCCTTTCCCTTTTCCGGGGGATCTTCCCAACCCAGGGATTGAACCCAGATCTCCCACATTGCGGAAAATTCTTTATCAGCTGAGCCACAAGGGAAGCCCCAGAATACTGGAGTGGGTAGCCTATCCCTTCTCCAGTGGATCTTCCCGACCCAGGAATTGAACCGGGGTCTCCTGCATTGCAGGTGGATTCTTTACCAACTGACCTATGAGGGAATTTCAAAACAGAGTTGCTCAGTCGTGTCCAGCTCTTTGTGACTCTGTGGACTTACACAGTCCATGGAATTCTCCAGGCCAGAAAAGCACTATTGAGACATAATATATGAACTTTGCTCAATGTAAGTGTACTTATTCAAGGATTTTTATTAAATTTATAGGCAAATTTATAGATTTATATTACCATCGCCACAGTCCAGTTTTAGAATATTTTCATTATCCCCCTAAATTTGTTTGCAGTCAATCCCTACTTCCACCCAAGCCCCAGACACCATCTACTTGTTTTCTGACTCTATAAAATTACCTTTTCTGGACATTTCATATATATACAATCATATGATATGTATGTAATGTTTTTTGTATGACTTCTTTCATTTATCATAGTGTTTTTGAGATTCATCCCTGTCGTCGTATGTATCATCATACCATTACTTTTCATTGCTGAATAGTATTCTGTTGAGTGAGTGTACATATTTTGTTAATCCATTTACCAGTTGACAGATACTTGGCTTATTTCCAGTTTGGTTTTTATGAGTACATAATGCTGTTATGAATACTCACAAGTCTTTGTATGGATGTATGTTTTCATTTCTCTTGGGCAGACTTCTAGGAGTGGTATAGCTGGCTTTTGTGGTAAAGTTATGCATAGTTTTTTTGCAGGGGGTGGTCACCGAACAATTCTAATGGAAGTTATTTTTAAAAACTACTCAAGTAACTCATTATCTTTCTATTACAAATCAAAATAATATCTAGACAATTAAAGGGTTAAATCCAATTTGAAAGGAAAATAAAATATTTCTAAATATTTGACTGAACCTTATAAAAATTTCAATGCAGTAATATGATCGAAGAAATTATAAAAAGTATTATGCTTAACTTTAAGAGACTGCCAAACTGTTTTCCAAAGTGGGGTGGTTTTATCCATCTCTTTTATTATACTGAGTATATATTGGTATTTCATTGTGGTTTTAATTTGCATTTCCCTGATGATTAAAAATGTAGAGTACGTTTTCATGTGCTTATTAGCTATTCATGTATCTTCTTTGTTGAGCTGTCTGTTCAAGTCTTTTGCCCATTTATTTAGTTTTATTTGGTTATACAAATATTTGGTTTGTTTGTCCTCCTACTGTTGAATTGTAAGAGTTCTTTATATACTCTGGATACGAGTTCTTTGTCATATTTACAATTTGGAAATATTTTTTCTCAGTTATATAATTTTGCAAGACAAATCTTCTTCCCCCAATAAATCTGATTCTTATGTGCTAAGTTTAAATAAACTCTGCATAACCATCCTATGAAAACAGGCATTTGATTACCTCTTTTCAGGCCTGGTAATTGCTCCAAAAAGATTGGCAGATTTATAGTGGCTTTGTGTTTGGCTGAGACAGCCTTCTCCAGATCCTTAGTCAAGAGAAATTATGCTACTTTCTGCATGTCTGAAAGGATGTGATATGGTAAGGGATCAGCCAGGTTCATTGGCTACCCCCAACCCCCAACCAAGACACTGTAGCTTCTGTGTAAACTTATTTCATAGAAATTCCTCTGTAGACACACACACACACACACACTGCCCCCCGCCACATACCCCACACACATACCCACATACCCCCCGCCCACACACACACACATACCCATATCCCTGACTTTTGGTTTAAATATCAGCTGTGCCATTGCAGGCTAGATGACCTTGGGCAAGTTTTTTCTTGAGCTTTCTCTGAGTCTCCGTTTCTGTAAAATAGGAATAGTAACTACTGTGAAAGGTTGTTGTAGGATTTGAGATAGCGTATGTAAGTTTCTTGACATATAATAGGGTCAGTAAATCATTTTTCTTGTCTGTTTTATGGGAAAGAGGCCTTAAGGACGCCTTATAAGGAAATGATTAGTTCTCACAGTCTCTGATTTAAGTATATTTTTCATTTTCTTTTTGAGTCTTAGTTATTCACCATGTGAAATGAATTACATGTATTGATTTGAAATTTCTAGTGCAGGAACATAGCTTTACCATATTTCCAAGAAAAAATATGTCAATATGAGGGAAATGAAATCTGTGTAAGTTTATTTACCTCACTCATTATGGGTCTTGGCAACATAAATAGAAAGAGGGAATCATTTTTGAGACTTTATGTCTTGAACAGAAAATGGTTCAAATTGAGCAGACACTGAAGCCTGTGTGCAACCACCTTGCTCCTTGTTATCCTACCCACATATTTCTTCTGATCTGTGTGTCTTCTTTCAGTCCTTCAATTCTCTCTCCTGAACATTGATTTCTTCCTAGTGCCCTTTGCTTGAAATGTACCTCTTTTTCCCAGCAGAGTCCTATGTATCCTTTAGGATCTCTGGCCACAATTTAACGTGCTTTATGAAATCTTTCCTAATTTCCACTAATCATTTGAACTCATTTTAACATATCTGTATGAACATTTCCATGAGGTTCAGGTCAAGGAAGTTTGGGAAATACTGTGAAGATTGTGAGCAAATTATTTAACTTGTCTAAGGCTCAGTTTTCTCATCTGTGAAAGTGTGGGTAAGTGTCTACGTCTGTAAGGTGATTGTAAAGGTTAAATTTTTAAAAAACTTCTTAGGTAAAAAGTGTCGTATTAGTTGGTGTTGTTTACTAACCTCTACCTTTAGCTTTCCTTGGAATGTAGAAAAACTCTTCTCATCTCTGGGCTCAACTTCCCTCTTTTCCTTTCAGGGCTGTTTGGCTGTGATGGGTTTGCATTTGTGGTACTCGGGAGTGTCGTGCTTTATTGTGGAAACAGTGGCAGTTTTTGTCCCTTAGCTTCTCCCCTCTGAATCTACAGGGTTGCTGTGGCTCTGTGGATAGATGAGGGAATGACTTGAGTCCAAAGAATGAAAAGTGTGGTTGTCTTTCCTCCTTACCCCTCTTCTGTACCTGGTTTCTTGGCATATCCAGTCTTTTATGCCGGTGTTTGATTTCTTTCCCTACTTTGCCTCCTTTCATTCAGTTTGGGGTTGCTGTGATTTCAGGCTGTTAGAACAGTTTGTATGCATTCTTGAACCAAATGCTTAGTATGTATTTTGCAAACAGGTTGATCATAATTTCACTGCTTGACTTTGTAGTATACTGACCTAATACTGTGTATACAGTTGATGTGTATTATGATGCAAGATCTAACATGGCCATCAAAAAGAATTATATGACTAAAGATTATTAATCACTGGGACTGTTTATAAAAGGAAAATCATAGAATTTCCTTTATTAGCAGTTTTCAGTATGAGGAAATGCACTGGTCTAGGATTGCTTAGGGTGGCCAAGTAGTTAGTAGGATCGTCTTGCTCTGGTAGTTAGTACCACTGGCAGCAGGTGGTCTTCCTTCAACCAGCCCTGGTTACGTTTGGTAAGTTACTTTTAAGAAGCTTGCTATATCTCCTCAACCTGTTGTTCTTCAACAGACAACTGTGACCAATGATTTAGAATGAAACCAACTAGTCAAATATAAGATAAGGCCAAAGGCGTTGTAGTTGGACAGTATAGTTGTGCGTTTCAGTTATAGGTCAAATATTTTTATTTTCTTAGTGGCATTAGCTGTATACCATTATACTGAGCTGATTTAGGGTTGACTTAGAGAGGTAGGGGAATGCAACAGATGACTTAAAGTCTTGTGTTACAAAATTTGGTGCAACCAAAAAATAATTTCAGCAAGTTCTGTGTAATCATGCATTTAAAGGGACAACTCTGATTTCACTGGGGCTCATATTCTGCTTAGCTTTTATCTGCTGAAGACACTTTAGTGGTTACTCTAGGCCTTCCATGATCTGGCCCTCGTCTTTTTCCTTTTGTTTCGTGTAGGGTATTTTGTGTTTTAGGCACATAATGGGGTAGGATAATGTAGCTTTGAAATCAAATATGGGTTCTAATTCTAAGTTTTTTCTTTATTGTATTCTCTCTGTTTAAATACACTTCATTCTTTAAATCCCACTTCAGATGTTCCCCGCTCCATGAAGTCTTGCCTAGTGCAATTATTTCCCTATAGACTCTTAATAAATGCCCACTGAACCCCTGAGGCACATTTTGCCTACTTTGTAACAGCACTTTACTACTGCCTGTTGTGTGATGGTAAACAAGTTGGATGACTCACACAATCCTGTGAGGACAAGGACCCTATCCTCTCAGTACTTCTTGGTATTCCTGAATCCTTTTACAGAGTAAGTGCTCAGTAAGAATTTGGTAAATGGACAAATTAAAAAGTAAAGTCATCTCAGCCTTCTTGAAATACAGAGACTACTCTGTTGTGATATTTTTCCTGTGGACAAAGGAAAAAAAAAACTTCGTTCAGACTTTTAACTAGGTTTGTTGCCTTTGCTTTGCCAAAGCAGTATGAAAAATTAATACTTAAGAAGCTAGATATCTAATCTTCAGCAAGAGAGTGCCTCTTACAAGTTTAATGGGTTTGGTGAAGTGGATGTTCAATGTAAATTTGTCATTTTATGGAGCCATAGAAGGCTCTTAAAACACTCAATAAATACCCTTATTGAATTAGAAGAACTTTTCAACAGGGGATGGTCTGTGTATCTCCTGTTATTAGTACCTTTCATTGTTCCTTTAGAGTGCCTTCAGCCTGTGCTCACACAAGCTTTGTACTGTCACGTGGCTCATAGAATCATCTCAGCTACAGATACTCCTAGCGCCTTAATTCCATTACTTTTTTACAGGGAACCCACTCGTTAATTCTGGCAGGTGGGTTTTAGTAATAAATGACAGGTCCCCATGAAAAGAGAGCTAACCTGTACCAAACACTGACTCATTAGGTGCCAGTTCCTGTATAAAGCACTGAACAAGTATTATTTTATTTCATCTCATTTGCAGGTGAGAAAACCCTGAGTCAAAGAGGTTTAAGCCATTGCCCATGGCTATGGAGCTGTTAACTAGGGAAGCTGCGCTTTAAATGTGTTGGATTTCAGAGTTGATGGTATTTCCACCATGCACATGTCTTTTTTTATTTACTCTTATTTGAACATTTATTTTGTGTACATTTTACGTGCGTGTTTGATTTTTCTTTGGTCAGTAGCAAATGTTATTTCCCAACTTGCTCCCCTCCTTGCCCTTTAGGGAGGGGATGAAAATTCTGTGTTAAGTTTCTGTAGTCCTCTCATTTACACATGGCTTCATATCTAGTCTCGTTTGATCTTGGGAGCAGTGAGACCCCACTCAACCAGTTTGGTCTGCATGCAGGGAGGCAGGGCGCTAATCGTGACTGGCAGATGAGGAAATTGAGATTTCCAGTTTTGTGAGAGATTTGTTGAAGGTGGTAATAATAAGTGATAATGAAATTGGCTTTTGTTTTGAAGAGGAACACTAATCTTCAGGCTAAATTTTGTAGCAGAAAATTTTCTTTTTGAGACAAATTATATGGATACAATATAAAAAATGTAAGTGGGTCGGTCCTAGTAGAAAAGATGGGAAAGGCCTGGGGCCCCACCTCTGGACTTTCTCTGCCCATGAGGCCCCTCAGCTGACCAGAACACAGTTGAAAGCCCCTAGGGAAGGAGCAAAGAACTTTGGTGCCAGATAGATTTGGATCAAATTGGGCGTGATAATTAACCTTGCTTAGGTTTGGTTCTTCATTTGTAAATTGGGTACGCCTCTCATGTGCAGTGCTCTTTTCATAGGATTGCTGATAAATATCAATTAAAAAATAGGCCAAGCCTAGCACAGTGCTCTCGACTTCTGCGGAGGACAGATCAGGTCGAAGGGCAGCATAGGTCAGCACTCACCCTGTGAGGGCCTCCTGCTAAACCTGGGAGGTTCCCAGAGAGCCTGGGCCTCCATAGGACTTACTACCCAGAACTTTGTACTTGACCAAAGGCTGACACATCACGTTTATCAATAGTTTGGAATAAGGATGTGTGCTACGTTGCTTCAGTCCTGTCTGACTCTTTGAGACCCTATGGACTATAGTCCGCTAGGCTCCTCTGTCTATGGGATTCTCCAGGCAAGAATACTGGAGTAGGTTGCCATGCCCTTCTCTAGGGGATCTTCTTTGATCCAACCTAGGGATCAAACCTGCATCTCCTCTGTCTCCTGCATTGGCAGGAGAGTTCTTTAACACTAGCACCATCTGGGAACTTGAATGAAAGTGAAAGTCACTCAGTCAGTCGTGTCCAGCTCTTTCTGACCCCATGGACCATATATAGTCCATGGAATTCTCCAGGCCAGAATACTGGAGTGGGTAGCCTTTCCCTTCTCCAGGGGATTTTTCCAACCCAGGGATTGAACCCAGGTCTCCCACACTGCGGGCAGATTCTTTACCAGCTGAGCCACAAGGGAAGCCCAAGAATGCTGGAGTGGGTAGCCTATCCCTTCTCCAGTGTATCTTCCTGACCCAGGGTTTGAACCAGGGTCTCCTGCATTGCAGGCGGATTCTTTACCAGCTGAGCTATGAGGGAACAGGGATAGGCAAACATTTTCTGTGAGGGATCAGAGAGTAACTATTCTAGGCTTTGGGGCACAGAGTCTCTGTTGCAGCTAATCACCTCTCCTGCTGAGCACAGGAGCAGCCACAGACAGCGTGGAAACCACTAAGCATGGCTGTGTTTTAATAGAACTTGTTTTGTGGGCACAGCATTTGCAGCCTTTCAATTTCATATGATTTTCATACATCACGAAATATTATGTTCTTGGTTTTTTTTTTCAATCATTAAAAATGTAAAAACCATCTTATCTCATGGACTGTATGTGGGTTGCACAGGCTAGATTTGGTCCATGGCCCAAAATTTGGCAATGCCCAGTTTAGACATCACTTGTTGGTAATCAGTGCAGCGTTTGATCCTGTGAATTAAAGTGATTGCTATTAAAGAAGTATCAATAGGGAATTCCCTGGCAGTCAGTAGTTAGGACTCTGCAATTTCACTGTCAAGGACCTAGGTTCAATCCCTAGTTGAGGGGCTAAAATCCTACAAGCCACATGGTGCAGCCAAAAAAAAATATTGATACTAGGAAAGGCTTACTTTTTATAAAACGGTGGAACGGAATCATTACATATTCATTAGTTTCTTTACCCTCCATGAAGTGATTAAAATGCAGTTATACTTGTCTTGGTAATGACTAATGAATGAACAAGGTTTCTGAATAAAACCAGAATAGTATAGTGGAAAGATGATGAGTCAGGAGGAGTCTGTCACTAGTTTTGTGACTTTATCTGTCACTTTATCTTTGGGGCCCTTCAGTTTCCTCATAAAAGTGAGGAGATTGGAGATCATAGTATTAGAGGTCTTTGCCGGCTCTAATATTCTCTCATTCTACTTTTAGTTGTCTAGGTGCTGTTGAACAATTTTCATCTATAGAAACTCTTAAGGACTTCACCAGTTAGTATATTTTCAAAATTACCAACCGGGCCTCACAGAGTATTAAAGACTGTTTACAACAGGACTTTATTCCCAGTGCTAATGCCAGCCCAACAATTGGGATATAAATTCCACATGCCATTAAGATGACTGCCATGCTGCCATAGTTGTGAACCCATCTGGAGATGAGGGGCAGACACAGAGAGAAGGGGACTAGGAAAGCTGGAGGAAGGAAAGGCCTGTCCTGATTTCGTGTGGGTTTAGGACAGTTTCCTAAGTGGAAACCTTTCCTCAAGTCTGAGTCGCACTTAGGACTCTTGGCTCTCCTGGGATGGGAGGAGGAAAGGGAGGGGGCAGTGGAACTAGTGGCTATGTCGATTTTTGTCAACAGAGGGCGCCCAGAGCAAAGCAAGCGCTCTGTGCCACCCTGAACACGGCCCTCCTCCCCACATAGGCACAGGTCAGCGAGCAGGGGATCCACACCGCGTCTGTTTCTTGTGTATTGCTTGATCCTGTCCACATTTGCAGACATTGTCTCCCACCTAAATGCAGTCCTGGTAATTGTTATTTGCTTTCACCTATAGTGGAAACCCAGTTTCCTCACTGTCTTGGTGAATGATCCTCTGTTGTAAAGTCTGGGCTTTTGGGTGAATCTGTGGTATTAGGCTCTTATATAATTCAGTTTCCAGTGAGCACATATTCTGGAAATGTTTCTCTGAAAGAGCATGTAATATCTGTGTAGTATATTGTTGGCTAGAGCAGTGGTCGTCAAAGCATGGTTCCAGACCAGCAGCGTCAGTGTCACCTGGGAACTTACACAAATTCGTGATATCCTCCTCCCCCCAGACCCATTGCATCAGAAACTCTGGAGTCAGGGCCCAGCCATGTGGCTCCGCATGCTCTTCAGGTGATTCTGATGTACATTCAAGCTGAGGACCACTGCCAAAGAATAAGCACATGGAGCCTGCTGAAGGCCAGGTACCAGCACTTTGCTAGGACGTGCATCTTCATTTTCCAGGTAACCGAACCCCCTGAAGGCTCAGTGACTGCCTCCAGGTAACTCACCCCCTGAAGGCTCAGTGACTGCCTCCAGGTAACTCACCCCCTGAAGGCTCAGTGACTGCCTCCAGGTAACCGCACCCCCTGAAGGCTCAGTGACTCCCAAGGTGAGACTTTCAGCCAGTGGTAGAGGGGGGATTTGGGTCCTGGTCTTTATGACTCCAGAGCTGTGCCGCAGCATCTGCTAAGCGAATGCAAAGTTCTGTGTTGTTTAAATTCATATTTTTGTCAGTCTTTTTCTCGGGAAAAAAACATACATTGACCAAAGAAAATTTAGAAAATACAGTAGGCCAAAAGAATAAAATAAAATTGCCTGAATATATTAACTTTATCTCAACTTTCTATTGTTTATTGTTCTATTTTTATTTCTATGCAGCTCTTTTTGCATATACATGCATTATAAAATTAAATAATCTCATCGTTAGTACAAACTTTGTAATATGCTTCTAGTGTCTTCCTACTCCATTGTAAATATCTTTTCATGTCATTAAATATTTCTACAGCATTGTTTTACATAGCTGCCTAGTATTCCATTTTATGGTTCTCTCATAATTCTCTCTCAAGCCTGTCTTAAGTTGTTTTGATCCTGTTATAGGCTTTTAAGAGGACTAGGATACTGAGTTCATTGAGTCAGTGATGGACATGAATCAGAGCAAACTCCAGGAGATAGTGAAGGACAGGGAAGCCTGGAGTGCTGTAGTGCATGGGGTCTTAAAGAGTCAGAAATGACTGAGCGACTGAACAACCACGACACGGATACCAAGTGCTGTGCTACTCTGGGTAAATAGTTTACCCTGAGTGCCTTAAAGTATTGTGTTTAAAGTAATAAATACAGACTAAAGTTGAGGAGGGAAAATGGAACTAGAGAGGCAATAATAAGCCTAATGTATGGGCTAAATTGAGCCCAGAAATAGGAAAACAAAATTAAAGTAAAAAACACAGAAGTTGTAGGAATGGACTAGGGATCTGTTGAGTGCGGTGGATTAAACAAATAGTCAGGAAAATGATTATAAGCCTTTTGAGGGTGCCAGTGGCCTACTTTTATTACTGCCTTTTTGATATAGAAGCTGATCTGCCAGGTGACAGCACTTGACAAAACTAAGCATAAGGCTTTTATTTAGTTATTTATTTATTGGCTGCACCACGTGGCATGTGGGCTGTTATTTCTCCAATCAGGGATCAAACCCTTGCCCTCTGCATTGGAAGTGCAGAGTCTTAGCCACTGGACCTCAAGGGAAGTCTTGGCATAAAGCTTTCATAAATAACAGTTATTATTTATTGCACACCATCTGTGTGCCAGGCACCATATTAATCATTTATATAGACTTTACCATTTAATTTTTATAATAACCATATGCATTCACTACATTAGGTGGTGTTTCCCACATTTTACAGAAGTGGAACCTGAGATTGAGACTTAAGGTAACTTGTTCAGATGCTTCCTTTGGAACCCAGATTTGATCAAACTCCCAAACTTGTGCTTTTATAGTATCATTTATCTTCATTTTTTTTTCATGATGTGGCAGGTCATCACCCACTGCTGGGAGGTGGGGGGGTAGTTTCACTATCTCTTCAGGGACAGAGGGAACGTAGATGGGGGAGGAAGGACACTAAAGTCATAACAGAGCAGGATTAGACTTGATCCAGCAAAGCTACCACCCGCCCAGCTGTCTCGGGGAAGGTGTAAGCCTGTGTCGTATACTGCCGTGTACTGCGGGGTGGACTAGTGAAATGAACCACTGATAGGAAGGAGCAGTGACGGTTGGGAGAGTCAGAGCTCACTCTTGAAATGGCCCTTCCTGAAGGAAGTTTTAATTCCTTTGAGGCACCTTTAAAAATCAACTTTGCTGCTGCTGCTGCTAAGTCGCTTCAGTCGTGTCCGACTCTGTGTGACCCCAGAGACGACAGCCCACCAGGCTCCCCCAACTTTACTGAGATATAATTTGATACTCTACCATTCAGTCATTCAAAGTGTACGATTCAAAGTCTTTTTTGGTTTATTCACAAAGTTTTCATCACTCCAAAAAGAAACCATATACCTCTTAATCATCATTACGTAGTCTCTCTGTCTCCCTTGCCCCCCAAACTCTAGGCAACCACTAGTCTACTTTCAGTCTCTACAGATTTTCCTGTTCTGGATATTACCTATAAATAGACTCAGTAGAGTACACGGTCCCATGTTTCTGGCTCCTTTCACTTAGCATGATGTTTCCCAGTTCCTCCTTGTCATAGCAGACATCAGTACTTCATTCTTTTTTGTTACTAAATAATATCCTATCATATGGCTATCAGTTCAGTTCAGTCACTCAGTCGTGTCCAACACTTTGCGACCCCATGCATCACAGCACGCCAGGCCTCCCTGTCCATCACCAACTCCCGGAGTTCACTCAGACTCACGTCCATTGAGTCGGTGATGCCATCCAGCCATCTCATCCTCTGTCGTCCCCTTCTCCTCCTGCCCCCAATTCCTCCCAGCATCAGGGTCTTTTCCAGTGAGTCAATTCTTCGCATGAGGTGGCCAAAGTATTGGAGTTTCCGCTTTAGCATCAGTCCTTCCAGAGAACACCCAGGACTGATCTCCTTTAGGATGGACTGGTTGGATCTCCTTGCAGTCCAAGGGACTCTCAAGAGTCTTCTCCAACACCACAGTTCAAAAGCATCAATTCTTCAGAGCTCAGCTTTCTTCACAGTCCAACTCTCACATCCATACATGACCACTGGAAAACCCATAACCTTGACCATAGACGGACCTTTGTTGGCAAAGTAATGTCTCTGCTTTTGAATATGCTATCTAGGTTGGTCATAACTTTCCTTCCAAGGAGTAAGCGTCTTTTAATTTCATGGCTGCAGTCACCATCTGCAGTGATTTTGGAGCCCCCCAAAATAAAGTCTGACACTGTTTCCATTGTTTCTCCATCTATTTCCCATTAAGTGATGGGACCAGATGCCGTGATCTTCGTTTTCTGAATGTTGAGCTTTAACCCAACTTTTCCACTTTGCACTTTTACTTTCATCAAGAGGCTCTTTAGTTCCTCTTCACTTTCTGCCATAAGGGTGGTGTCATCTGCATATCTGAGGTTACTGATATTTCTCCCGGCAATCTTGATTCCAGCTTGTGCTTCTTCCAGCCCAGCGTTTCTCATGATGTACTCTGCATAGAAGTTAAATAAGCAGGGTGACAATATACAGCCTTGACGAACTGCTTTTCCTATTTGGAACCAGTCTGTTGTTCCATGTCCAGTTCTAACTGTTGGTTCCTGACCTGCATATAGGTTTCTCAAGAGGCAGATCAGGTGGTCTGGTATTCCCATCTCTTTCAGAATTTTCCACAGTTTCTTGTGATCCACACAGTCAAGGGTTTTGGCATAGTCAATAAAGCAGAAATAGATGTTCTTCTGGAACTCTCTTGCTTTTTCGATGATCCAGCAGATGTTGGCAATTTGATCTCGGGTTCCTCTGCCTTTTCTAAAACCAGCTTGAACATCTGGAAGTTCACGGTTCACGTATTGCTGAAGCCTGGCTTGGAGAATTTTGAGCATTACTTTACTAGCATGTGAGATGAGTGCAATTGTGTGGTAGTTTGAGCATTCTTTGGCATTGCCTTTCTTTGGGATTGGAATAAAAACTGACCTTTTCCAGTCCTGTGGCCACTACTGAGTTTTCCAAATGTGCTGGCATATTGAGTGCAGCACTTTCACAGCCTCATCTTTCAGGATTTGAAATAGCTCAACTGGAATTCCATCACCTCCACTAGCTTTGTTCGTAGTGATGCTTTCTAAGTCCCACTTGACTTCACATTCCAGGATGTCTGGCTCTAGGTGAGTGATCACACCATCGTGATTATCTTGGTCGTGAAGATCTTTTTTGTACAGTTCTTCTGTGTATTCTTGCCACTTCTTCTTACTGTCTTCTGCTTCTGTTAGGTCCATACCATTTCTGTCCTTTATTGAGCCCATCTTTGCATGAAATGTTCCTTTGGTATCTCTGATTTTCTTGAAGAGATCTCTAGTCTTTGTTATTCTTTTGTTTTCCTCTATTTCTTTGCATTGATCGCTGAGGAAGGCTTTCTTATTTCTCCTTGGTATTCTTTGGAACTCTGCATTCAGATGCTTATATCTTTCCTTTTCTCCTTTGCTTTTCTCTTCTCTTCTTTTCACAACTATTTGTAAGGCCTCCCCAAACAGCCATTTTGCTTTTTTGCATTTCTTTTCCATGGGGATGGTCTTGATCCCTGTCTCCTGTACAATGTCACGAACCTCCGTCCATAGTTCATCAGGCACTCTTATCTATCAGATCTAGTCCCTTAAATCTGTTTCTTACTTCTACTGTATAGGTATACCACCTCTTATTTATGTTTTTATGTTGGGAAGAGACAAGTAAAGGGAATGAAATAACCAGAAATAATTCTTTCTAATTTAAAATGGATGAAACAGGCAATACTGTGAAAAGCAAATTCCTCAAGGCCCCCTTGAGGAATTGTAACCAAAGGCAGAGGTAAATAGTACACTTGGCATTGGCTGCTCCAGGAGCCATTTGCTGCTCAGCAGCAGCTCTCCTGACCTGGACATGTGCAGCATTCAGGGAGCTCATTGTGTAAATCTTGTGTATTGGGCGGTGTCACTGGCCCCTACAATACCCCATGAGGAAACGGAGAGGCCTTTGCTGATCTAATCTCGATCCATTTCCCTTGGTTACTACAGCTCTGGGTCCCCAGAGAGTACTCTCTAAAGAGCCGCCAGTGTGTTGAGTGCTGGCAGTTGCAAGGTTATTTCTGACTGTACGATTTGTGCAGTGGAGATTGCACCCATCTTTCAGGTCCTGATCCATTGGCCAGAAATAGCCACTGTCGTGCCGGTATTACTAGAATGAACACCTACCCAAAGGCCCCCTCTGCGCCCTTCTCAGTGTGGTCTCTGGAGGGCCCTTCTAGGTGCCAGGTAACCCGACTGTGGTCCTGGTGCTGTCTTCTGTGCTTTCTTTCCTGACTTGCTATCCAAGAACAGAGTGTCCTGACCTCATAAAGTGAATGGCTGGGGCCAGAACTATAAGTTCTAAGACTTCTCTGTTTGAATTCCAGAGAAGTTGTGGCCAACTTTCTTTTGTGTCTGAGCTTTCAGGTAGTTTAGAGAGTGACTTGTACTCCCTTGTCTTAATACCCTGGCTCTTCCAAGGCCCATCTGCCCTAACATGGAGACAGGAACCCAGGAGCGGGATCACCAGTGTGGCACTCAGGTCCTTCGAATGTAAGAGCAGGATTTCATCACGTTGCCCTGGCACTGCAGATGGGGAAACTGAGTCCAAGAGAGGCCAAACAGCTGTCCCAGGGCTTGCATTCTCAGAGCTCTAGTCAGTGCAGAGCTGCAGCTGTGGTGTGAGCCCTCACTTTCAGCTCAGTGCTCTTCCCCAGTGTCATGCTGTTACCTGAAGGGCGAGTGCTTTCCTGACCAGAGAGGGGCCCAGCCCTGCTCCACGCATCTGCGGCTCAGGCTTTAAAGTGTGTGCAAGAGTTTGACAGGTGGGGACTGGGATAGTAGAAATCTGTGCAAGAGCACTGGGTAATGAGTTTGGGGGCCACTGACCCAAAGAACGCAGCCCTTCTGGCCCTCCCTGTGTACTCTCTCCAGTGAGTGTACATGTTTCTGATCACATGTTTATAATTTCTGAGACCCCATGGCTGTTCACCCAAGTACATCTGTGCTGCTGCACTAACCCATCAAGCAGTCGTCTTGTAGTTGGCTCATGGTTGCTGCCTCCATGCTTGGGGTGACGTTTACCTTGTATCACGTGAAAAGGCTGAAACCCTTCTCCACCATCCCCCTCCCCTCATCTCCTCTTGGTGTGGAACTGTAGGAGGGGCCTCGCTTCCCAGGGTCCCCTGCCTGGGACCTGATAGAGCCAGCAGTCAGCCGGACCCTAACTGCTGGGACTGGAAGTGAAAGCAGCCCCTTCATAGTGGCACACAGAAGCTGAGTAGAAGGCCCATGGTGAGAGCCCCTCTGAACTTTCCCTTCCTCCCCACCACTTCCTCTCTGTCAGGTCCACTCTCAGCACCGGGAGCTGCTCCATAGGAGAGGTTGTGTCCTTCACTGTCTCATAGGAGAGGTTGTGTCCTTCACTCTCTTCCCTGCTCCCCCTGCACAGTGCTCCACAGATAGTCAGAAATAATCTCTGGCATCTCACGCTGTTGACCACCCTCTGATGACTGGTGAGGTGCGGGAAGGCTAATACAGCTGACAGCTGGCAGCATAGCTTCTCTATAGAAGTTGTTTCCTGGTCCTCGGTAATAAGTTATAGTGACAGCTACTATTTATTGAATGCTTACTGCGCTCAGTGTTCATGTACACACACCCTGAATTCCTCATTGTTCTCAACAGCTCTCCCTGTCAGGAGATGGCAGAAGCCATATTGACAGCTGCAGAAACTGAGATGTAGCTAGAAAATGGGGAAAAGGTATCGAGACCTAGCCCTGTCTGACACCAAAGCCTATGTTTTTAGTAACCATGCGGAACCTTCTTGAGTAGTTAATTTGCTGAACATTCCTGCAAGAAAGAGCTGAGTCACTTGTGCTCCCTGGGACTTATAAATGAGATATCTGTGTTCGCAAAGGGCATTCGGAGCACAGTTTAGATTAGATTTGGCTTTGGGATTACAGGATAGGAACAAAGGGCAGACTTCAGGATCCTCGGCCACTTCCTGAAGCTGGCTTATTCTGGCTTACTTTGGCCCAGTGTGGAGGAATCCTTGCTCTTTAAGTCCACAGTGGTTTCAGTTTGTTCCTGAGACATGGGCCTGCCCAGCAGTTCCAGATTGCTTAGGGTGGGCCTAGTCTTGGTTCCCTGGGCCACTCGGATGGGCACCGGTTGTTCCCTGGACTGACTTGACTTCTTAAAGGTCCTCCTATTTTAGGCATTCAACAGGAGGCTTTCTCTTCAGTTCTTGAGTCCTGCCCCCACGCCCCGTTAGTTGTTGGGACCTGAGGATTTAGTTGTGGTTCACCTAAGAACAAAGGGAATTCAGTTTTCAGCAGCTCATAGTGCAGTCCTGTGGAGTCCCCACAGGGACTCTGGGGTTGAGGGGCTTTCTCTCTTTCTCTGCTCATAATGTAAACATTCTGTATATATCCTAAAATGGGAGAGAGAAACTTCTGAGGGGCAGAGAGTTGTTGGGATAATAAGGTTTGGAGGAGACAGCCCTTCCTGCATTCTCCCTGGGGGGAATAATGCAGCGAGGATTGAAGGGCATCGCCTCAACCAATTCAGTTAAGTGGCCCCGTCCTGGCTTAATAACTTGGGCAGACTTCCCAGTGGGTTTGGCACGGTGTTGGGTTTCTCTCTCCTCAGACCCTCCCTTCTCTTTGCTTTGTACATGTGTGCTAACACAATTAGAGAGAGGTTGCATCTTGCAATAAGATAGCCTTTTTGCAAAGGAGGGGGATTCTCTTAAAGAAGAAGGAGAGGAATTCAGAGGAGGGAATGCAGCCCTCGAGAGTTTGAGTAGCACGGAGCAGGCTCTGTTCTCTCTATAAGGGTGGGCGGGCAGGGGGAGGGTGGCCAGTGATTTCCAGCATCTAGTGTGAGCACCGGGTGCTAAGATTGTGCTAGAGAAATGGTCAGCTGTCTTTGCATTTGTTCATCCAGACTGTATCACTGAGGATTTGGTCGTTAGAGAACAAGAACGGGATTGTTCATGAAGGTCAGAGGTCCCAGTCTTCTGAGTTTGGTGGTCAACTGTTCAGAAATATTTCACAGTTTTAGTTGAAAACCTGAGCAGATGCTCCTGCTGTTGTTTACCCGTGGGGATCGGGTGACATTCTTCTCCCCTTCCCTCTTCCCCACCCCTCTGGGAACCAACCAATCACGCCAAAGAATGGATTTCAGGGCCTCTCAGGCCTCCTCCCAGAAGAGTGTGCCCAGCAGCAGTTCTCCGGAGCCTTCGCTGGCAGGATGTTTAACTCCTGGGTGTCTGACTTGCAGTGAGCTCCTACTATTGCAGTTAGCTCGTTCTGTTGTTCGCCATGCCTCTCTGAGCCCATCTAATGTTAAGTAAGCTTACCCAGTCCCCAAGGGAAGGCTCCTAGTGAGGCACAGTGCAGTGCTTTGAGCTTGAAGAAGCTGGTTTTTGAAGCCCTAGTTCTGCCAAAAACCAGCAGCATGACCTTGGGCAAGTTACTTTCCCTGCTTGAACTTGATCCCCTTTCTGCTAAGTTAGAGGGAAAGGAGGACAGGATGAACATGTATGACATAGTATATACAAGTCACCAGCCTGAGGTCTGGGGGAAAGCATTTAACCTGTGCTGAGTGCCTATTTTGCAGCAGTTTGTTTTTTTATAGTTTGCCCTCTGCAGGGCAAGTGCTGTTCACCCAGTTTCATAGATGAGAAGAGTGAAGGCTAGAGTCTGTCCAACTTGCCCAAGGTCAAATAGCTAGGAAGGCTCATCTGGCTCTAATGCCCACACTTTCTTCCATGCCACTGGGTTGGCTCGAAAGGCCCTCAAAGTCCTTCTAGCATTTTCACTCTAATACTCTGATAGTTTTAACTCCTTAATAGCTTCTTGTTCTGCCCTGTAGAGGGATTACTGTCTCCCTTTCCACATCCCTGTTAGTAGAGCAGGTGAATAACTTTTCAGAAATGATGACACTTCTGCCATCTCCTGAAAGCAGCAAAAGAAAATGGTGCGGCCATCAGTTTTCTCTTTGCATCACAGGGAAGTCCTCATCCTTTAGAGCAGTGGTCCCCAACGTTTTTGACATCAGGGACTGGTTTCATGGAAGACAGTTTTCTATGGATGAGGGTGGGGGGGATGGTTTCAGGATGATTCAAATGCATTATATTTATTGTACACGTGAGTATTATTACATTGGCTCCACCTCAGATCATCAGGCAGTAGATCCCAGAGTTTGGGGACTCCTGATTAGGGCCAGCATCTCCTGCTTCCTCAGCAGTCCCTTTCCTCAGGCAGATAATAGGTATTAATATTTCCTTTTTCTCTTTGCCTTGTGTTTTGATAGTCGGATAAGGATCTCTGGTTTAAGGAAGGGTGAAATTTTGAGGAGATTTTTTTAAATCCCCTTTATTCAAAGCTTTTCTGTGAGCTAGAGACACACTATTGCGTTTACCCCTACCTGGAATCACTGTGATATATATAGCCCTGTCAGGAGCTCCTTCTATCCGAGGGCTTGGTTTTCAGTGTAGTTCCTTATAAATTATTCTAGCTATCTGGCTGGGGGACATCTTGCATCATGAAACATGCTGTGTTTCTCTTCCTGCAGTTTAATTGAATACTTTTAAATCCACAGAGAAAATAGCTTTCTTTAGGTGTGTTTCTATTGATTATTGCTGCTGATTTAAAATAAATTACGGTAGTAACCCTAAAATGTCAAATTTGTTAAGGAGTCATTTTTTATTTTTGTTGTGGGTTAAGAAAAATGACCACAAGCAAGTCTGTTAACAGTTGTAAATTATGAAGCCAGGCACTGACCCAGGTGTTTTATGTTCATAATTTCTAATTTTCATGATAAACGTGTACTTATAGATGAAGACGGAGAAGGCAATGGCACCCCACTTCAGTACTCTTGCCTGGAAAATCCCATGGACGGAGGAGCCTGCTAGGCTGCAGTCCATGGGGTCGATAAGAGTCGGACACGACTGAGCGACTTCACTTTCACTTTTCGCTTTCAGGCATTGGAGAAGGAGATGGCAACCCACTCCAGTGTTCTTTCCTGGAGAATCCCAAGGACAGGGGAGCCTGGTGGGCTACCGTCTATGGGGTCTCACAGAGTCGGACACAACTGAATCGACTTAGCAGCAGCATAGATGAAGAAACAGTTAAGAGTGGTTATAGTACTTACTCAGGTCACAGTGACTGATTTGGCACTTTGATTCCAGATCTGTTTCATTTCCAAACCTAAGCTCTCTCTTCAGTACCATGCTGCCTCTGGAAGATGATCTTGAGAGTTGATTTAATTATCCATGCCCATTCCTCAGCTCTGATCACCCCAGAAAATCCATATGCTTTCTTTTTAAAAGAGATGTACCGTTTTAGATGATAAACTTCACAGTTAGGAAAAAAAAAATTAAGGGAAGTAGTTTCTGGTCTTTGCCAACTTTTATAATCAGGTAACTTTTATGAATGTTTAGTTTGAATTATTTTTACTAAAATTTAAATCCATCGCATCTAATTCTAAGTGAAAATGCTAAATTGGTGGCTGTTCATCATCAGATTCCAGAGTTAGGGGTTTCACTGTGGTTTGGGGTGCACAGGAAGAGGAGGACCTTAGAGGATGAATTGTATATGAGTAGATGGAGAAAAGAGAATTTTCTTGGGGTAAGGAATTTGTCATTTGCTCCATCTTTTGGTACAGCCTGTGTCTACCATCTCTTTGAGCACCTTAAGATGGTGTTGAGAATCCAGTGGAAGATGGGTTGGTATTACTCAATGGCCGTTTGCTTCACCCTAACTCTTTTCAAGAATTGCTTATGATTTCGTTCTGCCACAGTGATGTTGGGCTTTGCCAGTTGAGTGCAACGAGAGATTCACACAAAAGACGTATATTCACTACACAGTCTCTGCCATCCATATCAGCCTAACAAATGTTTCAGCAGCATTTACTTGTGTGTCTGCTATATGCCAGTTGCTTGGCATAACACTGATGATTTTGAGATGAATAAGACATACCTTTAGGATCTCATAGTGGAGTGGAATTTACAGTCTTATTTAGGAAACAAGACATATAAACATAGAATTAATAATGAAAGGCAGTATATGCTTAAGAATATTTTAAAAATAAATGAACTATGGACAGCAGACTTTACTGGGGTTCTGAGATGAAAGGGGTACGGTTTGCCAGAGTAGTAAAGACGGAGTTCCTTTACAGTTTCATCCAGGGTGTGCAGTGGGGCAGAGCTGGGGTGAGATGAGGTTTTTTGGTTTTTTGAGGTTTTTTGGTCACTCTCAGTGACAAGGCAATGGAAATGGTTCACTGAATTAAGGTAAGTATCCTAACGTTATTGATGGAACTGTAGCCAGAGACTGGGGAAGGAAGACTCCGCAGTTAGCATTCTAAATGGGGAATGTAAAGGTGACAAAAGCCGATGTAAACAACAACAACAGTTTAATCCCTGCAGAAACTGCATTTTTAGGGGAAAAAAATTTAAGTCTTATATTTTGGTTCCCAGGTTAGCATCCCCCCCGCCCTCTGCCCCTTAGCTTTTTAATACAGTATTCTCTATATTAGAAATCCCTTACCATTTACTCTTGTTGGGTTTTTAAAAGTTGGAAGACTTCAAGCTGAGTCCTACACAGACAGAGACATCAGTAGGCCTGTTTGCTGTGTGCATGGCTCACGGTGGCCTTGTCCTTGATGACTGCTGCATATTTATGAGCGTCCCTCCACAAAGCCCACCCAGGGAAGAGCTCTTCTTTTTCCTTTTTTAGGTTCCTGAAACTTACCTAAAACTCTGAGGCCGGAGAAGGTATAGGGAATGAAGTTTCTTCCTTCTCCCTCCCCCTACTCCATAGTAGCTTAATTTAAGTACCCTGTGGAAATAAAGATAAATGTGAGAAACTTCAGGATGAAAAGAACATTAGAGACCAGAGAAGTCAGGGGAGGTCATATCAGGCTTAAAGTGGAAACTATGTTACAACCTAAGCAAGGAGCAACTGATAGGCCTATAAATAGGATTTTATCTCCTCTTAGGACATTTTTGGCGTGGTTGTAGCTTCCCATGTGGGGGACTATTATATTTACTAAAAATAAACTGTGTTTCAGAAGTGATTAAAGTAAGTCCCACTGAACTCATTTATGTTATTAAAAATGTAGCCATAGCCTGAAAATAAATTTATAGAGGTTGATGCATACTAACTGTTGAGAGAACTTGGATATTGAAGCCATCCATCAGTTAGATCTGAGATCAAATGGTCTGGTCCAGTTTAGTGTGGATTATTAGGTAGGTTGCCTTCTCAGAAGATAGTGTTATTTCGTTTCTGCTAGTCCAGAAGTCCCTCAAACCCTAGCTATATATTCAGACTCATTCAGACTCATAAATGGGCATAAATAGATTATAAGTGTTATCACCTAGGAAAGACAGAGTAGTTCTAATTCTTTAGAAATCTTACTGCTTGGTTAAAGCTGCTTGGCTATGACCATTCAGAGCAGAAGAACATATGAATCGGCCATACCTTTGGTATCCCTTCTGGGGAACAAAAAATCCTTCAAGTTGTCCGAGTTTGTTTCTCACACTCTCCTTATCCTGACTGTAGTCCTTTAAATTGTGCAGCAAATATTTGGCATCTAGCTGCCTGTCAGCCAGTCTCTGACACCTCTGGATGGTTTGTTCTCTTCCTGTGAGTATATTTGAAATTAGTAAGAAGCATCTATTAGTTTTAGTATCCTATGAGAAGACTAGGAAAAGCTGACATTCGTAAATAGTAAAACTGCTTAAAGCATATTTCTCAAAGTGACCGTGGGATTCTTTCTGAAATCTAATGACATGAACAACAGAGCGCAGTGTGACTCATGCACATCGCGTTTGTGGATTCGTCACCAGACATGGTCTCAGAGTTGAGTTCATGCCTTCAAAAAGTGAAATCATTTACTTTTTCCAGACTTCAAAACTAGCTTTGGAGAAGTTAAAACATTAAGTGCAAAAATAAAAGCAATTTAAAAAATGAACACAATTAAGCTGTTTTTGTTTTAATATACTGCCTATGCCTTAGTGCACATGTTAAACGTCTCTTTCCTGCTTGTAGTACTTCACATTTTATCTTTATTTCTCAAAGATGGCATCTCACTCTTAAATGATAGGTTGTTGCATACTCATTAGAAACTGTATATATATGTTTAGTATTTTTCTTTAGAATAAATAAATCAAATAGAAGAAATATTAGTAGCATCAATTTATAAATTGTTGAACTACCTAATGACAGCTCGTGAAATGCTAAAAACATGGTAATATATTTTAAATGTCATATTCACGAACTGCTTTAAACCCTTTTTTACTGGTCTCTTTCTCCCCTTTATAACCACTCAATTCCTTTCTTTCTCCCAGTGCTTTTAAGAAGGAAACTGAAGTTCCCGATGTAGTATTTTTTTGATAGATAAAGAGATAAGAAAGTTGGTGAAAGAGGTTCGACAAGTTCATGGAATTCCTTGCGTCCCAAACCCAAGATTCTGCCTGATTGCTTTCATCTAATTTTTCTTGTGTCTCACACTTATCAGCCAGCTGTTACAGTGGTAATGGCAATGATAGTGAATCGTGCTCTGTTTACAGAATAGCTAGCATACTCTATTGTATCTGGGTCTGAAGAAAACCCTGTGTCATTACTATCATTTTACAGATGACAAAAATGAAAGTATATATATTTGACTTTTTCCATTACTAAAATTCAGGAATTGTTAAGTTGAATTTTCGTTTCTGTCATACTGGTGTAGAATGTTTAGGGGCAGCAAATGTGGGGATAGACAAGTTGACTTTTGTCTGAGACTTTCAGCCTAGACATTTCAGGATTCTTTGCAGTCTCTGTCTTTGTTGTGAGGCGTGTACACTATTAATGTGTATAGAGCTTTCTGTGATGTTGAACTTTGATTTGTAAAGTTATAGTAAAATAATTGTTAAAGGTATCACTTAGGATTAAGTTCAGCTACATGCAACAGAATCCCCCTCCTCCTTTCCCCTTACCCCAAAGTGGCTTAAACAAGACTTTGTCTTTGATGAAAACAGAGTCTGGAAGTAGGCAGCTCAGGGCTGGTATAGCGCTCAGTGGTTATCAAGGATCCAGGATCCTCACTGCTCTTTGCTTCTCTGCCTGTAGGATGTGACCCAGATGGTTGCTACAGCTCCAGCCATCATTCCTGCATTTCCACGGAGCAGTTGAGAGGAGGAAAAGAGCTCCCCTCCCCTACTTAACAAACCTTCCAAAAAGTCCCATATAACATTGCTACTCGTATCTCATTGGCCAGAACTTAGTCTATGGTCACACCTAGCAGCAGTGGAGGTTGGGAGATACAGCCCTTTCTTGGAGGGTGTGTGTATTAATCCTCGGATGAAAACTGGGGTTTTGTTACTGAGGAAGAAAGGATATTGGGAAACCACCAGCGTTCTCAAGCTCAGGGACCGTCAGAATGGCATGGCTTTACCTCGCATATGGTGCAGAAGACTCTTCTGTAGCTTCCTTGGGACCTCTTCAGTCAGTCTTTGCTGTGTTGTCCAATAAAGTGATTTTTCCCTTGAGATGTATATACCTTTATGTAAACACTTTTTTTTTTTTTAAGTTAGTAGAAGATAAAAAGGATCATTGAAATTTCCATTTAAGTTCAACTTAAGTTTTTTGAAACCAGTTTTTTGGGACTACAAATAGAATAAAGTGAGCTTTTTAGTAAGCATAAAATAAAGTGTTAAATATTTAGGTGTCTAGTCATTAGTAAAGGAAAAAGTGTAAATTTTCCTTCAGTTTTTTGAAGCCTGGATCAGCTATTAAATTACACGTTTCTTGGAGATAGAGAACTTGCTTATTTTAATTTAAAATTTTATGTTTTTTGGACAAATAATACATTTATATGATTCAGTACTCAAAAGGTACCAAACGGCCATATGGTGAATGGTTGCTCCCCAGTTCCTACCTTGATTCCCCAGTGTCTTTCCCCTAGAAGCAATGGATGTCTTCCCTTTTGTATATAGTTCCTACTTAAAAAAAGAAAGAAATTCAGTGCAACTGTGCTATACATTGTTCTGAACCTTTCTTTTATCACCCAAAGAGATGCCATGTCCCTTCTCCACCCTGCAAGGCTATATAGTGCCCCATTGTCTGGGTGAACCATAATTCATTAACAGAAGAACCTTGTTCTTACGTCTGTACCTGCTCTGTAAGCAACGTTTGTTCATATTGGTTAAACCGAACTCTTTGATTGAATTTGACTATGCAGAATATTTTAGCAATGAGTTATTTTTAGTGGTCGAGTATTCCAACTAGCTGAGGGGATTTTCCCTTCTTTAAGCATCAGGATGTTTAAGAATTATTTATTTTGGAAGTAAGTCCTTCTTAAATGTATTACTTAGCTATATAGTTTAGTCCTTCTAAAATTTATTACTTAACTACAGTTTTTTCTAACAGTTATACTTTTCTTAATGGTTTTAACACAGTTGTCAACATCAGTTATTGCTTATGACTGAAAAAGAGTGATATCTAAGAGCTTTTCATGGTTTTTGCCTTGCTAAATGACCTTATTTTAATATGTCTGCTTTTTGATGACTTATCTGCTGTTTAGATTTTTTTCTCTTGGTCTCTTGCACCTGATACGGCTGCCTCTCACATAATATTTCTCTTTCCTCTGGTACTTATTCTCTACTATTTCTTAGTTCCCTTTCCTAATTTGCTTTTTAAATGTTCAGTGGGTAAGTAGCCAGATAATCAGGACAGAAATATTTCTAAAATTAAAAAAAAAAAAAAGATTAAAAGAAGGCCTGGCAGAGCTTTCCTGCTGGTGAAAGTGCATGAGCATTTCGATATTCAGGATATTTAGAGGGCCTTTGGTGGCTCAGATGGTAAAGAATCTGCCTGCAATGCAGGGGACCTGGGTTCGATCCCTGGGTCGGGAAGATTCCCTGGAGAAGGAAATGGCCACCCATTCCAGTATTCTGGCCTGGAGAATCCCATGGACAGAGGAGCTGGGTGGGCTACAGTCCACGGGGTCGCAAAGAGTCCAACACAACTAAGCAACTTTCACTTTGTTTCCTAATTATTACCATGTTGTAGAATAGCTCTGTCCAGTGGATCTGTGATGATGGAGATGTTTTATATCTGCCCTGTCCATTATTAGTAGCCACTAGGCTCTTGTGGCTCTTGAGACTTGAGGCAAGTGAGACTGGAGAACAGAAATTTTAATCTTCATTAAAATCAAATAGCCACACATGACTAGTGGCTGCTGTGTTGGACGTATGGTTCTAGACTAAATAATTAACGATGAGCTTGGTTATAGGAAATCTTGGGTTAGGATGCAGTTATTTTATTGTACTGAGACGATTGAGAATGTAATACTCAGATTAGATACTCAGATATGCAGATGACCCCACCCTTATGGCAGAAAGCAAAGAGGAATTAAAGAGCCTCTTGATGAAAGTGAAGAAGTAAAGTGAAAAAGCTGATTTAAAACCTAACATTCAAAAAACAAAGATCATGGCATTCCAGTCCCATCACTTGATGGTAAGTAGATGGGGAAACAATGGAAACGGTGACAGACTTTATTTTCTTGGGCTCCAAAATCACTGCAGATGGTGACTGCAGCCACAAAATTAAATAAAGACGCTTGCTCCTTTGAAGAAAAGCTATGACAAACCTAGACAGCGAATTAAAAAGCAGAGACATTATTTTGCCCACAAAGGTCCGTATTGTCAAAGTTATGGTTTTTCTAGTAGTCATGTATGGGTGTGAGAGTTGGACCATAAAGAATGCTGAACACCGAAGAATTGATGCTTTTGAGCTGTGGTGTTGAAGAAGACTCTTGAGAGTCCCTTGGACTGCAAGGAGATCAAACCAGTCAATCCTAAAGGAAATCAATCCTGAATATTCATTAGGAGGACTGATGGTGAAGCTGAAGCTCCAATACTTTGACCACCTGATGCGAAGAGCTGACTCATTAGAAAAGACCCTGGTGCTGGGAAAGATTGAAGGCAGGAGGAAAAGGGAATGACAGAGGGCGAAATGGTTGGATGGCATCGCTGACTCAATGGACATGAGTTTGAACAAGCTCCAGGAGATGGTGAAGGACAGAGAATCCTGGCGTGCTGCAGTCCATGGGGTCGCAAAGAGTTGGGCATGACTGAGTGACCGAACGGAGAAGGCAGTGGCACCCCGTTCCACTACTCTTGCCTGGGAAATCCCATGGACAGAGGAGCCTGGTAGGCTACAGTCCATGAGGTCGCGAAGAGTCAGACAGGACTGAGCAAGTTCACTTTCACTTTTCACTTTCATGCATTGGAGAAGGAAATGGCAACCCACTCCAGTGTTCTTGCCTGGAGAATCCCAGAGACAGGGGAGCCTGGTGGGCTGCCGTCTATGGGGTCGCACAGAGTCGAACACAACTCACGCGACTTAGCAGCAGCAACAGAGTGACCGAACAGCAACAACTCAAATTAGCTTAAGGTAAATAATTAAATTGAAATTGCTTTTCATGTTAATGTTGTGTTTATTTCAAGCTGTAACATTCTAAAGCCATTGGTGCTGGCCTGTGTTTATGGTTTGCAGCTGTGATAAGACTTTGAGTCCTCTTGGTAACTAGGGTGATATTAGTTGCACTCTAACTTTATTTATAGGACTTGGTTAGACACTTGCCTAACCAGAGTGCCAGAAACTCCTACAAATAACTTTGACCTTCCCTAGCAAAAAGTCAAAGAACAAAATGACCCATAGCAGAAGATCTCAGTTGTATTCTGTATACGAAAAATGTTACTTTCTAACGGAGAAATCTGTAGCAAATAAGAAAACAAATGAGTATATTAACTAATTATGGATTTTGGAACAATTAGGAAGAAAATAAACAGAGTACAGTGATATAGAGAATAAGGGCTGTGGGGAAGGCCTTCCAACTAGAGAGAGTGATCTGGAGAACATTAGTTGAGGAGGTATTATTTAAGCTGAGATCTGAACCATAAGAAGTAGCCAGCCTTATGGAGAATGAAGGCAGCCTGAGAAAGGATTTCAAGAACGGGATAAAGGGACTAAAAGGTGCTCAGGAGAGGGATGGACTTTCTGAGGAACTGGCACAGGATCAGTGTATTTAGAGCATAGTGACTGAAGTGGATGTAATGATATGAAATGAGGTTGGAGAGGTGGGCAGTTAGCAAATAAATCATATAGCACCTTCAGAGCCATTATAAGGACTTCAGATAGAAAAAAATTAAGCATAACATGAAGCTGCAGAATCAAAGGCGTGATATGATTGGGTTAGAAAGTCCCTCTGGCTACTATGTGATGAGTGTTTTGAAGAAGAGCAGCCGTGAAAGTGGCAGAACTCCTGTGATGTTCCAGAAAGAGGTGATTGGAACTTGGGTTCCGGTGGTAGAGCGGAGATCAAGACGAGTCAGACACATACAACATGCTGAGAGGTTTGATGTGAGGGGTGAGAGATAAAGGGAGGGTCTCTCACTTCCGTAATTGCCAGGTAGTACCACCTATGGAGGTAGGGAACACCAAGGACATACCAGTTTCAAGGGTGGTGGTAAGTGGTGGTGTTTAAGAGCCCAGTTTGGGGAGAGTTTTGTTGCACATCCTTGTGAGGCAGCTAAGTAGTCATATTGCAGCAGAGAAGAGTTCTAGTATAGGGATCTAACTTGGTAATTACTAGCGTGATGGTCAGAGAAGGCAATGGCACCCCACTGCAGTACTTTTGCTTGGGAAATCCCATGGACGGAGGAGCCTGGTAGGCTGCAATCCATGGGGTCACTAAGAGTCAGACACGATTGAGTGACTTCACTTTCACCTTTCACTTTCATGCATTGGAGAAGGAAATGGCAACCCACTCCAGTGTTCTTGCCTGGAGAATCCCAGGGATGGCTGAGCCTGGTGGGCTGCCGTCTATGGGGTCGCACAGAGTTGGACACGACTGAAGCGACTTAGCAGCAGCAGCAGCAGCGTGATGGTATTTGAAGCAGTGGGATAAGTTGAGAGAACTCAAAAAGAACAGGGTGACTCAGGATTGAGCCCCAGGAAACACTTCCTTTTTAAAGGTCTGTTAATGGAAAAGCTGAAAAAGAGGCTGAGCAGAAGTAATCATCGATGTGGGGATTGTATTAATCATCGATGAAAAACAGGATTGTAACGTCTTGGAAACTAGCAGAAGAGAATGTTTTAAGAAGGTTGCCAACTCTGTTGAAGAGGTCACTTAAGTTGAGGACAGCAAAATGTCCATTAGGTTGAGTAGCATGGATGTATTGGATTGGCCACAAAGTTTGTTTGGGTTTTTCTATAAGATGGTTCAGAAACTTGAATGAACTTTTTGGCCATCCCACCAGTTGCCATTGACCAATGGGTTTAATGGAGTGGAGGGCTTGGAAACTTTATTTTGAGAAGACTGAAGAAATAAGAGGTGAAGAAGTAGAAGCAGGTATAGATACTTTTTATGAGAAGATTTACTGTGAAGTTGGACTTCCCTGATAGCTCAGTTGGTAAAGAATCCGCCTGCAATGCAGGAGACCCCGGTTCGATTCCTGGGTCAGGAAGATCTGGTGAAGGGATAGGCTACCCACTCCAGTATTCTTGGGCTTCCCTTGTGGCTCAGCTGGTAAAGAATCTGCCTGCAATGCAGGAGACCTGGATTCAATCCCTGGGTTGGGAAGATCCCCTGGAGAAGGGAAAGGCTACCCACTCCAGTATTCTGGCGTGAAGAATTCCATGGACAGTCCATGGGGTCGCAAGGAGTCAGACACGACTGAGAGACTTCCACTCACTGTGAAGTAGTGAGCAGGAAAAAGGAGAGAGTGGCTGGGGGGGAGGTGAGGGGCCCACAGAGGATTTTTGCACCTTGATTCAGTTAGTCAGTTGCCTACTATCAGACTTTTCTTTTTTTTTAAAATTTTTTTAAGGTTTTTGCTCTTAGATTGCTACAGCAAACTTCCTTCTACGCTTGTGAGGGTTTTCTAAGATAGGTTACTCGGAGGTGGAATTGCTGAGCTACAGGCCATGAAAGTTTCAGAATCTGAAACAGATTGTAGCCAAACAGACTCCCAGAGTGATGCTGCCAACGTACACTTTCCCTGTCAGTGTGTGAGGGCAGAGGGGAGGTTTTCTGAAGATGGACATATGTTTATTGCTGGCCTGACAGTGAGTGCAAAGGGGAGAGAGTTATGAGGCAGGAGAGAGGAGGTGATCAACAGAGCAGCCTGGTTCTTACATGGGTGCTGGCAGATGGGATGTGAGCCCAAGTAGTGAAACAGGCGTTTGATGTGAGGCACACCTCTGTCATTGTAACAGGATGTAAGGAGGAGGAGATGTATGCGTTTCTAGGTAGGACTGTGGATTTGGTGGACAGATGAGACTGAATGATTCTCTTTTAAAGTGAAGTACTTCAATAGAGCAACAGCCAATGGTTGAGTTGTGGGGAAAGAATGAAGTAGGTTTCAGGAGAAGGTAAGAAACAGTCATTTTGGAGAGTGAGAAAGCTTCTGGGGCAGCTTTGGTAGGACTGTTCGGCATTGACAAGGGCCCAGTTGAGATTTGTGATCATGAGTATATAGTGAAGTCAGTCAGCTTGGTCATGTGACTTTTCTCTGGCAACATTTAGCTGGTTGGGAACAGGAACAGAGAAGGCAGATACTTGTATTTAACCAGGGTTCGAGTTTTGCTATATGCTAGTGATGGAGTGGGCAAATGATTGAGGATATTTACAAGGAAGGGATTATAATCATGGACCATAGCGTCAGCGCTGGACGTACGAGGGAGTAGAAGACGGGAAGTGGAGAGATTTCCCTAGTGGTCCAGTGGATACGACTTTGCCTTCCAACACAAGAGGTGCCGATTCAATCCCTGGTCAGGCAGGTAAGATCCCATATGCCTTGTGGCCAAAAAACCAAAACATGAAAACAGTAACAACATTATAACAAATTCAATAAAGACTTTAAAAATGGTCTACGTAAAAAAAAAAAAAAAAGACAGGACTGAGGTGGATAGATGATGAACAGGTCATTGAGGAGATCAGAGCTCCTAGTGGAGGGGATACCAGAGCAAGTTGGTTGGAAGGATGGGAGGTTATTTGAGAATATGATTGAAACACAATGAGGAAGAACACAGCTCTTAAGATAGTGTTCATTTTTCATCTTTTAGGGATGATCACTCTGGGTTCCCTAAACCTGGCAGTCAGAGCTCTGACATCTATTTGCTGGTAACTTTTCCAAGAGGTGAACTTTGCCGAGAGGTGAAAAAGGGACGTCCCTTTTCTCTGTGTGTGCACCTGGAGTTCCCCACACATTATAGAAGGTAACCACAGATCAGAGGAGGTTTCCAGAACCATTCTTGTAATGACACCTGTCATAGCAGCAGCACTCAACCAGAGCCACAGCCTTCGGAAACTCACTCACAGTGTGTGTTCACTGGGTTCCAAGCCTCGTCTCTGTCCTTTATTGTTTGAAGTCTTGGTATTGAGCAGAGATAAGAGCGCAAGGGTGTTATCCAGGGAAAATTTTCCTGTGATCTTGGCAGTCTTGGCAGATTTGATTTTATCAGTGAAAAAGTGTAGTACAGGACTGATCTTGGAGTCTTACAAATTTATGTTTAACTTGTGGCACCTTTACTCACTGGTTGTGAGACCGTGGGCAAAGTGTTTAGCCACTTTAAGCCCCAGTTTTCTTCCATGTGTGAAAAAGATAAAGTAGGGCCTTCCTTACAGAGATGGCATGAAGATGCAGTGAGATGATGCAAGGAGAGTTCTGGCACATAGTATGTTCTCAGCAAATAGTAGCTGTTGGTGGCATTATGGGGGCTTCCCGGGTGGTGCAGTGGTAAAGAATCTGCCTGCCAGTACAAGAGATGCAAGAGGCAACGGTTCTATGCCAGGTCAGAAAGATCCCCTAGAGAAGGAAATGGCAACCCACTCCAGTATTCTTGCCTGGGAAATCCCATGGACAGAAGAGCCTGGCTACAGTCCTTGGGGTCATAAAGAGGGGAACACGACTGAGCACGGCACAGGTGGTATTACACTGAAATCAGCAGGCGGCGATGGAACACTCTGTCTCCAGTTAGTGCTCCAGAGTGGTTTAGATGCCGTCACTGGAAAGTGACAGCCACGGCCATCCTGCCTTGCGTAAGTCTGTGCTATTGCATGAGGACTAGCACCTCGGACTTCAGTGTGCTTGTGACCCAGCTGTGGCTTTTGTCATAATGTTGATGTTAACTCTGTAAGTCTCGGATGGTGCTGGAGATTCTTGCTTATCCGGGAAGCTCCCAGTTGACACCAATGCTGCTGATGCTGGTCCGTGGGTCACATTTTGAGTAGCAAGATTCTATTAGAGAACTGCCCTGTGGGAATCCTTGCTATTTTAAGCTGAGAGGAAATGAGGTTAAAAGAACCCCATTCTTCAAACTTTTTTTTTTTTTTGAGTCAAATTCAGTTGGACTTCATATGGCCCATTTCTATAGCTCATTGCTGTGGTGAGTCTGTGTTATCTCTGCAGATCCTGGAAGTGAAAGGAGTAGAAATAATGTAGAGAGGGTTGCTTCATATTGCTTTAGAAAAATTTTCAGTGTCTGACTTCTCAGGAATATTTTTGCAAAATTGTGTCGGTTCTCCAGCTGTACGCACTTTGCCACATCAGCCTTTTACACCAACAGAAATACTGGCATAAAACATGCAGTCTCATATTTAAAAATGAATAACCAACAGGGTCCTACTGTGTCGCACAAGCAACTCTGCTCAATGTTATTTGGCAGCTTGGATGGAAGGGGAGGTTGGAGGAGAATGGATACATGTATATGTATGGCTGAGTGCCTTTGCTGTCCACCTGAAACTACCACAACATTGTTAATCGGCTATACTCCAATATAAAATAAAATTTTTTTAAAAACTAAAAAAAAAAAAAATGCAGCCTCTTTAATTGTTAGACTTTGAGGCAGAGTCAGAAAGAGTCAGTACCACCAGACTCTTCACAGTACAACATCCAGTGCTTTCAGAAGCAGGAATTCAAGATGCATTATCAGGTTAGAATTACTGGCAGCACCCATATTGCTATCCCAGATAATCTGATTTTTCTTTCCCAGAAGCAATCATGCCAGACTTCCTCTGTGGGCCCTCCGGAGAAGAGTGCCTTCTCTGATGCTTTAATTCACACATTCTTTCCTCCAAACTAATACAGAGGCTGATAAGCTTCAGAGAACCGTTATGTAGCCTGATAAAGTGTTCTCCTGATAGAAGGAGACATACGTGCGTCCTCATCCTGTGTGTAAGACTGGGATCCTTTTGAGAGGGTCTTCGTCATGTGCAGTTGTTACACGTTTGTGTCTCTTAATCTGAATCCTGCATAGCGATAAAGCAGAGCTTATGTGACTTGATTGGAAAGAATTTTGTTTTCTCCTACCTCTTTGTTTCCTTTTTTCCCTTTTTTTTTTTTAAGATTAGGGAAATGTGGACGTGCAGGAGCATGATCCACTTCTTTTGCCTGTGGGTTTTTGAAGGGTTTTTGTTTGTTTTTAACGTGAAGAAAACACATAGAACAGACTGTTCACCTGATTATTAAGATTATGATCAAAAAAGGAATACGTGCATTGAGAGTAGAAGTTTATGAATTTCCTGAGGCTCCAAAGAAGTTTACAGTGATTCCACTCATGGAAGTTTTGGAGGTAGTTCGTAGGTTTTTGTGACGTATTTAATCTTTTCTTATTTCATTTCAGGGATCTCATTTCTCTGTTTTTCTTCTGCTTTGCTCCAGGAGAACAGGGGTACCATTAAACCATCCCAAATTTGATTAAAAGATAAAACCATAAAATGACAGTAATGTTTTACTGAATTTGTTTTTGATGCTTGATTAAGAATGAGTATTAACGATTTTTTTTTTTTTTTAATTCTTTTCCCTTGGGTGCACTGCAAAGCTTGTGGGATCTTAGTTCCCTGACCAGGGATCAAACTCAGGCCCACAGCAGTAAAACCGCAGAGTCCTAACCATTGGACCATCAGGGAAAGTGGAAGTGGCTCAGTCATGTCCGATTCTTTGTGACCCCATGGGCTATAGCCCTCTAGGCTCCTGTGGGTAGCCTGCTAATCTCCTGTCCATGAGATTCTTCAGGCAAGAATACTGGAGTGGGCTGCCATACCCTCCTCCAAAGGATCTTCCTGACCTAGGGATGGAAGCCAAGTCTCCTGCATTGCAGGCAGCTTCTTTACCATCTGAGCCACCAGGGAAGCCCCCTGCAATTTTGTGTCTTCAAAGAATTTGAAACGACTATAATCTCTTCACGGTGTGATTTTAATGTAGTTGTTTAGAATGGAGTATAGGAAAGTCTGGTGACTTATGATTTAGGGCATGTGCTGTGAGATTAGAGCGGAGAGTTGCTTATGAACATTGATTATATAACAGATGCCAAGCAGCAGTTTATAGAAAGCCGAGATTTGTTTTCCCATTTTAGAGAGAAGGTTGTCTCTGTTGTAGATTTGGAAGTTCTTTCTTCTGTTTTGTACTGGAACGGAGGTATTCCTGACTTCAGAAGATGCAAAGAAGTTCTGCATAAAGAAAAAGAAAAGATTTGGGTGAGGCTGAGAGGAATACTTGCCCTGCCTCTCCAGGTTTAAACGAGTGGGAGTCTGAGGTGGGAGGAGGGGCAAGGAGAAAGCACATGTTTAGTGTGGAAGAGAACAGGTGACTTCACTTCTACTCTGAGGGAAAAAGACGCTCCACCACAGCAAACTAAGACGGAGCTCTCTCTGCAGCTGGAAGCATTATACAGGAAGGAGAAGGTGCTTAGTACCTGTGCCGGGCCTGCCTTGACTGTGAGACTCACAGACCATACTTGGAGATTTTAGGAGCAGGAGAGAGCTGTTTCAACATGTTTGAGGGGAACAGAGCCCTGAGGCAGCTGAAAGGCGGAAGACCTCTTGTTTTTGTTTCATTTTGTTTTTCCTTTAAGGAGTTAAAGGAGTAAAATATTCCTCAAGACACACAACCCTCTGAGAATGTATTGTGCACCTACTGTGTGCAAGGTACTGTGCAAAGATGCCATAGCTCAAAAGAGATGAACTCTACCCTGAAAAATGTGAATAAAGGGGGTAAGATTGGTAGGTGCAGGTAAGTACCTGTGATAGTAACTGGCAGGGTTGGTGAATGCCACTTTACAAACACCAGGCTTTCAGAGGAGGAGATGTCACTTCCAGCTAGGATGGGTTTTGGATTTGAACATGGAAAAATGGGGAGGGAATTAAGGAAAGAGCATTGGCCTATGGTAGAGAAACCACCAGGACAGGTGACTGGATAATTCTTGTCGTTCACCACTGAACAAAATGGCCAAAAATATGCCTGGCATATAGGAGAGACTCAGTAAACAAAAATATGCCTGGCATACAGGAGAAACGCAGTAAATGTCTGAACTGAACTCAGTTAGCAATCATGGCCACAGGGACACGGCAGGCAGTTTACATAGTGTTATCGCTGGGTCTAAGCAACTCCAAAAGGAGTTTTATACCCGGTTTTTGCTTCAGGAAACAGAGGCCTCGACAGGTTAAATAACTTGCCCCAGGCCACGGTGACAGTAATTATAGACCAGATTTCAAGCCCAGGTTTTGTGCCCTGCCCCATCCCCATGCCTGGTAAAGAATCTGCAACAGGAGAGGCTCTGTTGATTTGAACTAGGGCAGTAGTAATAAAAAAGACGAAAACCTTGTGAAGCTTATTTGAAAATTTCCCCATGTTCAAGTCTTCTAAGATTCAGAATTATGACTGGTAGACTGATAGTTCTTACAGGATTGTGGCGTAAGGCTGACCTAGCAGGGAGGGAACGTAGGCTCTGAGCAGGCTCAGCTTCTGCACGGGGCTCCAGAAGAACTGAGGCAGAGGGCAGCCTGGGCTCGCTCCCCTTGATCTTGGAGGGCGGAGGTTTTCTGATTGCTCCATTCACATTTAAAGAAGCCGTCTTATTCTAGTTGTCCAGCTACTAGAAACCAGTGCTGGTAGTTTATTAGGAACCCCACCCATCCCTGCCTTTTGCAATAATCTTTGTGAGCGATGATTGTGTTTCTCGAAGTAGAATGACACAGAGAGAGTCCCTGAAGGCAGATACACAGAGAGTGTGCTGTACACTCGGGTTCAGACACACGGGGCTGGGAACTCCCAGAGAGAGAGAGGGAGAGAGAGAGGGAGAGGGAGGGAGGGAGAGAGGGAGGAGAGAACAACAGAACAGTCAGCTGGAGAGGCGGGAGGAGGGGGGAGGAGACCGGTCGTTTTAGATTTTTAAACTCAAGTGATTCTGGGGGGGTTCTCCCCACCCTGCACTTCGGCCCCCCATTCTGGCACCTCCTTTCCTCCAGTCCACAGAAGGGCCTTTCTGCAGTCCACGATCAACTGGCCGCTGAGTTAGAGCAGCCGGGTCTGACATGATGTACCTCTGGGTGAGTACAGAGTGCTGCGGGTGAGGGCTTGCACTTGCACATATAAGGAGTGGAAAGCTGTGAGATTCTGCTCCCGCACGAACGGCCTTCCACACGGAACGCGGGCTGCCACAGCCCCTTCTCCTCACAGGTGTGAAGGTTTTAAAACCTCGCAGCGATTGTGACATTGGCCTGCGCTTTTTTTTTTTTTTGAATGTTGTTTACCTTGTTTGACTTAGGCGCTAGGGCTGAGCTCCCAGTGCAGCGCCATCCCCAGGGCTTGGGAGGTTTGGAGAAGGCACATGGGGCAGGAAATTGAGCCGGTCACCCCAGGAGCTGCAGGCTTCCTGGCGGGCCGCGGCCTGCCTGTGTTCTGTTTGGGGGACACTGACCTTGATAGCCAAAGCGTCTCTTCAGATATTGAGAGCCAGTAGGTGGCATGATTCTTAATTAGGAATAAGCCTTTGAAAGTTTTTATCTAATAATTTTTATTGTCCTTCACAATAGAAATGTGAAGTAGGTCACTGTTGTTATTAAAATTTTATAAGGGAAGTAATTAAGTCAAAAAGAGTGACTTGCCTATAGTTAGGAACCAAGTCTGTAGTGGCTTGAATAGTAATTCATAACCAAACGTTACAAAGCAGTTTCTATTTGCCAGGAACTTAGTACCACACATTATTTTATTTGTTAACTCCCATATTATACTTTGGGATGGAGGAAACCACACTGGGATTAGAGAGACTTAAATTATGGGATGTGATAACTTTTAGGAGAATGACTGGGAAAATAATACAGGGGGAAAAAGTCCTGCTGTTAGTTGTGAAAACAAGAACATCCATAATCCCTTGCAAAGATGGCGGTGTCTTCTCTTGAGGAGACAGTTGTTGTGTGTTGCTAAGGGAGCCTCCTAGATGTGATGCCCTTGGCTACTGGCCTGCTTTTGAAAGTTTCCCTTTGCCCTTTGCCCTTCAGCCTAGATGTCTGGAATTGCAGAAACCTACTTGGCTCAGGCAGACTAAATTAAAAATATCAGACGGCAGAATTTTAACTAAGTTTATGGCGATGGAGCCTGATCAGAAAGGGGTGTGTGTGTGTGTGTGCGCACGCACGTGCACACGCATGTGTGTAAGGATCGTTTTTCCTGCTTTCCCCTTCATATTTGAATATGACCTTAAAATCTAATTTCTTCCTCTCTTGATTTATTTTTGTGGTATTTCGAGGAAGTCAAAAAACTTTTCTGACACACTTATGTCCTTGAAGTAGTTCTTATCTCTGTGAACGAGGAGTCTGTGTCCAGGGTCTTTGCAGACTTGTTAGTGGGACTGATGGCTATCTGTTGGCCACAGGATTGGTTATTCTGTCTTCCGATTTGTTTGGAAGAGGAATTATGAAAGGAAGCAAGTTGAATTAGTCTCTCATTTCCACTCAATTCATGCTTTAGGAAAGCAGACAGTGACTTTTGTGCTTATATTACACTTGTTTGTAAATTTGTCTCAATACCCTTTATTTAGCCCCAGAACAGGACTTTTCATCCAGAGTACCACATGCGGATGTGTTGTAGAAAAGGAACCCTAGGTGGTCAAGCGATTAATAGGAGGCCCTGAGGGGCTGCTGCGGAGAAAACTTACTGGATGAGGAAGGGGGATCAGAATTTTGTCCAGGCCAGCATCCAGCTATGGGATACTGGACAGTCATTGAAGTCTTCTGACCTCAGTTTCCACATCTATAAGATATCCCTTCTAATTCTAAAGAATTAGATATTTTATAGATGTTCCAGGAAGACACTCTGTTGTGCAAGAAAGTTTAGTGTCTGGAAAGCATGAGAGAAATATGAGACATGTCACCCTCATCACCTGCCTGGTTTGGTACCAGCAATGGCTTAAAGGCACTGTTCTAAGCTTTCTAGAAAAACTGCCAAACTGTGTTTCGTTGTCAGTACCTCTGGGTAGTGTGGACATTCTTAGAACATGTAGAGCTGAAGAGTAATGGGGAAAGCTCATCCTAGCATTTTGGGTTGTGCAGTTGGACATCGCTCATTAATTTGCTCCTGTGCATCTAAAACTCTGAGATAGAACTCTGTCTTCTGCTCTATATGTGTATTTTTGTCAGATCTCCTCCCCACCTTCCTGTCAGTCACCCTTCTTTATAGTGAAATTGCTGTCATTGGGGGCAGCATGATACAGCACAAAGAATATAGCTTTTAAAGACTTTACTAGGTCTAAATTCCACCTCTTATTCCCAGTTGTATGACCATGAACAAGTACTTAAGATCTCTGAACCTCAGTTTCTTCATTTGTTCCATAGGGAAAATAATGCCCGTCATACAGGATTACTGTAAAGATTTGAGATAAGCCATGAAATGTGCTTCACATGATGTATGGCACAGAGTAGATGCTCAATAAATAGCCAGTGTGAGCCAGGTTTTTTGCTTTGAACATTCAGCAGACCACTCATTACTCCAGAGCATTTTCTCTAGCATGTAAAGGATGCCTTTGAATGCATGCAGGGAAAACTTTGATAAACACAAATTAGTTTTATGTTAATGTCTCCCATTAATCAGTTTTTTTAAGTACTTGCAACTAGAAAACTCTCCTCAAAGTTGCCTCCGGATGGAGAACGTCCCTATTACTTTTTCCAAACTTAAGTTTTTGAAAGGGTGCAGTATACTGGGCACTTACTGTGTCATTTATTCTCCCCATCTCCTCTTCAGTGTCCAAAACAGGGAGGGCAGCAGGGAGAGTAGGGGACAGAAGCAGGGAAGAGCGAGGGAGACACATGATTCCTGTGCTGAGGAAGCTTACTTGTTTAATAATTATACAATTTAAGTCCAGGAAACAAAATTATAGACCACTTTTCTGGGAAGAAGTCAGGATATAGTCTCCCTGTCTGAGATGATATTAGCTAGACTGGTCTCAGACTCTCTTTTACTCACATTCTACGTGGATGAATTTCTGGATTTCATTTTGAAGTATTGCTTTGTCGTAGTTCAATCCTATCTTCTCAATAAGTCAGTTCAGACAGCATATAATGTTTATGCTTTTAGTGGGGCAGAGGACTGTGTTACTAGCTGTTACAAATACAAAGATGATTAAAGAGTCTCATTCCCTTAAAGAATTTATAACACAGTGGTAGTCAGTGTGTGTACACAGATAATAATAATTTTTGCATGGTGCTGTTCAATTAAGAAAGTACTTTTATATGTCACCTTATTTCATTGTCACAGCAGTACTCAGGGCCCAGAATCAGTATCTCTATTGTACAGAAGAGGAAAGAGACCAAGAAAGAGTACATAACAGTTAGTAAGTGGCAAGGCTGGAAACTCAATTTCATGATTTTTTTTTTTTTTTAACTCTATGGTTCTTATTTTTTTGGAAGGGAGAAGCTAACTTTTATCTTGTTTAAACTTTTTTTTTAGTAATAACATATATAGTAGGCATATACCTCACTTAGTCCTCCACTCATGTGAGAATTAGCTGTTATCTTCATTTTACAAAGGAGGAAGTAGAAATTTCAGTAACTTGCGGAAGTCACACCGTTTAGAATTGGCAGAGGTAGGACTTGAACCGTGGTCTGTCTGGCCTCAGAGCCTCCTACACCGTAAGTACCACCTTCTTTTATTTGTTCAGTCAGTTCAGTTCAGTCACTCAGTCGTGTCCGACTCCTTGTGACCCCATGGACTGCAGCACACCAGGCTTGCCTGTCCATCACCAACTCCCGGAGCTTGCTGAAACTCGTGTCCATCAAGTTGGTGATGCCTTCCAACCATCTCATCCTCTGGCGTCCCCTTCTCCTCCTGCCTTCAATCTTTCCCAGCATCAGGGTCCTTTCCACTGAGTCAGTTCACATCAGGTGGCCAAAGTATTAGAGTTTCAGCTTCAGCATCAGTCCTTCCAATGAATATTCAGGACTGATTTCCTTTAGGTTGGACTGGTTTGATCTCCTTGCAGTCCATGGGACTCGCAAGAGTCTTCTTCAACACCACAGTTCAAAAGCATCAATTCTTTGGTGCTCAGCTTTCTTTATAGTCCTACTCACACATCCATACTTGACTACTGGAAAAACCATAGCTTTGAGTTGACGGACCTTTTTCGGCAGAGTAATGCTTTTTAATATGTTGTCTAGGTCGGTCATAGCTTTTCTTCCAAGGAGCAAGCGTCTTTTAATTTCATGGCTGCAGTCACCATCTGCAGTGATTTTGGAGCCCAGAAAATAAAGTCTGTCACTGTTTCAAAAAAAGTCTGACACTGTTTGTTCAGTAGTGTCCAGTTTATCAGCCTGATACAGGCTGGAGTAGGGAAATGGAAATAAGGTAGCCTGAATTCTGTTTCCGTTTCCATTAACTACTTGAGACAAGTTATTAACTGTGTGTATCTTGATTTTCCAGGTTGTGAGAAGGATGTGCTAGATCTTGAGAACGTTAATGGAGTAATCTTAGAAAAGCACATGTAACCATTTTAGAAACAAACCAGTCAGTAAGTGAAAGTTGTGTCATACAACAGAGAAGTAGTAGCACCACTTGTCAGTGTGTAACCTTCCCAACGTCGGTGTTCTAGTCTTTAAAATGGGACAACTAACACCTAAAGTTATTGAAATAATCTGTTTTTGGAAGCTATTTTGTACTAAGCGTATACAAGGTAATGATAATAATAGCAGCAGCAATTCAGGTTGTTATTCAGGTTGTAGTCAGGCTGATTTTTAAATGCTCACTTTTTAACCTCTGTTTTGCCACTCTAATTGGTTTACACATTGAGAAAACTAAACTTAGTAAATTGAGTTATCACAAAATGTAGACATAGTTCAGTTCAGTTAACATTGGAGGCCAGATGCTGTAAATAGATGCTTGGCACTGAAAAGTCATTAAAAGATTTTAAATAGGGTTGGGAATAGCTTGAAGTGGAGTTTATACTTAGATTTGTTTTTTAAGATGATACCTACACAGATTAGAGAGGGATAGGAGTGAAGAGAGAGGTTAGGTGATGGCTGAGTGGTAGTGGTAGCACGTGCTAGAGAAGGCGGACTGCCTGAAAAAGATGTCCCAGGCACAGTCAGCAGGCTGGTGTCATGATGTGGAAGAGGGCCAAGTGTGTTTGGAGATGCAGGGTCTCATCATTTCTGGATTTAGTACTTTTAGGTAACTTTGGAATGTTCAAAGGGAAATACCACTTACAGAGTTGGCTATCCAGGTCTGGAAATACACGGGAAAATAGAGGCTTAAACTATAAATTTATGAGGAATCTTCACGCAGTAGTAATTGAAGATGTGGGAATGATGATGTGGAAACTCAGCGGCTTAAGACGACACTGGCCTAAGGTGTAGAGCAAGAAGAGAAGTTGATGCCTAGTGGAGGAGTTGAGCCTGCAAAGGAGGCCAGGAGCCAGATTCCAGAGAGCTTGTTCTTCAGAGGGAAAACCAGGACATTAGGAAACTAAGATAAAACAGTGGCAGGAAGAGAGAACTGAAATATGTCCATGGGCTTAGCAACATGGAGGTCACTGATGACCTTTGCAGGAGTTCTTTTGATGGACTAGTGAGGGCAGAAGCCTGGGAATGGAGTCAGTTCAGGAGTTCACAGTTGGGGATTGGAGGGATGGGAGAAGGAAATGGAGAAAGAAATAGTGTAGACAATTGTTGGAAAAACTTGACTGACCTAAAGGAATATAGAGGGAACTTGAAGAGCATGTGGGGTAGGGGAAAGTTTTATGTTCTATTTTAAATAAAAGAGGCCTGGTCATGTTTAAAAGCTGACTGAACAAATGCATTTGAGAAGGAAAAGTGGAGTATATGGGCAGAGAAAGGATTGCGTTTATGCTTTAAGAAGATGGGATTAGCTTTAGGAGTAGGGAGAACTCTTCTATTTAACAAGAGTCAAAGCAGATAAAGGACAGAAGAGCCTACAGCATCTAGGAGTTCAGAAGAGACTTTACAGAGGAGGAGATAGACAAGCAGAGTAAGTGAGGAGTGGAAAGGGTCATTGCTTTCTCCAAAAGGGATAGACTGGTAAAATAGTTTTGGGATCTCAGAAATATGTTTGGGAACCATATATAATTGTATGTGTGAGATGAATGGGATAGTAATGGATGAAAAATTAAAATTTTAGAGGCTAGGATATGTACTGTATGTCAAGTGGAAAAGTAACAAAATTTTATTTATAACATAACTAAAAGTATGGGTTCATTGAATATACATAGATAGACAAATACTTAATGAGAAGATTGGCAGTTTGGATTCTTGGTTTGTTTGCATACAGATTTCAGTGAAGTTCTTTCTAAAAGCTAAAATTACAAAAAAATTTAGAAGCTGGATTATCTGAACAGTTTAAGATGTTTGTTTATTCTACTATTGATGGATTTTAGGCAGGATCAAGTGTGATCAGATTTGTATATAGAAAGATAACAAGAGGCTTCTATTATTGTTGCAGAATTTATATTTACACTTTGAATGAAATTGGTTTGATGTACATTGTACAAGCCCAGGAAACAGTAAGGAGCTAATTAAAGGATTATATTAATGAGACTCGAGCAGTTAACACATTTATTGATGACTGCTGGTATGTTGATCGCTTTCTAAGAGGTGAGGAAAGAGCATGGACCAGACAAAGTTCTTTCCCAGGGAATCTGTGTTTTTAAACTGGAAAAAGAACGTTGTAAACATGTAAGCAAACAAGATAAATTCTGGAATTAACATGTGCTACAGAGAAAAGGTAATGCGACCCTGAAAGCTTTATCTAGAGTGAGAAAGGCCTGAGTGATAAGAGACACCAACCTGTCTCACTATGGGAGGAAAGCTTTATAAGCGGAAGGAATAGCAAATCCAGAGTTCTCAGATGGAATGAGTTTGGGGCTTTTAAAGGACAGAAAGCGGGGATGTGGTTGGAGTGTAGAAAACAAAATGCATGGAGGAAGATAAGACTGGAGAGGTAGGTGAGGGCTGGACCATTCCCCTTGGTAGAGATTAGAATTTTGTTTTTGGTTAAAGTGGGAAGGTTTTGGGAGATTTTCAACAGGAGAGTTGATTTACTTTAGGAAAAGTGATAAGGGAAATCAAGAAGCAAGAGGTGATGGCTTAGACATGGGAGGGCAATTTGGTAAGATTAAAGATGGTTTGTGTGTGTGTTAGATGAAAGAGGAATCTGGGTTATTCAACTTTGGGGTTGAAGGAATTAGGATGGAAGCGGCTTTTCCTTGTAACAACGAGAGTACACAGAAGAAAAAACAAACCAAAACAATATTTATGGTTTGGTCTTGTTTAGTCTGAAATGTGTAGTAGATATCCAAGTGGAGAAATTCAGTGGCAGTTTGATATGAGGCTAGAGCTCAGAAGAGAGATGTGAGTTGAAAGCATAAGGTCAAAATTTATCAGTGCGTATTTAAAGCCTTGGGAGAAAATGTAACTGGAGAATAAGGCTGAGGCTGAAGCCCTGAGGATGTCACTAGAGGTCAGAGAATACTGGAAATTGGGTAGGGTGGTGGGGAAACAAGGCAAGTATGTGACACCACAGACTCTGGGGAGGGCTTGCTGGGTTTGGATTACTCAGGAGGAAATAATGGGTCATTGGTCTTGGTAGGCTAAGTTCATTGGATGGTAGTTATTGGTGAGCTCGGTAAGAGCTGTTTGAATTGGAATGATGGGGATTGAAAAGCCAAATGGAATTGTTAATTGGTAGGTGAAGGTGTTTCGTTTTTTCATTTATTTATTTTGGCTGTGCTGGGTCTTCATTGCGGTGGCTTCTCTGGTTGCCGAGCCCAGGCTCTAGGGTATGTGGCCTTTACTAGTTGCAGCACCTGGGTTCTGTAGTTGTGGCACACGGGTTTAGCTGCCTCAAAACATGTGGGATCATCCCAGACCAGGGATCAAATGCTTGTCCCCTACATTGGCAGGTGAATTCTTGACCACTGGACCACTAGGGAAATCCCTAGGTGAAAATGTTGAGACAGTGAAATACTGTATAGTTGTCAGTCACTCAGGTCAGTCGCTCAGTCGTGTCTGACTGCGACCCCATGAACTGCAGCATGCCAGGCCTCCCTGTCCATCACCAACTCCCAGAGTCCAACCAAACCCATGTCCATTGAGTCAGTGATGCCATCCAACCATCTCATCCTCTGTTATCCCCTTCTCCTCCTGCCCTCAATCTTTCCCAGCATCATGGTCTTTTCAAATGAGTCAGCTCTTCGCATCAGGTGGCCAAAGTATTGGAGTTTCAGCTTCAACGTCAGTCCTTCCAGTGAATATTCAGGACTCGTCTCCTTTAGGATGGATTGGTTGGATCTTCTTGCAGTCCAAGGGACTCTCAAGAGTCTTCTCCAACACCACAGTTCAAAAGCATCAATTCTTCAGCGCTCAGCTTTCTCTGTAGTCCAACTCTCACATCCATACGTGACCACTGGAAAAACCTTAGTCTTGACTAGACGGACCTTTGTTGACAAAGTGATGTCTGTGCTTTTGAATATGCTATCTAGGTTGGTCATAACTTTCCTTCCAAGGAGTAAGCGTCTTTTAATTTCATGGCTGCAGTCACCATCTGCCATGATTTTGGAGCCCAGAAAAATGAAGTCAGCCACTGTTTCCACTGTTTCCCCATCTATTTTCCATGAAGTGATGGGACTGGATGCCGTGATCTTCGTTTTCTGAATGTTGAGCTTTAAGCCAACTTTTTCACTCTCCTCTTTCACTTTCATCAAGAGGCTCTTTAGTTTTTCACTTTCTGCTATAAGGGTGGTGTCATCTGCATATCTGAGGTTATTGATATTTCTCCTGGCAGTCTTGATTCCAGCTTGTGCTTCCTCCAGCCCAGAGTTTCTCATGTATAGTTGTAGAGTGGAACAGAGAATTGGGCAGCTTGTTCATGTGTGTTCTAGGGACCATTTTGAAAAGATAGGTGATGTGAAGGCGTGTCTTATGTCAGTAGGAAAGATGAAGTAGGGGAAGAACTGAGAGTGCTGAAAAGAAAGAGGCTGATTGCAGGAACAAAGTCTGTTATTACCCGCACGCAGAAGAGGGATTGGCCAGAAGCAGGTTTTTTTCTTCTTAATTTGAAGCAGGGGTGAGTGTATGGGTTTAGAGCCAGGTAGGCTGGCTGGTGGCATTAGCTTCAGGCGGAAGGGAGAGATTTCTGTGGGTGTCTGCTTTCCTTCTAACATGTAAGATGAACATAGCCGAAAGTGTTAGAGCAGGGAGTGGAGAAATGTTGCTGGTTTGAGGAGAGAGGACAGGGTGTGAAATGGTAGTCATCCCCCCAAAACTGGGAAGTAAACTTACTGGAGAGGTGCAGGGTGCTTAAAATCTGTGGTCATAAACTTGAGTGAGTGGTGGCAATCTTTTAGATGCAAGAGAGGATTAAGTAAATAGTTGGACTTAACCAGGAATTGAGATTTTACTAGGTAAGTTAGACTAAGGGAAAAGGGGGCAAGGGAGTTAAGACTTTTTGAAAAAGATTATGTATAGTGTTGGACCCTAGAATCTAAACTGGCTTGAGAGGGAATTAAGAACATGAGGATGAGAAGAGTAGGAGTGGTGAAAAAGTGCTAGGATCGACTAGTAGACTAGAGATCCGAAGGAGGCTGGCGAAATGCTGGTTTGGGAAAACTCGTAGGTGTGGTATGAGAGGAGAAGGCTTGAAACACTTGAGATGTTGATGCAGCTATTGGTAATGACATGGCAGTGCTGGGATATGGTGTGAGGTCAGTGGCTTCAGTGAAGTTGTGAAAAAAATACACATTAGAACAATAACAGCAACAGCTTGGAAGCCAGAGTAGTTAATGAATAATCTTTGTGAATTTTGAGGTCATCAAGAATTATAAAAGTATTAAAGGAGATTAAGAGAGGGAGCCCCGTGCTAAGACTTGAGGAGATAGGTGGGTGATACCTATTTCAGAGGGTCTGCAGTTTGGACCGAGAATGGACGTAGTCTTGGGAAGAAGCTAGGAAGATACCTGTGAGGTTCAGCACTACATGGCAATGCGGAGGATGGAGGATGTTTGCCTGGTCTGAGAAAAGGAAAGCTTCTACTCAAGAAGCAGCAGTGTTCTTGCGAGCAGTCAGGCTTCCTTTGGACAGAAGGGTGACAGGAACATCGTAGAGAAGAGTTTACTCACTCATGACCACGAGGGCTTGGGAGGGCAGGGGGGGCAGGAGCGGGGATCAGAGAAGTGGCTGTGCAGGGTCGCACAGGGTGAGCCAGCTGGAAGGCTGGGGCTTCTCAGGATGGTCGAGGTGAGTGAGGATGTGAGCCAGGATGGAATCGTTCCAGAAACCTTGTGGAAAAACAGGGTAATTACTTAAACCTTCAAGCCAGAGCAGTAATTCTCAAACTTTTATGGTGCATCAGAATGCACAGATTGCTGGGCCCACTTCCAGAGTTTTAGATTCCTGAGATCTGAGTGGACCCGGGAGTTTACATTTCTAATAAATTCCCAGGTGATGCTGCCGCTGCTGCTGCTGCTGGGCCAGAGGCCACTCTTTGAGAACCACTGGTCCAGAGAATCTCATTGTGGGTAAGTCAGCCACTCTTGCAGACTGAAGCTCCAGATGTAACGTGGCCTGGTGATAGCAGAGCTGTGTCAGGCCTCTCTTTGACTTTGGCAGTTAAAGGACAAAGAGGGTCTGTGATCATTTCTTTTGAGGGATAGTAATTTATCCCTCAAAATAGGTGACGCAGTTTGATTATTAGTGAACATTTATTGAATATCTGTTTTATGCAGCAAAATGAGGATACTGAGAGCTATACAGTATTTTCTTTCTCAAGGATAATGGGACAAAATAAGGACAGATAAGTTAATTGATAAACAACCATATGTTGTAGCAAAGACAACATGCCCTCTGGTAGGTGGTTTGGGCAGTTGTCAACAGGAGCTTGAAAAATTAATCATTGAAGATGGAATTGATTGGGGAAGGTTTCTTGAAGATGTGATTTAAGCTAGATTCTGGGAGAACTAAATAAATACAAGAGATGGAGAACTGGCATAAGCAGACCTATGGTGTCAAGAATGACCAGAAAACCTTACAGCTAGCTACTCACGAGCCCCAGTGCTTTCATGCTACGTGTGTGTGTGTGCTCAGGTGTTCAGTCATGTCCAACTCATTGCAACCCCACAGACTGTAGCCTGCCAGGGTCCTCTGTCCATGGAATTTTCCAGGCAAGAAGTAGTATTGTAATAATTATCTAACTAGCCTCCCTGCTTCTCCTCTTCTTCTTCAACCCCTTCTCTGAAGTCTGTTCTCATCATAGCAACCAGAGTGATCCTTTCACATGTCACATTATGTTGCTCCTCTGGCGAAACTCTCCAGAAGCTTCATATCTCACTCAGCATGAAAGTCAAGTGCCCTGCACTGGTCTGTAAGGCCCTGTATGACTTGTTCCCTTGGCTATCTTTGACCCCCTGTTTTTCTGTACTCCTGCCTATTCTTTGAACATTTCAAACAACACCGTTGCCGCCGGGCCTTAGGTTTTGCTCACTGGCTTGCTCTTTCTGCAGGTATCTGCTTGACTTCTTATTTATATGAAATCTCTACTCAGTGGTTACCTTATCAGGAGCATCCTAGATAAATAGTAATTCCCTACTCCCTTGTCCAACATCTCCCATTCCCTTTCCTGGTCTTTGTTTTTCTCCCAGGCACCTACCACTATCTGACTCGCTGTGTCTGTTTGTTTATTGCTTTTCTCTTCCAGCCAGAATTTAAACTCCATGAAGGCACTGGTGTGTCCTCTGCGCCTATGTAGAGTAGGCACTGGCCGGACATTGTGTAGTGAAAAGAAAGGAGGAAAGGAAGTTTGGGGAATAGTGAAGGGTCCAGTATTACTGGAGAGACAGGAATAGAAGAAATGGCTTGATGGATAACCTGGCAGAACTTGAATAGTAGATCACTATTCTATAGAAAAAGAAATTCTGAAATTTTTTAGTATAGCAATATTTAACCTTCTCAAAGGAGTGCTTTGCTGTTAAGATTCTGTGGATAGAATAGTTTGGAGAGGGACTAGAAGCAGGAAGATCAATTACTATTGGGTACTTGTTGGGTAGCAACTATAGGGTTGTACAGGTATGAAGTAAAAGGCCTTAGGATCAGGGTTTGGAAGTGAGAATAACATGTTTAGATAGAGATGATGGCCAGATGCTCTAATGCTGAGAGAGAAGTGCTTCCAGTTATATAAGAAAGTTGCCTATCTTAGTATGTATGTTTCAATGCTGTTTGTCGTAAATGTGGCATTTAATCTCAAGCAAGTATCCTTTATCACTTTTCAAACCATAATATGGAATTTTGTTGTTGTAAAATGTATAAATTAGGGAATAAAACGTTGAAACCATTTAAGCAAACATTCATTTTTTAAAGATTTTAATTGTATACTTGAAGGGGTAGAAAATCAATGTGGGAAAACACACATACTGGCTTGGGAATGGGGAGGGGAGGGAAGTGGAGCCTGTAACTCCCAAGACGCATTTTCTTTCACTTCTTTTTGCAATGAAGAAATTACATTTGAGGAGTTGTAGTGCCCCCTTTCCTCATTTTGGTTCTGGAAGTATGTGCAGTTTTTAATAAAATTCCTGAGCTGGTTTCAAACACTGCATTCTTATTCCTTCTCTGAAGGTAAGCTTGTGGCTCCTCTTCGCAAACACTTTTTCAGCGTCCTTTATTATTAATAATATTGAATGAGATAACATAGAGTATCTGTAATATAAGACCTGCATAGAATAGACACTCCACATACATTAATTGAAAGGTTAATTAGATATTCTTAGTATAATGAACTATCCGTGTAGTACAGTGTCCAACTTAATTCATATCTGTAGGGTCTATGCTATCTTATTTGCATATTAGCTCATATGGTGTTTTATTTGCTTATTTGGATTTGGACCATTAATTTAGAGGTTAAGTGATCAAAACCTGACTTTCATTACTTAAAATAAGTGTCAGTTACTTTTCCTGACTGTGAAATGAACACTTAAATACTGGCCGTCTCAGCCAGATCACTGTATCCATGAAAATCAAAACTAATCAATTGTAGCTTCATTGTCTGTCATATCACATGCTGGCAGCAGTTCTGCTCTTGCTCAGTTGTTATTGCTGCTGTGTCATTAGAACACGTCACACGATCTTCATGCTCTTGTGTCTCATCTGTAAAATGGGAATGATGTCACTCCCCAGTGTTACTGCTGAATGCTGTGTTCCTCATATAAACTGACATCTAAATAAAAGCATCTAAATCATTCTTAATGATTTATTTCTTCTGTTTATTTTGTACTTTTATCTGCCAATTAGAGAAAAGGTGGTATGGTATTTTTTGATTAAGACTGGCATTACAATTTAAAAGCAGATGCCAAAATTAGGGCAGGGGGTTGGGTGGTGGGGGGACAAACCTCCACCCTGTGCTGTTGTGCGTAGATTCCCCTCTGCTCTGTTTCATTAATTCTGGATCTTTCTTTTTATCCTTTTGTCGTCTTGTTTGTTTTTATTAAATTTATTAAAAATAAGTTTCTTGGACTCATTGAAAGTCAAAATCATGTTTTTGCATGTTTCTCTGGCACTGGGTGCTTGCAGATTATATCTAATACCAGGGAAATTCTCAAGGTGGTTTAAGACAGTTAGGATTGGAAGAGAGAGGGGAACAGAAATTCCCAGGTGCAACGTGTTTATGAAGTCAGGTCCTTTTTCGACTCTTGTTTTACTTTATGAGCCTTTTTTCACATTGTGATACGGAAGCAAAAGTCAAACTCCATAGTTTTGTCTCAGAGTCAGTACTGTTAATCAGCCTGCTACCGTGCTTTCCATCTCATCTCTGACACACAGCCTCTAAGATAGTCCCCATGCTTCCTGCCTCTTGGTATTCATTCCCTTACGCAGTCTCTTGCCTTTGAGTGTAGGCTGAACTTAGTGACTCACTTTGAACTAATAGAATGTGGCAAATGTGATAGGATGTCACTGCTAAGATTCGGTGACAGAGCGACCGAATGAGAGACCCCAAACCAGAGGCACCCAGCTCCAACTCACCTGGCTTCCTGATCCACGGAAACTGCAAGGTAAAAGGTAGTGTTTTAAGCTGTTGTTTGAGAATGATTGGTTAAAGAGAAATGGACAGCTGTAGATTTTGGTACCCAAAGTGGGTATTTCTGCACAGGAAATGTAAAGTGGGAGAGTGACTTCGGAATGGGCAGTGGCCTTTGAGGGGAGTTTTGGTGAAAGATCAGAGTGCCTATGTTATTGCTAAAGTTGGGGACCTTGGGGAGATTGCCATGAAGCCTCAAAGGAAAGGAACGTGGAGGAAGGGGAGTCCTTGTTATGCACTGGCAGAAAGTTTAGCAGCAGTCTGGTTTGTAGTTGCGTGGAAAGTGGAAACATGCCTAAGGAACTGGGAGATGTCCCTAAGTAAATTTTCAAGGAAAACATTGAAGGTGCCCACTGCTTTCTTCTTGCTACTTATAGTAGAGAGTAAGAAGAGAGAAATAATTTGAGGAAAGGACTGTTAAAAAAAGAACCAGGACGTGATGGTTTTGAAAATTTTCGGACTTTATGCAGAGTAAATGATGGTAAAATTAAGACATAGATTTCTAGCAAAGGTCAATTCAAGGGCACTGTCAGGAGAATGGTAGTCTAAAGATGAAGCGGAGGATATGGCTGTAAAACCTTTTGTTAAGACCTGAGAAAAACCAGAGGTAGTGCCTTAAGAGTCACACAGAAGACCTCTCAGTCAAGCACTAGGACTTCTAGCCATTTTGGCAGGAGAGAGGGTAGAGAAGGGCTTATCTTGAAGGTGTTTGTGGGTGTAGCTTTTGTCTATTGCTGTAATCTCAGCAAGAGTCATAGGAGGTCCACTGCAGCTACAGCTGAAAGGAGAGGGAACAAAAGAGGCTGTTGAACCCCCAAAATTGTTCTGGCAGGAAATAGGCTGAGAAAATTATTCAGCTGCTAACACATGCTACCTTTCGTGAAAAGGGAAGGATGATTCAAAGTCAAGAACCACAGAGAATTCCTACCCAAGCCTGAGACCTGATCAAGGAACTCCCAGCATTTGCCCAGTGAGATTTCAGCATCACCGTAGACCAGTGACTCCTTTGTTCTCCCCTTTGGAGAAGTTACGCCGTTTGGAGATTACAAGAGATTTCAGAGTTCCAGAAGCCTAGAGGGCAGATGAGAAGGGTGCCCTGATACTGTGCCACTTAGGCCAATCTCCTCAGAATGCTGTATCCGTTGCTGAAGCACTCCTTCTTTTAGTTTATAGATCTTCTAGTTGCCAGAGTATACGTGAGAAAGCTGAAGCAATCAGCTTTCCCATCCCCACACTCGACCCACTTTGTCCCATCCGCGTCAGTGAACTTGTCCTCTCTCCTATTACTGTACATGAAACAGTTGCCTTCCTTATCAGGCCAACCCCTTAGTTGTGTAGTGGGTCCCATCTCTGCTGGCCTGTTGAAGACCTGGACCCAGCAGTTCTCTCCCCTCTCTCTGGGATCATCAGGTTTTCTCTCTTTTCTGGATGAGCTCTGCTGCTGCTGCCGCCGCCAAGTCTCCTCAGTCGCGTCCGACTCTGTGCGACCCCGTAGAGGGCAGCCCACTAGGCTCCTCTGTCCCTGGGATTCTCTAGGCAAGAACACTGGAGTGGGTTGCCATTTCCTTCTCCAGTGCATGGAAGTGAAAAGTGAAAGTGAAGTCGCTCAGTCGTGCACGACTCTTAGCGACCCCATGGACTGCAGCCTACCAGGCTCCTCCATCCATGGGATTTTCCAGGCAAGAGGACTGGCGTGGGGTGCCACTGCCTTCTCCGGATGAGCTCTGTTAACATACAGTTAAGGTGTTCTTTCATCCACTTTAATGCCCTTAGCCTCACTTTTGTCAGCTACTGATAAATTTATTTTCCCTTAGAGTTGTCTCTGTTTGTACATACCAATTTTTTCCTCATTCCCTCTAAGTCCACTCAGGTTTTTATTGCCACCATCCTACTGAAGTGACTTTTGTCAGTTTTACCAATAGCTTCCATGCTGCTCAGTCCAGTGGTCAGGCCTGAGTCTTTCTCTTACCTGACCCACCTGTGGAACAGAACATGGTTGATTACTTCCTTCTCTGTGACTCACTTTCTTGGGTACTTGCCTTCCAGGACATTATACTCTCTTGTTTTTTTTCTTACCTTTTTGGTGATTTCTTCTGTTTTAAAGTTGTCATACTCTGGACCAAGTCTTTAGACCACTTTTCTTGATTCTTTTATTTAGTGATTTCATCTGCTGCTGCTGCTAGTCTCATAAATTTAGCTGTTCAGTTAACCAGGACAGATAGCCAAAACCATTTATCATCTGGGTCCAGAGGGCGCTCTGATGTTTTATCTTGTTTAATTCTTTATGAGGGCTTCCCTAGGGGCTCAGATGGTAAAGAATCTGCCTTAAGAAATTAAGAAATGAGAGTGAAAAACAGCTTTATTAGAGATAAGAAAAAATTCATTCATGCAACTAATTACATATCTCTCCTGTAATGACTACAAGTCACGTTTGAATACTGTTCATGGTTTTTTACAAAATCTTTTTTGCAGTGCTTCATGTTTTTCTGTCCTTTTTGTATCCTCTCCCTTTCTTCCTGTTATCCAAGACGCGTGCTTATGGATGAGAGGTCTATTCCTCCAAGTTCATTTCCTAGCTGTGTGAGGAATTGTCTTACTAATTTGCAGTCTTGTAATTGCAGCTTCTCCTGTAAAATGAAAGCATTTATTGTACTAATATCATATTGAAGAAAATAGACATAAGCTGTCTTCCAGCCATTCTTTTGCAAGTGCAGATTTTAACTCATCATTGTGTCTACCCCTTCTTTAGCCTTGTTAATAGTACAAGATCTCTGGATATTTTTTAAAAAGCGGTTTTTGAATCTATTAGTAGTTAATACACTGAGCTGAGAAGAATGTTAGTTTTTTTAAGCACAGAATGAATCATTGCTCTCTTTGAAATCCAAATAATGTACTCTTGATTTCTCTTCCTTTTCCATCTGTGAAAATATGTTGAAATTCAGCCCTGTTCTTCCGCATAGCACTAACTGAAGCAAGTTTTTTGCTGAGTAGTACTCAAGCCAGTCCCAAACTTGTTCTAAAATTGTCACAAATTATATTTATGCCATGAGTTCCAGGTTCTGTGTCAGTGTTTGTACTGTTTTGACCCTTTGTTCTGCTCCTGGTCCTTTTTAGAGCTCTATCTGTGTAGATCTGTATCTTCCAAATCTGTGATGTTTCACTGACATGCACTGTCCCAGTTTTTATTCCCAGTTTTCCTTAGTTTTGAAAGCATATATTAAAAAGGCAGCTTCCTTTGAATATAATCTAATTGCTTTTGAAGAGTCATTCATTAACGTGGAACATATCCATCTTATAAGTTCTGATTCCAGATTCCAAACATAGCCTCTAATAGGTTCTAGTTAATTATTGCTTCTGGTTCTTCTTCCCATACTTACATAGTCTAAATGCAATATTTAAAGAATTTTTTGAAATCCTTTGACAATGCATAATTGTGTTGACAAGATGATCTTCTTTGCTTCATAATTGCAAAACATTTTTATTTTTATAAAAGCAGTATTTAGAATGATCAATCCAGAACCTTTTTTTCGTTTCTATACTGTTTTCTTCCAGCTACCTTTATACATGTATCTACCTTCAGCATTTGGCCGCTTATTAACTGTTTCAGGTGTTAGTAAATTTTGTCACGTTCTAAAAGAAGACCCATCCCAGGAAGTTTATATCCACCTGCCTACTTGACATTCCCATACCTCATCATTACCTCAGACTTAACTTGGCCAAGCTGGACTCCTGGTCTCCACTTGCCTTCGCTGAGTCTCATACCTGTGGGAACACCTACAGTCTTCCTTTCTCAGATGACAGCTTTCTGTTCCTTGGGCCAGAAAAAAACTTGAAGTTGTCTTGGACTCTTCTTTCTCCCTCACTCCAGTCTTATTAATCAGCAAATCCTTTAGGCTCTGCCTTTCAAAAATCACCTAAATCTGATCTCTTTTTACTAGCTCAGCAATGGCTCTCCTGGCTCAGTACCCCATCCTCTCTCGCCTGTTTTATTGCAGAAGTCTCCTACCTGGTCTCCCCCACTTCCACCATTGACTCCAAATAATTTATTCTGAGCACACCATCTGACTTAAACCTTTGAAAATATAAATCTGATCATGCTCAAAAATCCACTGATGGGTTTCACTCAGAAGAAAAGGCAGAGTCCCTACAAGGCTCTGTTGAACTGGCTCCTGGGTACCACTTTGATGTCTGTCTCCTGTTCTTCCCATTCCTCACACTCCAGCCACCCTGGCTTCTCGCTGCTCCTCAGACTTGCCAGGCACTCTGTGATAGTACTTCTTTCCTCTACTGATTGTGCTTTTTTCAGATACCCTCATGTGTACGGCTTCAGCTCCTTCACATCTTTGCTCACGTTACCTTTGCATTTAGTACTTTTTCAGTCACTTTATTGTTTCTCCACAGCCCTCACCAGCTTCTAGTATATTATAAAAACATCTCTTTTACTGCTTTCCTCACCTATAGAGATTTTTGTCAGGTTTGTTTATTGCTGTTTCCCCAGTGTCTAGAATAGTGAATGATGCTCAATAAATATTTGTCACATGGGTGGTAAATTCCAGAGGTTTTCTACCTCCTGGGTGTGTGTGTACGCACTGAGTCATTGAAAGAGTGTGTGCTCACTCTTTGACATCCCGTAGCCCGCCAGCTCCTCTGTCAATGGAATCCTCTAGGCAAGAATACTGGAGTGGGTTTCCATGCCCTCCTCCAGGGGATCTTCCCGACCCAGGGACTGAACCCACATCTCCTGCATTGGCGGGTGGACTCCTTGCCACTCGCACTACCTGGGAAGCCCTCTCTACTTACTACTTTTTCATTGACGAGGGAACATTTAGTAACTATAGAACTTGTTAGTGCAGAACTCTGTTTGTGTTTTTCCTGTTCCCTCATACACTAGGGCCATTTGTCCCTCTCTGATGGTTATACTCTGGAGGCAGTAGTGCTTCATGGTGCGGGCTTTGGAATCAAATTGACGAGTTTTCAAACCTGGCTGTCTGGCATTCTGTCTTAATGACATCGGGTATATTACTGTGTCTCTTCATCTATAAAATTAGAACATCAAAAACAGTATGTATCTTAGAAGGTTGTTTTGAGCCTGTGAAAGCTCTCAGTTCTTGGTATATGATAAATGTTCAGTTTATGTTAGTTACCATGATTGCTACCTGGTTAGACCCATCTGGACTGTTCTGAGTCAGTGACATTTCTGATGGCAGTACTGAGAACTCTGATACAGGGTTTACTTAATATCTATATTCTTCCCCCTTTGAAAATAGTACGGGTATGTTGGGTCTTTCTTTCTCCTTTTTACCTCTTTTTCTTTTACTGTTTAAACTTTAGTTATTCCCACTGCCAGCACACTCTTAGATTTCTCCCTCCTCTCATTTCAGCAAGTATTTAAGCACTTACTTTCCCTTCCCCATTCTGTTCTAAATCTTCCTATGTTTCCTTTTCCTTGTCTCCATCTTTTTATCCCATTTACAAAGTAAACAGATTACCTTCCTTAAGATTGATTGATTAGAAATGCATTTGTATCAAGGAAAATGGAAATGTAGATTGGAAATGAAGTTGTATTTTTAAAAGTTTCACCCTCCCCCCCAAAAATTGCACCCATCACTAAAAGGCTTGAAAGTACTCCTACTCCTTCCTCTAAGTCTCCATAGAAGTCTCCACTTTCTTAGTGGATTAAATTTGTCTTCTACTTCTAACCAATATGCAAGATGATTTGGAAAAAAACACATCATTTCTTATTTAATTACATTGGCATTACTTATAATTTGCTGCTGTTTTAGCTATCTTGTCCTCCTGTTTATTTCAGCTGTATGGTAGTTCATGTCCATTACTGGTTCCATGGACTCCTGTGTTCTCCCCATTCCACCCCTCCATCCCTCCCTGATTACATTACTGGGCTCTCATGGTCTGGTCTGGAAACCCAGCCACCATTTATAAATATGTACGTGTGTGTGTGTGTGTGTGTTTCTTTTAATGGGAAAATATGGTCAATTCTGAACATTCTGAAGTAAAGATGAATTTTTACACTATGACCCACTTTATAAATTTTAGACAGATTGTATATTGGCTATAAAATTCTTTTCAGAGCAGACAAGATGGACCCATCTAGGCATCTATTTAAAGAGGTTTTATTTTGAAACTCTACGGGCCTTTCAACTGTAAGGTATGCTGTGGTTTTACCTAATTCATGTTACAAGGAAAACAGTACTCTTTTTGCTCCCTTTTCTTGGTCTAATCATTTCATAAATACAGAGATGATTAAAATGTTAATTAAAAGTGTCCTGTCTGTATGTATGAACTCTGGGTTCTTCTTACTGTTTTTGTGTTACATAGTTAGCCCATTCATTCATCCATGCTGATTGACAGTGACCATTTTGGGGAAGTACTATAAAGCATAATGAAAACTGCTGAATTTCTACTTCTATATATTGGTAATTTGGTAATTGGTAATTTTTCCAGTAACTTTTTTGTCGTGTTTTCATTTTTATTATTATTTTAAATTATTTTTAATTGGAGGACAATTACTTTACAATATTGTGATGGTTTCTGCCATGCATCAACATGAATCAGTCACAGGCATACACATGTTCTCTCCCTCTTAAACCTCCTCCCTCCCTCCACTAATTTTTATTTTCCTTTGAACCCTTAAGATTCTGTTTTCACCAAGAAGTAGCCTAATTTATCAATCAAATAAATAAATTTTTTAAATGTATGTTCAAGTTGGGCAGTAAAGCTTTTTACTTGTATTTTTACTGTTTCACCAAACAGAAATATATTAAGCAAATTTCTTAAAAACTTGGTAATGAAAAATTCTATTTTGTTTTGCTAATAATATGTAAAAATTTGTCAAGTCATACACTCCCATGGCATAAGAAGGGGCTTGGAGAGTAGGCAAGTTGAAAGGGGTGCTTGGGGCTTGGCCAGATTCTTAAAATGGCAGTCTGCCTCTTTATGGTGCTGGCTGCAGAACAGACACGCGCGCAGACCTACCTTGAGCATTTGTTATTTGCAGAGTTTGGAGACTATGAAGGATATGTTACTTTCCTAAGCACAGAATCATATTTTGACCACCCATTATTTGACGGATTTTATTTAATTTCTCCTATGTGTAGGTGTCTTATAGTTTGCCTCTCAGAATGTTACCTGAATTTTTGCTTAAAGCTAACCAGTAGCCCCATTCTCATTCTTCAACTGAAAGAAAAGGTGAGAGGGAGGAGGGTGTTTATGTTTATATTTTAGATTTAACAAATGAGTTAAGCTTTCCTTTTGAATACCTTGCCAAAGGACTTCAGTTCTGTTGTCTTAGTTCACTGGGTCGGCTGTAACAGAGAACCAGAGACCCGTGACTTAAACAGCACAAGTTTCTGTCTCACTGTTCTGGAGACTGGGAAGTCCCAGATCAAGGTGCCTACCAGGTAGGCCTCTCGGCTCGTAGGCTGCCACCATCTCCCTGTGGGCTTACTTGACGTCATTTTTGTGCATGCCTTGTGGGGGAGCAAGAGCAGGAATTTGGGTGCTCGTGCAGGTCAACTCTCCACTGTAAGGACGCTCATTCTATTAGTTTGGAGACCCTGAGGCCCTGTCTTCTAACACAGCTGCACTGGGGATTAGGACTTCACCACGTGAGTTTTGCCAGGGAGGGACCCACCAACATTCAGACCATTCACTTATTTTCTTAATTCATCCCAAATTTGAGTAGTTACTATGCACTGACCTCCTTTCTAGTCCTGCCACCGTCCAGCTCAGTTCAGTTCAGTTCAGTCGCTCAGTCATGTCTGACTCTTTGTGACCCCATGGACTGTAGCATGCCAGGCTTTCTTGTCTATCACCAGCTCCTGGAGCTTGCTCAAACTCATGTCCATCGAGTCAGTGATGCCATCCAGCCTTCTGATCCTCTGTCGTCCCTTTCTCCTCCCACTTTCAGTCTTTTCCAGCATCACGGTCTTTTCAAGTGAGTCAGTTCTTGGCATCAGGTGGCCAAAGTATTGGAGTTTCAGCTTCAGCATCAGTCCTTCCAATGAATATTCAGGACTGGTTTCCTTTATTCCAATATTCAGGATGGACTGGTTGAATCTCCTTGTAGTCCAAGGGACTTACAAGAGTCTTCTCCAACACCACAGTTCAAAAGCATCAATTCTTTGGCACTCAGCTTTCTTTATAGTCCCTCTCTCACATCCATACGTGACTATAGGAAAAAACCATAGCTTTGACTAGACGGACCTTTGTTGCCCAAAGTAATGTCTCTGCTTTTTAATATGCTGTCTAGGTTGGTCATAACTTTTCTTCCAAGGAGCAAGCATCTTTTAATTTCATAGCTGCAGTCAACCATCTGCAGTGATTTTGGAGCCCAAGAAAATAAGTCTGTCACTGTGTAAACTCAAAGCAGTGACTCACCCTCACTAGGCCACAGCTTATCTGTAAAACAAAGGGTCGAACCTGTCAGTAGCCATGATTCACTCAGCCTCCATCAATACTAATTCCATTTTCATTTGCTCTTATTTTCCTCTTTCCCTGGTACACTTAGGATTTTGCTTCAGGTGTCCTCTCTGTTTTTACCCTTTTTTTCCTCTGCTGTTGTTTCTTTGTATTTTTTGTGTTCATGTTCTGCCTTCTATCTCTATCCACTCTTCCCTGAATTGGACATATTTTCTAAGAATTTTTAAGTTTACTATATTTATTGGTATAAAAATTTAACAAGTAGATGGAATGTCTTATATTTATTTCTGTTAAAATATACTGCAAATCTTTAAATCAGATCAACTCTGAGTTAAATTGCTTTTTAGCCACTTCAAGACATTTTTGGATTGTTTTCCTATTTTTCTTAGAATTTAGCCTGATGGAGGCTAGAGGTGTTGTTTTTCATGTATGCTTTTACTCAGATGCATTGTGGGAGATCAGTGTGGCTTAACAATGATGACAGCAACGGACTTTTCACTTTCAGGGGAAGGAATGACCTGTGCTAGCCCTTCCAATCTCTCCCTTTTGATTTGTGACAAAAGAATATAGTTGTTCCACAGTCTTCTTTTGTGAGCATCAGCAATGATCTCTGAAGTCAGCTTCACAGGTTATAAAAAAATGTGGGTAACATGGGTGCAAGACTGTGTTGGCACTGACATTCCCATGACTGGTGGGGAAAGTTTGCCAGAAACAGTGTTACCTGGACTATTATAAGAACTAGATCATCAGTGGGGAGAGGTCATACCCTAGTTGTAATACAAATTCTTAGTCTGATGGGCAGAATCTGAAGAAACAAATCATTCTGAAACAAACTCTACACAATTTCAAGCTGTTTCTTCTGGTTTTCTCTGTGAACTCTTCTTTCAAGTCGGGGGTGAATTCTCTGTGTCCCAGCACTTAGCTCAGGATTGAATGTATATCAGATACTCAGTGGTAAGGGTTGAATCAACTTGAACTCTGGCATTCCATCTTGCTTAGAATTGTCGGTCTCCACCTGCACTTGCCCTGCCCAGCCATGGCCACAGAAAGCATGCACGTTCAAATCTCTGAGTTAGAGAGTTTATCCTGACCTTATATCACAGAGCCACTTTCCCACTGCTCAGCACAGTCTTTAAATAATCTGATGCTTCCTTACCTATGTGCCAGGGTTTAAAAATGACCCTTGTTAGAGTGGCTTATCTCCTCGCCTGGTCTTTTTATTCTCATACATGATGATGCCCTAGTTTTTCTTGGGGCCTGAACCCAGCACTGAACCTTGGTTCAGTTTACAGAGGACTCCCTTGACTTGTATGTTTCTCTGATATATTGGATCCTGACTCCCTTTTTCTTCTTTGAGTTGAATGGCATTCCTTGTGTGACTAGGAAAAGTGAGGTTTGGCCTGTCCTCTCACACTGCACCCGTTGAATGAGGACAGCTCAGATTAGGCTAGTTGGATAATGACTGGAAGCCTGAATCATTTGGATCTTGGCCTCTTTCTGTAAGATGCGTCTTTCCCCATTTATACTGCTTTATTTATTTCCACGTAATAATTCCTTGCTCCTAGGAGTCACTCACCGTCTCCTTAGATGTTCATGTTGCCTACTGATGTTACCCTCACCCTGAATCTCTCTCCACTGTTGTTCAGAACTCCATTCCCTCTGCACTGGGCCTCCACTGCTTCGTCCTGTTTTGTCTTCGTTTCTCTTACCTCCACATCTCTTCTATCCCCCTCTCCTCCCCCCACACAACACACATTACTTAGGGAAACCCAGTTGTATTTCAGAGTGTGGGTCTTGAAACATGTTTATGCATCACCAAAGTTCAGTTTCCCTTCATCTTACCTCCCCTTCACCTTACTGAAAATAGTGACCTTTTAGAGTAGCTTTCAAGGGAGGGAGCACCATACCAGCTCCCTTAGGATGCTGCCGATCGGGAGCCAAGTGGCACGAAGAAGGAGGAGCGCAAAGAGTGAACCATTAAAATCACCGATCAAAACTCCAGAGCTAATGGAAGCCAGAGAAGCGAGGGGAGGGCAGGAGAGGGGGAGACTCAGATGTGGGTGAGATTTATTGTTAAGATAATAAAGGCAATCCAGAATACGCGGAGCACCCCAGTGAGTGATTTTCCTTAATTTTCACATTTTGTGTGGCCATGTCCCTCCTTGTGTTGTTAAGGAGACTAAGCTATGTTTCCTTACACATCTCTAAATAAAAGGTAAAAAAAAATACAGTTCATTAAACTCTTGTTGCCTCCAAACAAATCCTGACAGTTCAAATATCTGAAAGTCAGTGCCTGAAAACATAACACATCCTACCATTTTGAGAGGAAATTGAGACCTGCGTTTATCCACCATTTATCCAGAAGGGCGTATGCTCTGTATAAATCCAGCCGCGTCTCCTGCACTGTCAGCGTGTGCTCTGTAGTACAGTTGGTGCTCACAACGTGACCCAGGTATCTTCAGTTTAGTTCTGTGTTATTGATTCTCATGTACAACAGTTCTCAGTTAGCCAGAAAGTTCTGTGGTGGGGTTTTTTTGGTTTTTTTGTTTGTTTGTTTGTTTGTTTAAATTCAACTTTACTAATTCTTGTAAGGCACAGAAGTTGTCCTCCTTTTGCATATAGGTTACTGTTTTGAATCATTGGAAAGAAGCTTGTCACAAAAGTCCAGAAGTGTGTTTAGAGCCATGATCCCAGTTAGAAATGAGGAGATATAAATCAGAATCTCAGAGCTACGGTGAGAGACTGTACAGTTCAAAAAAGAACATTCAGACCTCCAAGTCATAATGAACATTTTATGCAAGTAAGGCTGTGTATAATAATCTAGGCTGATGGAAGAGGATTCAGAAGATGAAAGTCAGTAAATAATGTAGTACAAGTGTTTTGAAAGTGAGTAAGAAACACTTGTTTAGAGTCTCTGATTTTCTCAGAGTGATTGGAAGAATTTCTACTTGCAGTATTTTCCATACTTGCAGTAAAGTATGTCATTAGAGCCTGTTCAACTCAGAAGATGTGGGATGGCTTGAGGAAAATTCAGGCCCAACCAGAAAGGGGCAATAGATTCTTGACCCCAGATTTTCCCTTGAGGATTTGTAGCCAGATTGTCTTAAACAACTGTTTAATAAAAAGCAAAACACATACACACACACAGCAAAGGTCTCTCTTACTATTTTAGCCCCTTAGTAAGACAGTTGGAATGTTGGAGCCAGAATGTTTCTTGTCAGTTGGTCCCTGACTTGAAAAAATTACAGTGGGCCTAGGATTTGGGTCTCTGGCCTAACTCTTGGGAGAGAAAGAGCTTGGGGTTTTGTGAAAGGTGATGAGGGTTAAATGAAAGTAAAGGACCTTTAATCAAAAGGAAACATCAGAGTTAGGATTAGAACTTGAACTTGGGGAAAATACATAAATTAAAATATTAATTGTTCACCAAGGAAAAATAGGAGTGTTTGAATGGAACAGCTTCTTAAAGAAGGAATTATCACAACCCTGTTAGTTTTCTGGCCTTTGGGTTCTTAATCTTTATGTTGGATCTTAAACCTCTTGAGAATCAAATGAAAGCTCTGGACCAGGTCCCCAGAACAATGTACATTTTTACAACATTTTGTACACAGTTTTCAGAGGAAAAACGGGTCCTGTGAAGCCCAACCATATTAAGAACATATTAACTTTTCTGTCAGCTGCTGCTGCCCAGACTTAGCCAAAATATAGTGAACTTGGTGTCATAGGAAGTATTTGGGTGCGGTAAGATGATTAATACTGCTGGCATGTGGATGAAGAATGGATTAAATTCAAGGTAAAAAGTGTATGTGTGCATTAGACCCGTACTCTTGTGCCAGGCAATAATAGAATCTGGATTTTAAAGAATTTACTTTCTTTTCATGTCTCTTTATTTAGAACTTAAAATTTAAAAAAGAAGGTAATTGATACAACTGAAGTAGGGGGTATATATATTATTTAATGGGCTAGACATAAGATCCTAGAAAATCAGCTGCAATCCAGGCTTTGTCATTCACTGCAGTTCTGAGTAAGTCATTTATCCTGTTGTATAAAAACATACATCGTAGATAATGCTGCTGCTGCTGCTAAGTCACTTCAGTTGTGTCCTACTCTGTGCAACCCCATAGACGGCAGCCCACCAGGCTCCCCCGTCCCTGGGATTCTCCAGGCAAGAACACTGGAGTGGGTTGTAGATAATGCTAGCAAACTAAATTGTAGGATACTGAAAAGCAGCACATACAGAGTTGCTCCAAGTCATGTAACTTCCATGTTAAAACCACAGGTATCATAGAACTACAAGCCAGGGAATCATGATCTCAGAGGCTAATACAAAATTGAAGATTTCCGTGCATGGCAGCTTGTAGTTAAGGTGAAGATAGCAGGCCAGATCAGGTCATAGATTTAGAGTGAGGTCCTGTATATGTAAAGGCTTCCCTCGTGGCTCAGACGGTAAAGCGTCTGCCTACAATGTGGGAAACCCGGGTTCAGTCCCTGGGTCGGGGAGATCCTCTGGAGAAGGAAACGGCAACCCACTCCAGGACCCTTACCTGGAAAATCCCATGGACGGAGGAGCCTGGTATGCTACAGTCCATGGGGTCACAAAGAGTTGGACACGACTGAGCGACTTCACTTTCCTTTCTGTATATGTAAGAAAACTGAAGCTGTGGTGGGCTTACTGGGGCTAAGAACTGAAAGGTCAGGTGGTATTGACCCTCCATGTGCCAAAGTCTGGAACCCACGGGTACTAGCCGAGGCAGGTGCATTTTCATGCTGAGGCAAATAGCCCAGGCAGACTGTTAAGAGATTCCACTCTTGAGTAAGGTACCTGAGGACTAGGGATTCAAGGCCTCTTTAGTAAACAAGTTTTGTACACCATTTATTCCTTTTTTTAATTTGTCTTTTATTCAGCAAATACATTGTGCAATCCTACTGTGGGCCAAGCACTGCTGTCAGTTCTAGGAATATGCAGCATCTTTGACTTGATGCTGAACAGTCAAACCAGTGCTTCATCAAAGAACTACTTTTATATGTTTTTGGTAAAAGTAGGAATGAGTTCCTAAACTTATTAGCCTAAAGCTTGGCAGAGTCTGGAGCAAGACAGTCTGGCTGGAGTGAAAGGAAGGAGACAGTAAATAACAGTTCTTCCTTCCTGCCCTCGCTAATATTTTAGAACTTAAGGGTTGATTTTCCTAGACTCTTTTGATTTGGTGGTAAATAATATCATAGTTTTTAATACTTTGGGGGAATCTTATGCATGGTATTTTGGTTTTAAAAGGTGATTTCAAAGTCTTTGTGATAGATCCTTTCCTTTTGTTGTCTTAAGTGGGAAGTAATGAGTACCGTAATACTAACTACAAGACTTTTCTAGAAAAGATTCTACATTTTGTTCCCTTATTGATTTGAACCAGATCTTCTGTTTTAATTCTTCCTTTCTTCCTTTCAGTTTTAATGGTTTATATAAGTAATATAAAAAATAGTTTTAAAAAAAGCAGTGTGATATACAGTGTTGGATATTACATTGGTAAAATAATCATATCTAAAAGTGTGTTTTCTTATATTTGTGTTTTATTTTAGCTAGGGTTACTGAAGGGAACTTAATCTGGAGATAATAAAGAACAACAAATTTTGACTTGGAAACTGACAATCAAATGGAACATGTGAATCCTTATTACTTTTCTTTATAAAATAATTTTCAAGGAGTGTAATGGAAAAAAGCTTATCAAACATGTTAACCAAGGAAACATCTCTTAAGTTTTTCTTAAAAATTTTTTTAAATTGAAATATAGTTGATTTGCAATGTTATATATACTGTATATTATATATATGTATACATGAAACTAACATATATTAACATATATATTCTGTAAAAGAAATGTATTTTTTTCTTTTTCAAATTCTTTGCCCTTATAAGTTATTATAAAATACTGAGTACAGTTGCCTGTACTTAAATTCTGATAGTGCTTTCCAAAGCAAAACCTTTAGTTAGTATGTTTAAGAAACAGGACTCTTAAGAGACAATGTCCGCATGCTACTTTTGTCCTCTGATAAAGGCAACTATGTGTCTAGTGAGCACAAAGAACACCTATAATGTTTTGGTAACTCCATAGGAAGGAACATATGATATAATAATTATAAATGTTAGGCGTAATCATTTTGTGGTGTCAGTAATTTTCACCTGCATTCTCATCGGATTGTTTCTTCACTGTTGAGTTTTGAGGGCTCTTTTCTGTTTTCTCGACACTAGAATATTACTTGGGCAGAGGTTTTGGGAAGCCTGGTTATAGCCTAGCAAGGGTGGAAGTCTCAGCTCTCCACTTGGCCTTTTCTGCTCTGTGTGGAAGTGAGACGGGGGTATGGCTGGACTAGACAATTAAGACTTTCCGTCTTGCTAGGGTGGCCGTTTCTGTGTTCTTTGCTTACAGAGAGCAAGCTTTCATGGGACCTCTTTTGTCTGAACCATTGGCATTTCCAGGTTGTTTAGCTACAAGTTTGGGTTCTAGAAGGCATGTGGGAAACCCAGGGAACTCACCACTGTGTTCTGAGGTCCCAGTCCAGTTTGCTGTCTTCTCTCCACCTCTAAGAGGTGTCTTATGTTTGTTTAATATATAAAATGTGTAGGGTCTTAAACTGTATCTAGTGGAAGGAATAGGGATAAGTGTATGTACTCCTTCTAGGAAGCAGATGTCATGCCTTTTATTTTATGTTAACTGATGGTATTTCTGTCAAAGAGAAACATATATCAATATAAATGTTTCAAGAGAAATAAATGGTCCATGTGCTATCTTCCAAACTGTCTTTCTGTGTACATTTTTTCTTTTCTTATGAATTAAAATTCTGCAAATCATAGGACTCCAGAGATTTTCTGAAAATAGATAATTATCTAATAATGCTATTGAATGGAGCCTTCATGGTATCTTTTCTGGTATATGACCCACCTCCCACCCCACAAAAAAATTTTTTGTTTGTTTCTTTTGATTTATGGCAAGTTTTAAAAACTTACCCCTGAACTAGACTTTTGAGAAAATTTCCTCAAAATACAGTTTTTCTGGCCATTATGAAAATGTAATCGTCGGTCTGCAACACACTTGGTTCCACTAGGTCTGTGTGTCTTCTGATTTGCCCCCAGCGTGTCTGTCTTAGACACACTGGCTGCAGTTTGACAGCCATTATTTGACATCTGGTTGCTGAGTGTGTCAGCAGTTTCGTCTCCCTGGATATGCCATTGTTCATGTCATGGCCACCTTTTTATAAAGAACTACACTTTGGAAAGTAATTCCAGTTCCCACAGTCCTTATCTGAGACCTTTGGAGTCAGATATCTATTATAATTTGGAATCTTAGATTTTAGAAAGGAATAGCAGTACATGTACTCTCTGTTAGGGTCACACCCCTAGTTGCGGTGCTAGCTAGTCATCACACTCATTCATATATTTACAGCTAAATGACTTTTAATATTCACTCTTGTTACAGTGTTGGGTCCCATTTCATCACCTAATGGATCTCTCTTCCTCCACCACCACACACAAAAAAAAGATAGGGAGGGAGAGGGAGCAGAAAGAAGGCAAGTTTTCCAAGCTCTTTGGACTTTATTTTACACAGAAGGGCTTGTGGACCTGTGGAGACACTCAGCAAGCCCAGTTAGAGTAGAGGCCGCTATTTTTAGACTTGAACTCCCAGCTGTCTGACTGGTGAGGTGCTGCTCTAGGCCTGGATTTGCCAACTGTGATTGTGTCCAGTACAAAAACAAAAGCAGCTATTGGTTTAATCCTGTTATATGGTGTTGATCTTAAAATTCGTTGGATTCGAATTAGGATTTTGAGTTTAATCCTGTAAGGATCAGACTAACTTTCATCTTATTTATCCTAAATCCCTCTTTAATCTTGTTAATTATGCCAGGCCATTTTCCCAAGGGCTCGGGTAAGTATAGTGTATATATTCATATAGTTGTTTCTCCAAGATATCTCTCTTCACCAGCCCCTTCTCTCTCAAAAAGATCACTTTTCTCACGCAGAACTAGAGAGACACACATACTTCTCTGAAGTAGCATTAGTATTATTGCAAGGATGACATCAGCTCCGTGTTCGTACACATACGATGAAAGTGGGTCTTGGCATGGCCTCCTGTGGGGAATCTAGTTGTCTTCTTGTATTTCCTGAGGGAGGCATATGGCACTCTTCTGAAAGAAGATATTATTTGAGTTTAGAAGCTCTTAGTCAGAATATATTCGCTGGATTGATTGTAATTGAGACACCACTCCCTCATAATAGAACAGAAAATAGTTCTCAAGTTTTGACCTTCACCTTGAAATTGTACCTTGTGTCATGGGAAAAGAAAGTGTGTGTTTGGTCTTGGATCTCCTTGCTTCCACTTTGCAGAAGAGAACTGATTTAGACCTGTGTTCTTTGTTTCTTTCTCTCCTTATTTTAAAGGAAAAGAATAATTGTCAATGACCATCCTCTCCAAGGCAATCAAAATAACAGATCCTAACTAACTGTAAATTTTTTTTTTTTTTTTCTTTTTTAATCTCTACTTTTAGGAGTGGAAAGTCTTATAACTGGGTCAAAAGTTATACTGATAGATTCAGGAGCTAGTAAACCTGTACCAGATGATCCTTCTGGAGGCCCCATGTAGAGCCTGTTCTCCCTCTAACTGTTGGGTAGTTGTTGCTATTGTTGGCTAACTAACAGTTGGAATACCTGATGTCGATTCCTTAAACTCCTAGAACATGATGGTTTTATATTGTGGGCAAAGACAGCTGTGATAGACTATTAATCTTTCTCTGCTTATTTCACTTATGCCAATTACACAAGGATTCCTATGTATAAAAGGTGTAACAAACCATTGCTTTACAAATTAAAACTAGACTTTAGAATATATTGGTATATATGTTGGTATATTCAGCTGTATTTTATTTTTCAATGAAATGGGTCCAAAGCCTTTTTATGCATGTATGTTTATGAATGTTTACTTTGCATACTTACTAAGAAGAAAGTTAGAGGATCTTCTTTGCAAAAACAAGAAATGAGTCTTTCTGGAAATAGTGTAATGCTGACATTGTGATTGTGAGAAGTAGTGTTGTTCAGTCACTCAGTCGTGTCCAGCTCTCTCATGGACTGTATCCCACCAGACTCCCCTGTCTATGGGATTTCCTGGGCAAGAATACTGGAAAATTACTGGAAAATTGGAGTGGGTTGCCATGTCCTTCTCCGGGGGATCTTCCCGACCAAGGGATCAAACCTGCATCTCCTGCATTGGCAAGCAGATTTTTTTTTAATTAATTAATTTATTTTAATTGGAGGCTACTTACTTTACAATATTGTGGTGGTTTTTGCCATACATCAACATGAATCAGCCATGGGTGTACATGTGTCCCCCATCCTGAACCCCCCTCCCACCTCCCTCCTTATCGCATCCCTCAGGGTTCTCCCAGTGCACCGGCTTTGAGTGCCCTGTTTCATGCATTGAACTTGGACTGGTCATCTATTTCACATGTGGTAATATATACGTTTCAATGCTATTCTCGCAAATCATCCCACCCTTGCCTTCTCCCACAGAGTCCAAAAGTGTGTTCTTTACATCTGCATCTCTTTTGCTGTCTTGCATATAGGGTCGTCGTTACATCTTTCTAAATTCCACATATATGCATTAATACACTGTATTGGTGTTTTTCTTCCTGACTTACTTCACTCTGTATAATAGGCTTCAGTTTCATCCACCTCATTAGAACTCACTCAAATGTGTTTTTTTTTAATAGCTGAGTAATACTCCATTGTATATATGTACCACAACTTTCTTATCCATTCGTCTGCCAATGGACACCTAGGTTGCTTCCATGTCCTGGCTATTATAAACAGTGCTGCGATGAACACTGGGGTACATGTGTCTCTTTCCATTCGGGTTTCCTCGGTGTGTATGCCCAGCAGTAGGATTGCTGGGTCATATGGCAGTTCTGTTTCCAGTTTTTTAAGGAATCCCCACACTGTTCTCCATAGTGGCTGTACTAGTTTGCATTCCCAGCAACAGTGTAAAAGGGTTCCCTTTTCTCTGCACCCTCTCCAGCATTTATTGTTTGTAGACTTTTTGATAGCAGCCATTCTGACTGGTGTGAGATGGTACTTCATTGTGGTTTTGATTTGCATTTCTCTGATAATGAGTGATGTTGAGCATCTTTTCATGTGTTTGTTGGCCATCTGTATGTCTTTTTTAGAGAAATGTCTGTTTAGTTCTTTGGCTGGTTTTTTGATTGGGTCATTTATTTTTCTGGAATTGAGCTGCATGAGCTGCTTGTATATTTTTGAGATTAATTCTTTGTCAGTTGCTTCGTTTGCTATTATTTTCTCCCATTCTGAAGTCTGTCTTTTTACCTTGCTTATAGTTTCCTTTGTTGTGTAAAAGCTTTTAAGTTTAATTAGGTCCCATTTGTTTATTTTTGCTTTTATTTCCATTACTCTGGGAGGTGGGTCATAGAGGATCCTGCTATGATTTTGCCTATGTTTTGCTTAAGTTTCCTCTGGGAGTTTTATAGTTACTGGTCTTACATTTAGATCTTTAATGGCAGGTGGGTTCTTTACCAGGATCTAATTATAAAAATGGGAGAATTGGGGGGTTAAGGAACCCACTTTAGGTGATGGAGTGATTGTGTTATCCAGATGCTTTGCCGGAAGTGAGCAGGGGCAACCAGATTTCTAATCCGCTTTGGGGGAAGCTCCATATCAGGGCTGTACAGAAACATTCAGTGAAGCAGCTCTTTTATCATAAAGAGGATTTTAATTAAAGAATGTTCTTGCATCATAAGCAGAGTAAGCGACAGGCGGCTACACTGGGCATTTATCTCCTTCAAAACACATTACCAGTAATTGCTGTATTAAATCAAAGTCAGAAGAGATTATAGGTCTGAATCAAGCAAGGGGCTGGTGCCAACCCAGGGATTCCCACACTGCTGCATCGCTGCTGTCAGAGCCCTGCTCCCATCCTCAGTGGGGACAAGCGTCAAGTGATGCCTGACAATTCATCTAGAAGGCGTAGGCATGACGAACACAATCTGAGAAGAGAGCCAGTTACATGTTCAAGACCTCATGGCCTTGCCTTTTGGTTAGCTTTTTGTTTTGAGCACAAAAGTACAGTTTCTCATTGTTTTGGTACTACTGGTCAGAGAATTTGTTACCTGTCTTCCACTTGAGGATATTTGCTTTGAGATAAAAATCACGTGTACTGTCTCTGCTGCTTTACTTACTTGCCTTCTTGGTCAAGCATGGTCTTCTCACTTTGAGAAATTCATTCAAAAGCAATGTGCCAAGGCACACCCGTTCCTCTTTCTGACACAATCGTCTGGCTTTTACATACTTTCTGCTTCCTGTTGAGGCTGCTTTTCCTCAGATATCCATCTGGCTTCATAAATCAGGTAATTCTGAATCTCTTTTAAATGCCCTTCTTAAATTATTGGAAACAATGACAACGACAACCACAATAACACTAACTATTTGCTATATGCTAGGTGCATTCATATGTTACCTGATGTAATAATTGCATCCATCCTCTGAAGTAGGAATTTTTCTTACTTTCTTTTTCCACATGAAGGACCTGAGGCAGAGATGTTAAATAATTTTTCCAAAGTTACGCAGCTAAAAGTGTAAGTGTTAGTCATCAGTCATGTCCGACTTTTGCAACACCGTGGACAATAGCCCCCCAGGCTTCTCTGTCCATGGGATTCTCTAGGCAAGAATACTGAAATGGGTTGCCATCCCCTTCTCCAGGGGATCTTCGTGACCCAGGGATATAACCCAGGTCTCCCACACTGAAGGTGAATTCTTTACCTTCTGGGCCAGTTACACAGCTAGAAGTGATGAACTACAATTTGAATCCCAGGGGTTTGGCTTCAGAACCCTGGACTCCTGACTACTCAGTGTGTTGCTTATGTAACCCAGTTCACCCTGTCCTGGGCATTAGGGATAATTTAAGGAATAAGATAGATTCTATAGTGCCTGCTCTCCTGGAGCGGGAAAGGCAGAAATTATATGTCTGACAAGTTGGAAAGGACATCTACAAGTGCTACGGGGGCATGTAGCAGGGGCCCAACCTAGACTAATCCAGGGGGATTTTCAGGAAAACCTGCCCTTGGCTTCTGCTTGTATCTTATACCTCATTTACTACCATACTCATGATCTTCCTTTTGATAAGACTTTTTCTGTAATATTTTAGGGCATACTTCCCCTTCAGCCCCTTACCAGTCTACATGTCTCCCCCAAATGAAAATAACTAGCCCTCTGCAAATTCATTGCAGTAAATAAGGCAGCAGTTCATTTATTTTAATTTTTAAACAGCTCTACTGAAGTATAATTAATATGCAATAAGCTGCAAATGTGTAAAGCTTATTTTAAGTTTTGACATACGTATATGCCTATGAAATCATCACCACAACCAAGACAATAAATATATTAATCATCTCCAAAAGATTACTTGTGCCCCTTGGTAATCTTTCTTATCCCGACCCATTTCCAAGCAATTTCCAAGCAACCTCTAATCTGCTCTCTGACACTGCGGCTTAGTTTTCCTTTTTTAGTATTTTATAAAAATTAGATAATACAATAAATACTCTTTTTTGCCTAGCATCTTTCACCCAGTATAGTTATTTCAATATTCATCCATGTTATTTTATATACCAATGGTTCCTTTATTTTTATTGCCAAGTAATAGTCCATGTGGATATACCACAGTTTGTTCATCATTTATCTGTTCATGGACATTTGCATTCATTTCAGTTTTACACTATGACACATAAAACCATTTGGAGTACTCATTTCCAAATCTTTATGTGGATATATGTTTTCATATTTCTTGAGTAAATACTTAGAAGTGGAATGCACGGATCATATGATGGGGTATAATTAGCTTTTTGAGAAATTTTTAAACTATTTCCACATTGGTTGTACCATTTGACGTTCCTGCCAGCAGTATTTGAGACTTTCTGTTCCTCCATAGCCTTGTCAACACTTGGTATTGTCAGTCTTTTTTTAATTTTAGTGTAATAGGAGGGTAGTAGTATTGTTGTGGTTTAATTTCCTAATAGGTGGTGATATTGAGCACCTTTCCAAGAGTGTATTTAGCTTCCCTGTCTTGTCTTTGGTCAGGTATCCAAATCTTTTGCCCATTAAAAAAACTGGGTTGCAAGTTTTCTTATGGTTGAGCTTGGTGAGTTTTTATATATTCTGGATGTCATTTATCATACATGCTTCGCAAATATTTTCTCTCAGTTATGACTTATCTTTTTATTGTCCTAGCAGTGTCTTTTGAAAAGCAGAAGTTTTTAATGAAATGCAATTTATTAACTTGGTCTTTTGTGAATTGTGCTTTTGGCATCACATCTTAGAAATCTTTGCCTAATCAAAGGTCACAGAAGTTTTCTATTTGAAGCTCTGTAGTTTTGTGTTTTACATTTCAGGTCTGTGGTTCATTTTGAGTTAAATTTTGTATATGGCATAAAGTATGGATCTAGGTTCATTTTTATCTCATGTGGATATCCAGTTGTTCTGGTACCACTTGCTGAAAAGACTGTTCTTTCTCCACTGAGTTGCCTTTGCACCTGTGGGTCTATTTTTGGTTCTTCTGTTCCATTGATCTATTTTTCTATCTTGACACCAATACCACACTGTCTTATAGGAATGTGAGTATTATGGGATTTAGCAGACTTCAGGAAAGTGGTAATAAGATGTGCTGTACCTCAGACATAGCATTTGCTTTTAGCACACATATTAAGAAAAAAAAAGATAATCATAATATTTTAAAACCTATTTTTGAATAGTAGAATGAAGTAGAGAAACATACTGTGTTCATGGCCTAGAAGACCTGATATTCTTAAGATAATAATTCTCCCCAGACTGATCTTTAGATTCAGTGTAATGCCAATCAGAATCCAAGCCAGATTCTTCCAACAGTTAGTAAGCTGATTCTAAAATTCATGTGGAAATGCCAAGGACCTAGAAGAGCCAAAACAACTTTGGGGAAAAAAACCAAGGTTGGAGGACTAACACAGCCTGATTTCAAGTGACAGTAATTAAGATGATGTCATATTAGTGCCAATATTGAGATATCCCTTTTAATGTTATGCAGTGAGATTGTGTCTGTTAGGTTTTGTGGCATAACAGACCTCCCCCAAACTTAATAGCTTAAAACCACATTGGTCATTTGTTTGCTCACAATGAGTGGGTCAGGAATTTGGGTGACTCTTCTCGCCTGGGTGGCTGGGCACAGGTGGTCTAGGATGACCTCATTTTCATGTCTGGCAGTTGGTGAGCTAGTTGGTTGGGAGGCTCAACTGGAACAGCTCAGCCCTCTTCTACTTGGTTTCTCATTCTTCATAATTCTTCCCGTGGTCAGCTCAGGGTTCTAGAGAGGAGGAGAGGGCAGCCCCTGGGACAAGCACCAGTCAGCTCTCTGCTTGTGTCATGTTTGCTCATGTCCCAATGGCCAGTGGAGTAACAAAGCTGAGACCAAACTCCAGGGCTGGAGGGAAAACTCCGTCTCTTAAATGGGGGGCTGTGAAATGTGACCATTTTTGCAGTCTACCACAGAGATATTATCAGTTGAGACAAAAGTTTCTGTGGAGAGTAAAAGTCTCTATTGTATAAGATAATTACGTAGAATCATTTGTAGACTTATTTCCCTAAAGTATGAGAATATTTACAATTATTTTCTGTCTGAAAGGTAGTATCTTTTTACCCTTGTCTTTTATGTACTATTTGTCTTTATGGATTTAAAGTGAATGTCTGTTGTCCCATGGTTTATGGATACATTTTCCCTCTTAATAATACTGACTTAGAATGAAAGAGCAGTTGAAAGACACTTGTAAAAGCGATACTAATTCCTGGCCTCACAGGCTGTATGCCATGTCTGTCACTCCAGGTATCCATAGAAGAGTGCATTTCAGCCATAGCATGGCACACCCTGGTGTTACCCGTCCTTTCTTCTGTACCATGTGTCACACAAAGGAGTGTTTCTGTACTTCATTTTGATTTGCTCTTCTCTGGCAGATATAATTCAAAGCATTTCCATTGGTATAGAAGATTCAATGATTCTTACAGGACCTACGAACCAGTGCAACTCATATGAATATTTTTGAATAGGCATTTGACTCTCTGCATATGTTTACCTGCCTGCCTTTCTGTAAGCACCTTACGTATGACTTTGCTTATGCTATGCTGGTTTGTGCATTTGGAATGCTGTCCTACTGCCTCCAAGCTCCCCACCATTGACTCCAATCCATCTGGAAGACTCTTACTAGCTTTCCACAATTCCTTTCCAGCGTTAACTGCTTGTGAGCTCTTCCTGGGTGCCCCCACCCTGGGAAATTGGATGGTGGCAGTGGGGACTGCAGCAGCAGTTACGCTGAATTTTTCTCCCAAGACTTGTTCTGATAGGGATGGCATTAATCACGTGGTACTTTGGTACCTATTATTTTCTACTTTCTCACCCCTACTGTCAGCTCTTTGAGAGCTTTCTGTGTTCCTAGGACTTCACTGCTGGGGACATCTTGCTTGAATGAATGAAGGTTGACTGAACAGATAAGAGATGGTCTGTGCCTGGTGTTTAATTCATTTACCTCTGGTTTGTATTCTCAAGTAATAAAATGCAGACCTTCCCTTTTCACATACTGATGGTCATATCTGTGTAAAAGGTACTGGCTTCATCCTTTGAGAGAAATACCAAGATGAATAGACAGGTCCCATTCTTAAAGAAATCATCCAGTTAATAAAGTATGCCTTAAAATCTATAGAAAGTGCTAAGTGCTGTTAAGTCGGCTACAGATAAAGCATCTTGAAGGTCAGACAAAAGAAAAATGATTTCTAGCTCGAAGTAATCAGGAGGAGCTTCATGGGGCAGATAGCATTTAAGGTAGGCCTTGAAGGAGTCGCTTTCAGATGTGAATATTGAGTAAAGAAACAATGTAATCAAACAAAACAAGATAAAAGTCTGCCTTGATGGAGACAACAGTGGAGAGTTGAATGTATCGATAATTTTGGCATTTACTTGCCACTTGGAAGACAAAGAAGCAGCCCAAGGTAGAAAGTTTTGTTAAAGTAGGCATCATATCTGTTTTTCATTCTGACCATGTATTTATCAATTTTGCTGCCATCTTTTTACTGATATTACTGAAATAGCTCTCTCAAAACTTCTCTTGGTCTCCTATTTGCTAAATTCAATCACCTTTTCTACATTCTCTTTAACCTTTCTATATCTGCTTGACACTGTTAAATACTCTTATCTGGTATCAATTTATTAAATGCTTTCCCAACTGTAAGAGACACAGGATAGAAGAAAAGTAACACATGTCCTCTGTGTCCTGGCTTTTGTGAATAGTACAGAATCCTGCTTAATCTTTTAATCCTTTGTTGCTATTTCTGCCTTCTAGAAGTGTGTATTCCTTAAGATTCTATTTTCAGACCTTTGCCTTGTATCAACTGTTGTCTTTTTCCCTCTTCTTTTCCTCTGTCCCTCCTTCCCTCCCCTTCCCCCCCTCCCTTTTTGAAGCTTATGTTTCATGTTCAGGACATGCTGTGGACTAAATCATTATGACCTTAACTGTTCCTTCCATACCCCTCTTGGATCTTCGTTTCTAACCCTGACCTCTCTCTGGGGCTGCCACCTATAATTCTGAGCACTTGTGCTGTGCTGTGCTTAGTCACTAAGTCGTGTCAGACTCTTTGCGACCCCATGGACTCCTCTGCCCACCAGACTCCTGTCAGTGGTGATTCTCCAGTTAGACATTTTCTATTGGATGTCCTTTCACAACTTCAAACCAGTTCATGCTTCCGACTTCCCTGTTTTAGCAATGTTATCCCTATTTGGCCAACTAGACTTAGAACCTTGGTGTTATATTTAATTACCTGCTCTTTTAGACCCTACGTGTTTTGTTGTTGTTCAGCTGCTCAGTTGTGTCTGACTCTTTGTGTCCCCATAGACTTAGCATGCCAGGCTTCCCTGTCTTTCACCATCTCCTGGAGTTTGCTCAGACTCATGTCCATTGAGTTGGTGATGCCATCCAACTATGTGTGAATAGTCTCCAATTCCTGTAATGTCTCCTACATCTGTTCCTTCTTTATTCCTTGTGGTAACATGTGGGTTTTACATTAATAAATCTGTCTACTGCTGTTCACCTAATTGACCTCTCCACCTGTGTTCCCCTTTCCATTCTTCCTGCAGCCACCAAAGGCCATTTCACAAAAAGTTAGTTTTGTAGTGTTCTTTCCCTCTCAGACAGTCTAAAGGTCTGAAATACACAGATACACAGCTTGATGGCCTAAGCCCTCCACAGTGACCCTGACCTACTCCTCTTGCTTGCCACTGTTTACCTACAGTCCAATAGACTGGCCTCACTGATCCCTATGTATGTCTTACATATATTTAACTATATTATTTTACCTACATATGTATCTTTCTTTGTCCTGTCCCCTCCACCCTCATCTGTCTATCTCAAGCTTTATCTCTTTTTGAATTTATGTGTTATTCCACTACACAGCAATCTGTGGAACCTTCTTAGCTTGCTACTAAAATCAGTTATACCTTAGGGCAGAGGTCTTTACAGTCTTTGCCAAAGCATTCTACCCAGAGGCCTAGCTAGTTCTCTCTGAACACTGAACACATCTTTGAACACCTGTGCTGTAGGTTTATGACATAGGCAGAAGGGAAAGAAAAGGAGAGAAGAAAACAAGAATGAGAGAGTAGAAGTACGAAGAATCTCAGATATTTTCTGGTTATCCAGAATTGAGTAAGTCTTGAGATCCCTAGGGTTGTAGATAGTACAGTTTACACTACAGTTACCAGCTATTCCCTCTGGCATGGGACTGCAAATTATCTCCTTTATCTTTAGTTAAATTTAAATTTCCTGAATCTCGAGATCATTTCTAGATAGCGCACTCCCTCACTAGGTCTTGTTCTCTCTATATCGTTACATTCTATTTAACAGACACGTTCTAGGTGTCCCAAGTGTTGAAATTTATAGACTACATGTCTCTGCCAATGAAATATATAGAAGTATATGGAGACCATTTTCTATATTCATGTTTCTAATTGATGAGTACACAAAAACTTTAACACTAGAAAGCATTCATGATGTTGCATTGCATATTTTCTATTGGTGTAATTTGGGATGGTCAGCAAATAACTGAGCTTATTGTGGAGAATAGTCTTTTTATTCGGGGAATTTTATTTTTAATAAATATGATAGTATTTAAATCTAAAGGAAATACCTAGACTGTTTCCTCTGAGGGAGGGACACACTTAGTACTAATTTAAACTGAAAATGTTCACATTTTTTGTTTATCTTTTAAATCTTTGAAAATGGGAGAAAAATATTGAAACGATGTTCAACTTCTGACCCACGTGACAAATCTCTATTAGTAACTAAGGCTCTGTTAGTCTACAGAAAGACTGTATGTCAGGAAAAGAGAGAAGCTTGACTCTTAACCCTAACATTTGTAATTTGATCTTTTGTAATATGCTTTCTTCCTGGTGAGAGATTCACCTTTCTTTCTGTAAGGAATTTTTAGAGTTTTTGTTTGACTAAATTATTGGCCTTAAATTATAATTTCAAAAAATCTATAGAAAGAGGTAAGTAAAAGGGCAAGCAGAAGTACAAGGAGTTATGATTCACATATTGAAATATGTTGACATTTTTCCAAATGGCTCATTATTTAAACTATACCTGGGTACTGATTGTTTATCATCTAAATCCTCCAGTATTAAATGAGAGTTTATATTTATGTCATCATGTTAGGTAAAGCAAATGTGATAACATAGAGAATATTACTAATTTTTAAAGTTGTTGTTTAGTCGTTAAGTCGTGTCCAACTCTTTGTGGTCCCATGGACTGTAGCCTGCTAGGCTCTTCTGTCCATAGGATTTTTCAGGCAGGAATAGTGGAGTGGGTTGCCATTCCTTTCTTCAGGGCATCTTCCCAACCCAGGAATTGAACCTGTATCTCCTACATTGCCAGGTAGATTTTTCTCAGCTAAGTTACCAGGGAAGCCCAGTTTTTAAAATACTTGTACTCAAAATAAAATCTGCTTTGATTCCCTTAAACTTAAAAAAAGATGAATTATAGAACATTAAATGCTCATTTAAATGTATTTAAACAAATTCAAAGTTTATTTTAAGGTAATAAATGAAAACCACTATCCCACTCCCTAGAGGTTTTGGTTTTGTCCTATGCCTATGGTATGTGTGTATATAAATATGAACTATGTATGGCATATATTGGTGTGCATGTTAACCAATAAATTATATGTGTATATAAATATATAGCATATAACTTATATGTGAGACACATAAAGCTTATAAATTACATATGTAATTTATTCACAAACACACAGATATATATATATATATATATATATATATATACATTTACAAATATGGAACTACAGAATTATACTTTAACCACTATTCAGCAATATAATTTTTCTCACTTAAAAATGTATCAGCCATATCTTTTCACCATGTCCGTATAGATTTATCCACAAGAAGAACTTAAAGCTACAGAGATTGATAAGGCCCTCAATAACATATCTGGGGACACTTTCAGGTTGAAATTAGGTTAGTTGTTCCAGAGTTTGAGTTACAGTCTGTCATCTTAAATATAGTACAGTTTGGGAAAAATGCATCTTCTGTGATTAATTCATCAGATACTGAACTGTGTTATTAACTCATGAAAGTTAAGTTTGTCAATTGTAGTTCATGGTTAACAATACCCTCTTATGGTTTATGAGTATCATCATTTTCCAGTCTTTATATCAAGGGAATCTTGATATCAGTCATATCAAGAAGGTGTAATAGTGTAATAGTGATTAAGATGCTAGTTTACAAGTGTTTGTGTGGCCAGTACCACTGTACTGCTGGAGGTGGGATGGCAGAATGGACAGGAAGAAGAAGGATTGGAGGATTATTTGATTTGATTAGAAGGGAAATTTTAGTTTTTATTTGTAATATTTATTTATTTAAACAACATTTTATATATTTGTTTATTTGGCTGCACCGAGTCTTAGGTGCAGCACATGAAATCTTCGTTCTTCAGTTGCAGTACTTGGGATCGTCTATCTTTAGGTGCAGCATGCGAATTCGTTGTGGCATGTAGAATCTAGTTCCCCGATTAGGGATCAAACCCAGGCCCCCTGCATTGGAGGATGGAGTCTTAGCTACTGGATCACCAGGGAAGACCCCAGGGAAAATTTGGTAAAAGGTTTTATTATAGAAACATCCCTTTTGTTATTTCTTTGTTGTTGTTCAGTTGCTAAGTTGTGTCTGACTCTTTGCAGCCCCGTGGACTGCAACACACCAGGCTTCCCTGTCCTTCACTGTCTCCCAGAGTTTGCTCAAACTCATATCCATGGAGTCAATGATGCCATCCAACCATCTCATCCCCTGTCGTCCCCTTCTCCTCCCGCCTTCAATCTTTCCCAGCATCAGGGTCTTTTCCAGTGAGTCAGCTCTTTGGATCAGGTGGCCAAAGTATTGGAGCTTCAGCTACAGCGTCAGTCTTTCCAATGAATAATTCAAGGTTGATTTCCTTTAAGATTGACTGGTTTGATCCCCTGCAGTCCAAGGGACTCTTGGGATAAGTAGAATGTATGTTACAGGCCAGGCTCAGACAATCTCTGTTAAGAATTGATGAAGCAGGGTCTCATAGTTTTAGTGGTAAGAAAGTGACACTGTGAAAGTGTTCATTAAGAGCAGCATTTAAAAAATATCATTCCCTGAGTGAGAAATTGCTCACGATGTTTAATTTTGGAGCTGTAGCATTGTTTTGCCTTTTGGTTTTACGTGTGTACTCGTCTATTCTCCCACAAGTTGCAAATTTCTCGACAACAAAATGGTGCCTGTTCATTTCTCCATTGCTTAGCACAATACCTTGTGTATAATAGATCAGTAAATTTTTAAATTATACTGGATTGGTTTATTATTGTCCCTTATGTGTAATACACATAGAATCAGTACCAGCAATGCAAAGATAATCTAGTACGTTGCAGTGGTCCACCTGATCTCTAAGAACCGAATTATTGTAAATGCTTAACCAAGATATCTGTCTTAAACATACTAAGGCCATTTTGACTTTTAAAAAGCAGTTTCTCCTGAACAATACTAAAATAAATTGCAGTGACCATAAAAGGAGAAAAACTGCACTGGGGGTGGAGTGGACTTGGTAAGACTTAGACTCTTACAAATGCTTCACAGTTGCAGATAATCCTCATGGGTTAATCTTACTAAAACATGTTACAATATTACTCTCTCTCCAAGATTAGGGAGATCAGAGCCCCCAAAACTAATTTAGAATTATTTATCATTTTGAACTTTTGAATGTTTGCCCAAACTAGGGGATTTGTTAGCAATGATAGTTATAAACGTGCCTCTCTTACTGAGCATTTATCTTTACTTTCTGCTCACTCTATGTTCAGTTTTCTAAGAATTGCTTAGCAGTTCCCTGGTTTTACAAGGGCCGTTTTAGGCTCTGAAAGCCAACTCTTTAACCTGCCCTATATTGTCAGACTGACCTAACACCTGTCTGTGTTTGTTACTGCTTTTAATATCTGTTATAGAAATATGTGTGCACATGTGTGTTTGTATATAATGGTAGGGTGAGTATAGCAGCTTCCTAAAAGGGGAAAAGCAACTGGCTTTTCTGAAAAGACCTTTCCACCCCCACCTTTCTGCAGGCAACCGCACTTAATCCTTCCATGTTTGACTGGAACAGCTGAGAGAGTCTCTGGCATATCTGAAGGTCTCCAGTGGACTCATGTTGCCTCAGAGTCGGGGCCACCTTCCTCTTTTCTTGTGCTGATCCTGCCAGCTGTCCGAGCTTCTGCTGGAGCCCAGCAGAGGAGATGTTACATGATACAAAAACATACAATGTCATGAAAGAGCTCCTTTCACTGCCTGTAGCAGTGTGACTTCATTTCTTTCCCATTTCTTTCCACAGCAGAAGGATTTTATACTGTTAATCCTAACACCTGTCTGTGCCGGAGACAGTGAGAAGGGGGTGTGTGTGTGTGTGTGTGTGTGTGTGTGTGCATGCGCATGTGCGCAGTCCCCGCCCAAGAAGAAGTAGGGAAATAATACGAGTCCCATTTGCTTTTCCACCTCCTGGATTGGGAGTGTTCCCTCTGACGTACTTAAAGCCTGGAATATATATATATCACTTTGGATCCTGGATACCTTGTGCTTCCTACCGTTTTTTGTGCCACTTTAAGGAGCCTACGATCCCTTCCTTGGCTGTCATTCTCTACCTCTTGAGTTTCTGGAGAAGTTGTCAGTTTAAAACCAACAGTAACAGCAAACCTCTAGAGTAGTTTTCAGTCTATAGCTAGTAACTCCGTTGGAACTGTCTACTTTTCCTTGAACATTTCTTTTGTGTAGTGTTGAGTCTTACTGGGGTGGAAGCCTGGGCTGAGCCAAGCTCTTTCCTCGTCATCTGAGTCAACATACTTATCTGCGTAGGCTGGAAGTCAGCCAAGGATTTTTTGGTGTTTCCAGGTTCTTTTGGACAGGACACCCACATCAAACAAGGCAGAAGCTTAAATACTTTCTGTACTGTCTTTATCTGAAGATCTTTTCCCCCTTTGCTATGTATGGTGTATATTGTATGGATTATCAATATCCTGTTGTCCAGGTAAGCTGAGGGTTATAACTTGTTTTCTAGATAGTACTTGATTGATGTGAGAATTTTATGGTGGGATGAAATGCTTATAAGCTTCCTGTCTTCTGACCTGGTACCATTCAGAGCATAGATTTCCCAAAGCTATTTGCTAATTTGCTGTAACAGGAAGTTTGATATTTATAGTATTGACGGCTGGGCAGGGGGGTGGTTGCTTTCAGTCCTAGAAGTTCTGAAGCTTCAGAGATTCTTGTGTGTGTGTGTGGCAGGGGGAAGGGGGTTACCCAACCCACGTGTATGTATGTATGTTTTAAATACTGGGCTTGGCATTATAGTTGTAACATAACTAAGCCACAGTATATATTACAGTAACTTCAGGCTCATTTTGAGTAGACTAGAGGCACAGATGGCAATTTCCAACTGTTGCCGTAGTTGTCAGAGAGGTAATATACAGTAGAGGGCGCTCTCTCCACACTGAGCATTTTATTCTGTGATATTATTGCCATTTTAGTTATTTACTTGTTGAAATCCACAATCATAAAAATTTAGGCCTTTATCAGCCATACTCTTGAATAACTATTTGCCTTTAAGTTAGTAGCAATATAGTGAATGAAGTTGAAGTTAAGGATTATGGATTCTGATTCAAGCTATAGTATTAAACGTCCATATTCATATTCAAATAACTTCATTTTTCTTGACTTCACTTGTATATAAAATAAAGATTTAACTAGGTTATTTTTCATATGTCATGATTCTTTGAAATATTGATTGTGCTGAAAATCTAGACTAGGAAAACAAAAATGGTCGATACAATTAATTCTGAATTATCAATACTATTTGGTTTCTCAGTTTGGTTTGGTTTGTTTTCATGGCACTTAATTTTTTCTTTCAGACAGCCATTTCTCTAGTAATTAGCTCCTAAGTTGTGGTTTCGACAGAAATGCCTAGGGTTAAAGGAAGTGACAAACCCCAGTTTATCTTATTAGATAGGTTGGGCCTGAAGGCTAAACCAAGCTCTTTTTAATTGGACCTATTGGATAAGTGCTCCAATGTAAACTCACAGCTCTCGTTCAAGTTGTGAGCTACCAGTATGGATGTCATGTGGGAGGGGATATGGTTATGTTTCTTTAACTATATTCTAGCGCACTGGTCTATACCATATGTTTTGTTTTAACTATATAATCTTCTATGATTTTGAGTTATTCAGATTGAGCAAGTATTTTCCATAATGAGGTTTTAAAGTATTCATGTATCTCATTTATGTGTGAGCTATTTTTCTTCTGGCATAACACAATTGATTGGTCAGTGTTAAAAGTGTCGTGAGACTAGATTAAAAGCAAAACTTCTTACAAGTAAATATTGATGTGCTTTTGAAGACAAAACATCTGTGAACAGTAAATTTCTGAGACCCAGCTAGTAAGAGACTTGTAATAAATATAAGTAATGTAAAAAAAAAACTGAAAAGGCAAAAATGTTCCCAAAGAAGATTGAGGTGTTTAAGATTTATGAGAAAAATAAATGTAATTTGTAAATAAATTTTTCAATGTAGAAAATTGGCCATTCCCCCCAAAACTAAAAGTGGTAGAGTGGATTAAAGGGTTGTTGTTTAGAAATTATGACATATTTGATAGTCTTTACGCTAAAATTATATTCATTTATGATAAAATGAACTTGCCACCCCAAATCTTTTCAGTCATTAAGATTTAGTACTGATAAATGTGGTGCTCAGGATTTAAAACTGCACTTTCCCAACTTTGCTCCATTTATTAGGTCATTCTATCTGAAATTAAGATAGCTTAGAAATGCAGGTAATGGGATACTAAAATTTAAGAGTACACTCTCCACCACATTGGGGAAGTTAGTGTGATTGAAAAATGAACTTTATGTTGAAGGATCCCAAACTGTCTTATAGTCTTAATTCTGTTAGGGTAACAGGTTCTTCCAGTACATTTATAAATGTTGGTGCATTTATGATGGCTGTTTACTCTCCAAACTCTTATCTCCACTATAGTTATAAAATTTGCTTTTTAGCTTCTGTTACATTCTTGTGCTTAGTTAAATCAAAGCTCTTTGTTGCCTGCTGCTTGTGGTTCTGTGCCAATGCTTGATGCAATTGGACATTATTGAGGTGGTGATTGAACAGTATTTTTAAAAAATTAAAAGTTTTGCGCATTTTTTTTAGATTAAATTTCTAGAATTGCTAATGTGAAGATAATGAAACAAAGTGAATTCTCAGCATAGGGCAATGAAGTATTTTAGATACTTGACTTTTTATTGCTCCTGTGGTTCATAAAATCATGCCTGTCTTAAGAGTGTGCAATTTAAATTAGTTATTTTATTAGTTATAATTTTTGCAGAACCAAATCTGGGCCAAATCAGGTTAAAATACAGGCAGAGTAAGTAGGTGTAGAGGGTTGCTAGACATGATTTAAAGGATAGTAAGTATGGTCTCCCTACCCATAAAAAATCTATTTGAGGGAATTCCCTGGCGGTCCAGGGGCTTCTGCAGTGGCTCAATGGTAAAGAATCTGCCTACAGTGTAGGAGATGCAGGTTCAATTCCTGGGTCGGGAAGATCCCCTGGAGGAGGAAATGGCAACCAACTCCAGTATTCTTGCTGGGAAAATCCCCTGGACAGAGCAGCCTGGCTGGCAACAGTTCCATAGGGTCGCCAAAAGTTGGATGTGACTGAACTACACATGCATGCCTGGCAGTCCAGTGGCTAGGACTCCACACTTTCAGTGCCAGGAGTTTGGGTTCAATCCCTGATCCAGAAACTAAGATCCCTCAAACCTCACAGTGTGGCCAAATCAGAGGGAAATCTATTTGAGAAACTGTTTTTGAAATTAGTCTTTTGGATTGTACATTTACCGCCTCTGACTGAATGGTTAAAATATAACTTGTTAGGATGGCTACTGTAAAAACAAAAAAAAGGAAGAAAAACAGAAAGTAACAAGTGTTGGCAAGGATGTGGTAAGATTGGAACCCTTGTGCATTTGTTTATAAGAATGTACAGCTACTGTGGAAAACTGTTGGATGGTTCCTAAAAAATAAAAGAATTACCGTATCTGTGGTTCTGCCTCTTCAGATTCAACCGACCACTGATTGTGCACATGTTCAGTAAAAAAAAAAAAAAAATCCCCATGTAGGTGAACTTACAATAGTTCAAACTTGTGTTCTGCAGAGCCCCACTGTATTTAATACCACAGAACCGTTTAAATGACTAAGACGGTAAATTCATATTATGTGATAACTGGTTGCAAGTTAGGGGCTCATCTTTTATCAGTTTTTCCTGAGGCCACTGTACTTAACCTGCCAATCACCTGTATTGGCAGTGGTTGTCATTTTGAGGTGAATAGAGCAGTTGGAGGGAGAAGAAGCAGAGTCTTACATTTGGGGGATGCAGCTGTGTATCATGGTTTGAGAGTTAAAGTACAGCTTGAGGATATTAGGCGTCTGGAAGATTGAGAGACAGAAGTGACCTGTTTAATAAATACATTAGAGAATGTTAAGAGAATGCTGGGGGCTGTATAGAGTGCTATAGAGTGAGCTAGACCAAAGACTGACCACTTCCTTGTGGGCAGATGACCTTGATGGAGAGGGATATATACATACACTTTAATTTCTCATTTTGAAGTAGTTGAGTACATACTATGTGCCAGATACTATGCCAGGCACAAGGATTTAGTGGTGGAGAAAACCAGCAGAATCTCCAGTAATTTAGTAATAGAGACATGGCATATTTTATTATTGGAAAAACAGTACAGTTCAGTTTTCACAGATTAATCATGTATTTCCTTGCTAATCTGGTTATTAATAAATATGTTTATGTCCCATCCCTTTTAGTATTTGTCTAAGAACCATTTCCTTAATCTCTCAGAGAATACAGAGAATGTACACATAATTTCAATTGTATATATGACTCAGTTTAGAGTTTGGGATAATTTAAAGAGATTTAAAGAACATGTTATGCAACTCTAAGTTAATAGTTTATGAAGTTATATTTTCTAGTTTCTCTGGCCTCACTTATTTCTTAGTGTGTAGTACTTGTGATCTTGCTCTAAAGGTTTGATTTTGGGGAGACAGGAAATAAATTGAGGATTATTTGGTTTTTATAAGCATTTAAGGTCCAAAGCAGTTAATGTCAAATTTTGCTCTCACCTTTTGTTCTAGAATGAGTTATATATAACTGAACAGTGCCTAAGCCAGAGAAAATGAGCTAGGATATAATATAATTATCTGTAATTTGGCATCATTTATATTAAAGGGAATGCTGGGGCAAGTAATATTAAAGTAGTATTGTCTCAGAGATGCTTCTGCAAAGGTATTTATATCTGTTAGGTGTAAATGGTTATTTACACTTAGGATTATGGGTGAGGGGGCTGTGCAGTGAAGAGCTTTTATACTAGCAAGTCTTTACTGTCACAGGAAATGCCGTCCCTTTAATGTTGCCTTTCACCGGGGTGTTAGCGGCAGCCTGGGAAAGTATGCCTTCTGGTCAGGGGCTCTTGGACCTGGTTTTAGAGCATTGCTGCTGAGTGGGTGGGAGGTGGGGAGGTTGCGTCCTGTCTGTGCAAAATTGTGAGGAGCAAGGTACCTGAAGTTGTGAGTTGTTTTTTTTTTTTTTAATCAGTAATTGCTGTTTTGTCTACAATCTAAACTATTCTAATAAAGTCGAAAATAAGACCTTTCTCCCATTCTCTCATCTTGTACATCTTCCTTTCCCCTTCAGATTTCTAAAATGCTAAAGTAAATTTATAAATTTAAAAATATTTCCAAGTACTCTTTGGGAAGAAAAGATTGCTTTTATAGTATATAGATAACCACAGAGATGCTTTTTGTTCTTAGGTACCCTCTATGGATATACCAGGCAAGAGGTAGAAATCAAAGCATTACACAGTTTGATTTCATGAAACATTATCCACTAAATATTTAGGTGCTGGGTTAGGAACTGAGTTAAGATTGTGAAACGCAGTTCTTACCCTCAGATTGCTCACAGTCTGTTCAAAGTTATACAGGAACAATATGAACTGTGGCTCAGGTGCCAAGGCACAGGGCTAAGGGGTCCTGAACTCATGTGTGGGTGCAGGTTAGGGCAGCAAAGGCTTTTTGGAGCATGGGATGCCTGAAATGAGAAACAGAAAAGAACAGAGGAGTTGTAGAGGAACTAACCCCACACGGTGAAGTGTGGTAGGAGCAGAGGAAGGCGCCGAGTGGGGAGAGGGAAAGCAGGGGCTCTGGACAGAGACCTGAAGCCACGCTGTGTGTGTTAGGTGCCTCCTTAACTGTTAGGACTGTCCCGCTTGTTAGGCTGTGGGCAGTAATTGAGGATTTTAACCAGGGAAGTGGCATGATGAGATTTCAAGCCCTGGCAGTGGTGAGAGGCCTGCACAGGAAGAGAGTTAGACCAAAGGCAGAGAGCTAGTAGGAGGCTGAATGCAAAATAATAAGGTCAGAGCCGAATTTGTGGTGCCAGGCTGAAAAGAAAGGGCAGATTTCAGAGAAATCAAAAGGACTTGCATTTGGTTTGGTGTGGTATCAGGTGAGAAGGAGGAGTTCTGGAAGGTCTCCAGACTTTCCATCAGATTTGGGTTTAAATCTGGGCACTTCGGCTTGCCAGCTCGGGTGACTTTGGGTGAGATACTTAGCTTCACCTCCTCTTAGTTCCCTCCTTTCTGCAAAGGAGATTAAAACATCTTGTCCTGAGGATGAAGTGAGCTAAGAATATATGTAGTGTCCTGATAAGAAGCCACCACAGAGTAAGTTTTCAAGAAATGATACCTCTTACCGGTTCGCAAGTTTAACCACATTTCACCAAGTAAGACATGGCAGAGTGAGCCCTAGAATCCAGGCTTCACACACACAGGAATGTTTATCTCCTTTGTCAATTACTGTGCACCCCCAGTGCCTGGCACATGATAGACACTCAGATGTTTGCTAAATGAATTATTGATTCTATTTTGAGAATTTAATTTGGACTTTTAAAATAGAGAAATATGTTGAATATCTAAACGATAGTAACCATTGTTCTGCATTTGAAATTTGATCTGGAGTTCAGGAGAGATGTCTGGAATGAACATAGCAATGTGGGGGGTCACCAAGGTCAGTGGGTAGTAGTTGAAGCAGTGGAGTGGTTACACCACCCAGAGCAAGCATGTTGGTCAACAGAAGGCCTTGGGAATTAAGGACCATTGCCTAACTTTTTTGAGTTGTGTACCTTTTTGAAAATCTGATGAATACCGTAAATCCTCTCTGCACAGAATTGCACATAAGAAAACAAATTTCCACTGGGCTACCTGTGTGAGGAACTATATAGTCAGTACCTTGGTTAAGGACCTGTGGTATGTAGTTATGCTATGCTAAGTCACTTCAGTCATTTCTGACTCTGTGCGACCCCATAGACGGCAGCCCACCAGGCTCCCCCGTCCCTGGGATTCTCCAGGCAAGAACACTGGAGTGAGCTGCCATTTCCTTCTCCAGTGCATGAAAGTGAAAGTGAAGTCGCTCAGTCATGTCCAACTCTTAGCGACCCCATGGATTGCAGCCTAACAGGCTCCTCTGTCCATGGGATTTTCCAAGGAAGAGTACTGGAGTGGGGTGCCATTGCCTTCTCCAGTGTGTAGTTAAAGAGGTCTGAAGATGGCATGTCAAACAATACCAACGTTGAAGGTTGGCAATTAAAGCTATGATTTTTCCAGTAGTCATGTACGGATGTGAGAGTTGGACCATAAAGAAGGCTGAGCACCGAATTAATGCTTTCAAATTGTGGTTCTGGAAAAGACTCTTGAGAATCCCTTGGACAGCAAGGAGATCAAACCAGTCAATCCTAAAAGAAATCAACCGTGAATATTCATTGGAAGGACTTACGCTAAAGCTCCAATACTTTGGCCACCTAATTTGAAGAGCTGACTCATTGGAAAAGCCCTTGATGATACTGGGAAAGATTGAGAACAGGAGGAGAAGGCGGCAACAAAGAATGAGATGGTTAGACGGCATCTCTGATTCAATGGACATGATTATGATGAGCAAACTCCGGGAGATAGTGAAGCAAACTCTGGGAGATAGTGAAGGACGGGGAAACCTGTCGTGCTGCAGTCCACCGCGTCCCAGAGTCAGACACTACTTAGTGACTAAACAACAACAATAACAGAGGAAGAAGAGTAAGATGGGGAAGCGAGTGAACAGGGAAAGAGGAGAATCAGGAAAGACTGGTGTCATTTGAAGCTGAGAATAAAAGTTTCCAAAAGGAGGGAGTGCCAGATGCCAAAGAAGAAGATATAACCTGTCCATTGAATTAGGCCGTCTGAGGTCTTTCTTTGGTGACTTTGATAAGATCAATTTCCACTGAGTGTTATGGGGGAAAGGAAGCTAGAGTTCCGGGGATTACATGAAGCCCCCAGGAAACAATGAAGACATTGAAACGACTAGGAGAAGTTCATTTGTTTATTTACCAGATATTTATTGAGTACTTGCCATATATTAGGCCCTGTGCTGGAAGCTGAGGGTTGACCCTTTGAGGGTGGACATGGTCTCCTCCCTTAGCTGACATTGATTGTCTGTTTGCCTGCCTTCCTCCCCAAACCCTTCCCTCCTGCCCAGAAAATGCCCTGAAATGAGTTTCTCCTTGGTACACCACTGGGCACACTCAGCCACCAGGGGACTTCAGGCATTTTGCTGGGTCAGATCCAGGCTGTTCAGTTGCTCTTCTCTCTCTTGGGCACGAGGGAGCAGGTTGTCCTCTATAACTACAGCCTGTAAAGTCAGGGACGTGCATCAGAATAGCCTTGAGTTTGTGCATTGCTCACTAGAATCAGTGAATTTATGAAAATTATTTTAATATTTTCAAGTTGATTATCTGCAACATAAAATACTGGTCCTAAGTGTGGAAAAGAATCATGAATACCAGACCTAAGGAAACCTATATCCTAGGCTTTTTGCATGTGGGAATCCCTCATTTTTATTAAAAAAAAAATCTCTTGGGGCGTGTTGTCTTTCCATATGTATGAAGGTTTGCACACTTCAAGACAGCTATGGTTTTCATAAGAGTAGCGTGTGTGTGTGTGTGTCTGTGTGATGTGGAATGAGGGACTCTGTCTTCTCGGTGCCCCAGGTTTTTGGCCCCTAGCACTGTCATGGGCCAGCGGATTCAGAGAATGGTATACAGTGATTCTCAGTTTATTTCTTATATTAGAACTGAAAGCATAATTATCTCATGAATATGATTTAGATTTTCCCCAAAGCACACTGCATTGCCCTTGCTTCCAGTGAACTCTTTTCTGCTTCCTCACTTTGTCTTTCCCTAATAGCTCAGTTGGTAAAGAATCCGCCTGCAATGCAGGAGACCCCAGTTCGATTCCTAGATCCGGAAGATCCACTGAAGAAGGGATAACCCACTCCAGTACTCTGGCCTGGAGAATTCCATGGTCTGTAAAGTCCACGGGTTCACAAAGAGTCGGACACGACTGAGCAGCTTTCACTTTCACTTTGTCTTTACAGTTTTTTGTCTGCATTTTATCTCCAGATTGACTTTTCAGTCACAGATTCAGAGAATGTAATATGTTCTATCTTCTAGATCATTTCTACAAATGTTAAATAAGAACAAGTCCAGAACTGATCCATCCCTTTTCTCTTAATGTTGTTCTTCCTGATGTTAAAAGATCCTATTCTTTTGAACGTATTTCTTTACACGTATACTAAAAGTATTCAAGTGTCCATAACACGCCCAGAGTAGTGCCTGGCGTATTGTAGGGGCTCAGTAAATAGCTCTGACTGTGCCAGGCTCTTCAGGTTGTTCGGTAGTTTCTGTGTTTTCCGAACTGTTAAAATGGTTACTAATTTGGATGGGAGCATAGGGTTGCAGAGTTGCACATGTCTGAGTGACTAACACTTTATGATATTATATTGGCAGTGTGCCAACCAACACTGTTATATGTACATTGTTTTTAAAGCCTGGTTATATATTTTGCCAAATAATCCTCATTGAGACAGAAAAAACTTACTGTATTCTGTGTGATTTGTGATTTTTAATTTTGATTTTTTTAATGCATTTATTTTAAAAATAGGAAGCTTAACTTTGGAATTAATCTCTTTGCCCTTCAGGTAATCTATTAGAGATTATAACATAAATATAGCATAAATTATAAAATAAAAAACTTAATATAGGATCTTATTTATTAGAATACTAAAAAAATAGAAAATTGTTACTGTTATGAGACAAATATCATGAACTCATCAAACATTCACATAGATTACTTTATTTGAATATTTAATAATACAAAGTAGGGAAGTAGGAAGATTATGACATTTATATTCAGAGGTCAAAGACTTTTCCAAGATCACTGATTTTCCAAGATCACTTATAAAAGGCAGAATTAGGACTCTGACCAGGGCTTCTGAACTGAATCACACCTCTGATGCTTTTTTTTTTTATTATGGCTTTTTACTGTGTGTGTGTGTTCAGTCTCTCAGTTGTGCGACCCCCACAGACTATAGCCCTCCAGGCTCCTCTGTCTGTGGAATTTTCCTGGCAAGAGTACTGAAATGGGTTGCCATTTCCTCCTCCAGGCGCTCTTCCCCAACTCAGGGATGGAACCCACATCTCCAGCATCTCCTGCATTGGCAAGCAGATTCTTCACCACTGAGCCACCTTAGTGAAAGTCGCTCAATTGTGTCCAGCTCTTTGCGACTCCATGGACTGTCAGCTACCAAGCTCCTCAGCAGACAGTCCATGGAGTTTTTCAGGCAAGAATACTGGAGTGGGTTGCCATTTCCTTCTCCAGGGGATCTTCCCGACCCAGGGATCGAACCCGGGTCTCCCGCCTTGCGGGCAGACGCTTTACCATCTGAGCCACAGGGCAGCCCTTAAATAAAACCTGATTTTTTACTAAGAGAACTTAAACTCATATTTAATAAACATTCTCCCACATCTCCTGTCTCTAGCACTGTATAGTAACAATAACTAGTAATAGCAATGACATAGTTTTCCATTGTATGTATAAGAAAGGTTTATGTTTTTCACTAGAGGCTGAGGAACACAAAAGGTGAATTCTCAGTTAACCAGAATTCGTAATGAAGCTGGAAGCCTTGAACAGTCAAATTAGTATCCACCCTGCGTTTCATAAGCCGTCATGTTTGTAGACACCTTTTTCAGAATCCCCAGGTTTTTTACAGTGGAAAAAATATGCACTTAAATTACCTCCCTTCTCTCTTTTGGTCCTTTGAAGTCTTTAGGCTGATTTAGGACAAGCAGGTTCTTGCATATTTCCATTCCTTGAAAACCTTCCAGTCAACTGTCATTGAGCAGCTTTTCTCATCTTTTATGAAATCCACTGCATCTATAAACTATACATCCGTGGAAGTGTTTTTTTTAAAAATAATTTCTGTCTTATTTCATATTATCAGGTATTCTTAGATGGAACATTTTAAATCTGTACTAACTATGGTAGGCTGCCCTGAATACTTCCTGTGCTATATAATTAATGCCACCATCGCAGAATCTCACTCCTTAAAATATGCCTGCACATGGCGCCTGCCCTTGCCTCTCTCCCCCTCCTTCCCTCCTCTCCTCACACACACAGACACACACGCACACACACACACACACACGCACACACGCACGCGCGCGCGCAAAGCACACACCGAACTGCCATTCTCTAGCAGGCCTGTTTCTGGAGTTGGGAGATGTCAGCCAGCCAGGAGCGGGTGGGGGGAGGAGGAAGAGGTGGGGCTGTACTCTGATTAATTACCTTAGGCATTCAGGGGTGGGGCTTCCTTCAGCCATCTGCCTGAGATATGGGAGGGAGCTGGAGAAGGAAGGAGGGGGAGAGACTGCCAGAGAGGAAGAGAAAAGAAAGGAAGAAACACTAGAAAGAAAAAGGAAGGAAAACGAGATAAAGGGAGAACAATCACCCGCCCTTAACAAGCTAGACTGGGGGGGGGAGGGGGGTGGAAAGAAAGCCGTGGAAGGTGTCCCCCCCAGCGCAACTGCTCTGAGTGTTCATCATCCATTCCCTTTGGTTTATGGAGAAAAAGAAAATGGTAACTCAGGTAAGATCTGTGTTTGCTCCGTTCGTTTCTTTTCTCGTTTCCGAGATCTAAAAAGAGCTATGCGGGTGGGGCAGAGTCACCAGAGTTTTAATTATTATTGTCTTTTTAGAAAGGGTCAAAATTATTGTTATCAGCTGGAAAGCTAGTCTGTGCCTGTTGTGGGTCCGTGAGAGAGAGAGAGAGAAAAGAGAGAGAGAGAGAGAGTGTGTGTGTGTGTGTGTGTGTGTGTTGTATGCGTATCCTTTATTCTCCCCCTCCCTTAGCTCCATAGCAGATTCCTGTTTCCTGTACTGTGCAGCTGTGGCTCAGGAAAGACCCTGTGGGGATTTGTCTACCTCTTTGTCTTGGTTCTGAGAAGAGGGAGGGAGAGAGAGACTGCAGAGGTAGGAAGAGATTCTTGTAGACGGCCGAAAAGAGGGGAGCGGGATTGACTTCCTTTTAAGAATAGCAGAAGAATCTGTGTTGTAGGGAAATCCGATTTCAGATTCACTTAGGTGTCTCCAAAGAGGCGATGGAATTGCAGTTTTGCTGCCTTTGCTCTAAAGGGCTTATTAAAAATGAAGGCTTGAAAAAAATACGTTTGACTTTCATGTCTTTGTTACTGCATGGTTTGTTTTCCATGAGAACTGTAGAAGCATCCAGGTGCAGCACAGGCAGGTTAGAGCCCTCCCTGGCAGGAGAGCAGGTCTGAATGTATAAGTGACAGTCACGGGGGCATTAAAAGACATCTGAAGGAGAGGGAGTAGGAAATGGAAGACCTCCCTCCTTCCCTCCCTCCCTCCCTCTCTCTGCCTGTCTTTACTTGTGCCAAGCAATATCTGCATTTTAGCAAGTCATTCCTGACAAACAGAAAGGTGAATACTCTTCCCCGATTTTCCCTGGCGGTGCTCTTTTTCCTTTTGGCCTCCTTCCGTATGATCCTTTTACCCGTTTTTCTTTATACATGGGTTGAGAGGAAATGATGTGGCCGTGATTAATCAATTAGAATCATTTGCATTGTTGCCTTGTAGAACTTCATATCCTTTGGTCTCAGACTTAGGATGCATTTCACTCCAGGTTTTATGCTCTGTAGGGAAATTTCATCACTGGACAGTGCTTTCCTTTTAAGGAGGTTGCCCCCCTTTTTTGTATTCTCTCGTCTGTCTTCCTCTCTAAGTCACCACCGGAGGGCGAGAGAGTCAGCTGGCTATCTGGATAGAGGCATGATTTTAGGAGCTGGAGCCCTGTTCCGTTAAATGTTATATAATGCCCTGCAGTGCTGTTTGGAAGGAGGTAAAGCTTTAGGGAGGTTTTCCCAACATGACCTGGAGGAAAGGGAAGTTTCAAAGAATATGTCTCTGCAAAATAATTTTTCAACGGATTTAAGTTTGGAGATTATTAAGAGACCCCTCCCTCTTCTGGAAAGGGGAGAAACCCTTGAAATATTTTCTGTTGCAGTTCTTATCCCTTCATCATGAGCCTGATTAACTCTTTTGAAATATGCTATACTTAAAAAAAAAAGAGAGAGAGAGAGAACCTGTTTCTGGCTTCCCTTTGTTGCTTGGTAGATGATACTTCTTAACCTTGGAGCCCTCATTCAGTTTTCATTAACTGACCATATTAGAGGGTACCAGCTCTCTTCTTTCTCAGCTATTACTGGAGCCTTTTCAACTACTTGACTTTTCATTATATATATACTTTTTTATGTAAATATGACTTGTTATATATATTTTTAAGTCAGTGAAAGAGTTACCTAAACTAGGACTTCTTATAATCAGAGGTTTTCCGTGACCTCTTGGAGCCTGTCCCCTTCGTTTCTAGAGGAGCTGAGTAAGCACGTGCAAGCCCAAGTTAGAATGCATAAGCGTTTGCACACTTAATAACTTGGTCTTAATAATCAGTATTTAAGAAAACTATAATTTTAGGAATGAAGCAGAGGAGATAAGTAGAAACTGGAAAGAAGGAGTTTGGGGGTGGTTAAGAATTCTAATAGATGAGTGAAACTCATTAATGATTTTTTCAGGGTATGTGAATGCTGAAGGGAAAGCAGGAGCTCAGTTTTTCCCACTCTAAATATATACAAATGGAAAATACAGAATGTCACACTTAGGAAGTTTCGGTATTCCAATGTGTTTGTTTTTTGTATACACTTTCTATGTTAATGTAACATACATAGTTGTTAATAATTTAGGAAAAAAATGAAACAAGTAGCCAAACAGGCCAAATCTTTATTTGTTCCATGGGGGTTTTCGGGGGAAGGTGAAGGGCTAGTTTTGGTTTTTGAGCCAGACATAGGATCCCAGTGTTTGATAATGATCTGTCACGTAAAGCTTTCTGAGTAGAAAATGTCTGCATTGTTTACGGTTCAAGTTATCAAACAGTTCATGGTGGTATTAATATCTCAGCAAGTATATTAGGAAAGGCATTTGGGTATGTTTTCACCATTTTGTCACCTAGGTTCTTTGACTTAACAAATCTTTGATCTGTATCCCATTTCCATCCCTCGCTTGGTGGAAGAAGGTGAAGGGCTTTCAGTGGATGACATTTTCATCACATGTTAGATCTGTATCAATAGCTGCATGGTGTGCATTCATTGTTATTATATATGCTCTGGTTTTATAAGGCCTGCTTTTGGTTTATAATTCTCGGTTATTTGCAATAAGTTATCAAAGTTTTGCTTTAAAAAGAAAAAAGCAGATGGCCATTTAATTATGGAATTCTACTATAGTAGACACACATGCTCATGTGACTTTTAAAAAAATAACTTTAGGTTTCCTTGTCATTCCTGTATATGTTGTAGGAGTATTTCACTGAGATACTCTCTTCTTTCAGAGCCTATGAACCAAAATATTGCATCTCCTCTCGTCTGTGAAAATAAGAGTGTGGAATAAAAGGAAGGAGAAGAGAAATCATCCTTGTAATATGTGTCAAATTAGGCAAAGTTGTAAATGACCTCAACTCCAATTAATAAGAAAAGGTTATACTATTTGCTATTGAAAGGGAAAGTATACTAGACAGAGAGGAAGATCTTACAGTGTGGACATGAAAGAAAATTTTTGTTCTCCTCTCTAGAGTAAGACTGCCAGTTTCTGTGGAACACAAAGCCCTCCCTTTCTTGGACAGCTCAGTGCTTTGCTGGCATTTTCTTCAAAATCTGTTTTCCATCAGGACCAAGAGGAGGGAAGGTGTTAAGAATAAGGGAGGTTGGAAAGGGGGTTGCTGTTCCTTTAAATAGTGCAGAGAGCCCATGAGGCTGCAGGCCGCTAGGAGTGTATTCTTTTGTAATGAATCACCATTTCCATTGTCTGCCATCTCCCCTCTGAGTGGCTAGATGGCCTAAGTCTTCACCTGAGCTGTGGCTAGTTCCCTTTTCTGTTCCAGGGTGGCTGGGAGGAGAGAAGAGGGAGGGTGTTATACTTTAGTTAAAGGCAGGTGAGGGGGCAGATATATTTTGCTTTGTTTCATTTTCTACTATCTTATCTGGATTTTTTTTTGTTTAGTTTTGGATTTTTTTTTTTTTTTAATGAGTTGGAGTAGGGAATCTGTCCTCTGATCTTGCTAAGCGTGTCCCATTTTCTGTGCGTTTTGACTGTCCTCAGTGATTATTTAGTCTCCATTTTGTGGCACCGCTTTCAGTGATTCCCATTGGGTTGCCCGCCAGGTCCACCAGAGCCCATCACACCCTTCATCCACAGAGCTGCAGTCCACACTGTTGGTCTTGGCACACTTCCACTTGCTGTGGGCTGCATAGGACTCTGGGAAGTTGGGGGGTAGGTGGAGATTGCGGGTTTGAGACTAATTTATGTTCCTTTACAATGAACCCAAAAAAAACCTCACTTTTTCCAGAGCTTTGGTTTCTTTCAGAATTCTTCTACGTTGCTACATATCTTCACTTATAACCATTTCCTTGCCATGGCCAAGGCTGGCTCTTGAAAAACACTGCTATTCTAAGAATTAGTCAGCTTCCCTGAAAAGATACCCAGAATCCCATAAATCTGAGCGATTTTGACTTATCGAATGGTTTTTCTTCTCGGTCACTTCCCATACCCCAAAACACACACCTTTTTTTGACCCTTTCTCTAAATTTTTTCCCTTTATCCTTTCTGCTTAGTTTTGCAGCTGAGACTAGGAAGGCTTAGTGTTTGACAGTCCGCTGTTCAAGTTTGTCTTGCTGTGGAGGACACCTCCCTGTTGAAAAGGAGATGCCTCTCCTCATCCTGGTCAGTGGCAGCTCAAAGTCCTGGTTTTGTTCTTCCATTGTTCTGATCTCTCCCTGAAAACCTTCAGACTCACTTCTAAAAGGTTGCCTGCCATATGCAAACAGCCTTATTTCTCTTCAGACTTTTGGTTCATGGAGTGCTCACATTTTAATTTCTCTTCATGTCATTCTTACCTTGGTTTGTTTCTTGGTCATCTCTGTGTGTTGTCGTGGTGATGATACAGCCCCCTGGCCCTCCTTCTGGTGTATAGTTGCTCTCTGGAATCTTATGTTGTTGATATCTCAAGCATTCCCTTCTGGAATCATAACTTCTCAGTCTTTTTTTTTCCCCCAACATTCCAAAACCGCTGTCAAATCTTTCTCAAACATTTCTAAACAGTACTTCATATGTGAAATCTAACAAACACAAATGGAATGCTCTCCTGCAGGAAATGCTTTGTAGTTTTAAATGTATCCATTTCATTATTGGATTTGGATGCTTGACTTTCAAGCAGTCAGAAATGCTTCAGTCTGCTGTCATGATGTATTGTTTCCATTTCCCAAATACGCAAAATGTCCCTCCTAGAAGGCAGTGGCACCCCACTCCAGTACTCTTGCCTGGAAAATCCATGGACAGAAGAGCCTGGTAGGCTGCAGTCCATGGGGTCGCTAAGAGTTGGACACGACTGAGTGACTTCACTTTCCCTTTTCACTTTCATGCATTGGAGAAGGAAATGGCAGCTCACTCCAGTATTCTTGCCTGGAGAATCCCAGGGACGGGGGAGCCTGGTGGGCTGCCGTCTATGGGGTCACATAGAGTCGGACACGACTGAAGTGACTTAGCAGCAGCAGCAGCTCAGTTGGTAAAGAATCTGCCTGCAATGCAGGAGCCCCGGGTTCGATTCCTGGGTCAGGAAGATCCCCTGGAGAAGGAAATGGCAATCCACTCCAGTATTCTTGCCTGGAGAATCTCATGGACAGAGGAGCCTGGCAGGCTACAGTCCATGGGGTTGCACAAGTTGGACACGACTTAGCAACTAAACCACCGTTAGTAGTAGAATGATTAAATTCAGAAAGCCTTGGAGCCAAATAATTCGTTAGAGGTCATTGGCAGAGTGAGCCATTTGAAGTGCACGTTGGATTTTGTCACTCCTGCGCTTTAAACCTTGTTTCCCTTCAGAAAACCCAGTGTCCTCACTCTGCTTTCTTAAGGCCTTTGAGTGATCGGGAACCTGGCTGTGTCTCTCCAGCCTTGTCTCCTGCTGCCCTTTGTCACTGACATCTTTGCTATTCCTTTTAACATGCCTTGCATCCTCCTGCTCAGAACTTTTCCTTCTGTTTTTCTCTTTAGTCATAGAAATGCTCATCTTCGAGGTTTCTCAAGAGCTCTCCTTTGACTTTCTTAACTCAAATTCCCCAATCTCTCCCTATCCCCTTAACCTGTTTTCTCTGATCACTGATATTTTTGTTTGTTGTTACTTATTATTTGCTTGTTTATCATCAGTGCTACCCCACCTCTCCAAAGAATGTAAGGTCTTTGAAGCAGGGACCCTGTCAGAAGTCAGTTGTGTCTAGAACTGTGCTTGGCATGTAGTCAAAAAAAAAAAAAAGAATAACTAATCAGCTAATCTTTATATATGATGTATTACTGTCAAGTACTGTGCTAAGTACTTTACCTACATTAACTCATTTTTTAAATATTTATTTATTTGGATGCACTGGGTCTTAGTTGCAACATGTGAGACCTTTGATCTTTGTCGTGGCATGCAGAATCTTTAGTTGTGGCCTGGGAACTCAGTTGAGGCATGTGGGTGGGATCTAGTTCCCTGTCCAGGGATTGAACCCAGGCTACCTGCTTTGGGAGTGTGGAGTTTTAGCCACTGGACTACCAAGGAAGTCCCTACATAAGATCATTGAATCCTCTCGTCAGCCCTTTAATTATCCCTCATAGGACAAAAGAAGAAACTGAGGAATACCATGATTAGGTAATTTGCCCCAATTTATAAGCTGCTAAGACATACTGTGGGGATTCATATCCACAGACTGGCTTAGCAATCTGTACTCTTAACCACTGTGCTCTAATGCCCCTTGTCAATATTACATATTCATATAATACTTGTTGACTGTGTAAATGAATGAATTTAGGTGAAACTCTCTTATTTACTTCTGAAATTTCCATCTCTTACATGTTCAAGGCTTTGATAGAATACTTGCAATAACAAGGAATTCACTAAATGAATTTAGTTTTCTGATATCACATAATAATAGGTTGAGCTTTGCCATTGGCTCAGTGGTAAAGAATCCACCTGCAAGGCAGGAGATGCAGGTTCGATCCCTGGGTTGGGAAGATCCCCTGGAAGAGGGTATGGCTGAACCCACTGCAGTATTCTTGCCTGAAAAAATCCCATGGACAAAGGAGTCTGGCGGGCTTTATAGTCCATAGGGTCACAAAGAGTCGGACACAACTGAAGCGACTGATGACACACGTAATAACATTATAGCGTATGTATATTATGCATTAGGCACCGTGGTCAGTTCCTTGTATAATTCCTTTCAGCAGCCTTATAAGTACTGTTACGTCCATATTGTAGAAATCAGCAAACAGGAATACAAAGAAGTTAAGTTGGCAGCTCCAGGATTTACACCAGAGTTTGGCTTCAGCTTCCCTGTTCTTGACCGCCACTAATAATTACTGTTATTGAAATAACCTTTTGTTTTTGCATACCTACTTTGTACCAGTTTTATATACAAATCCCATGGACAGAGGAGCCTGGTGGGCTATGGCCCATAGGGTCACGAAGAGTTGGACATGACCGAAGAGACTTAGCATACCTGCACGTGTGCACATTTACATATAAAAATTGATTACTGAGATCATATGTCACTTGCCAATCTCTTTGAGGTAGGTGGTGTTTTTCCCATTTTTTTCCAGTACATTAAACTGAGATTCAAGAGGTCAAGCAATTTGGTAGTTCTAGGAACGGATAGGAATAGGTTTCAGATTTGAGATGCCTTTAATTCCGGATCTGCATATTCTTCCATTATATCACAAACCTCATAGGTAAATCGCTCCATTGTTGGCCATTACAGAGTTGAAATACTTCCCTCATGGTAAGGTCAAATCCGTTTCCATTATTCTCTTCTCATTTCCTCATGGTGAGCTCAAGTCTATCTCCATTCTTGTCTTCTCCTTCTACATTGTTCTATCATCCAGACTCACATAGAGGGGTTTCATCTCTCTTTTTCATAAAACCCAGGTATTTGAAAGTAACTGCTACATGTTCCCTTCAGTCTTCTGTTTTCTGTGCTCGTCTTACCCGCCTCCTTGAATTACTCTTCACAGATATGAAACCATATAGTTTCTAGAGTCTTTATTGTTCTAGTCCAATTATGACAATTTATATGAATGGTTTATCATTTATATCTAATTTACTAAGTAGTTATGAGTATTATTAAGCAGCATATCTTTGTTATGTTTGCTATGTTCCTGCCTGGAAAATCCCACGGACTGAGGACCCTGGTAGGTTGCAGTCTGTGGGATCGTTAAGAGTCGGGCATGACTGAGCGACTTCACTTTCACTTTTCCCTTTCATGCATTGGAGAAGGAGATGGCAACCCACTCCAGTGTTTTTGCCTGGAGAATCCCAGGGACGGGGGAGCCTGGTGGGCTGCCGTCTATGGGGTCGCACAGAGTCGGGCTCTACTGAAGCGACTTAGCAGCAGTATATCTTTGTTATAGGTTTTATTTTTTGACAGCATGTTGAGTTTACTCAGTTTTCAAAGTCTTTTGACCATGTAATGTTGTCAGCAGTTCACAATTTCAAAAATAAGGACTTATTACCCTCACCTCTTAAGTAGAATATTTGTTTTCTTCTCCATTTTAATGCACACTGTCAGCTGCTTGGTGAGAATCTACCTGCCTTCTAACTTCTAGGTCTTGCCCAGATCCCTCAAAGGCTACTAACACTGAAATTTTCACTTTTTAAACTTATTTTTTTACGAATTCTGTTTTGAAGATGCCAGTTGGATCAACAAACGACATATTAAAAATCAGCAAAAATAAATTTGATCACCTTCCTTGAGATGTTGAAATTGTATCAAAAAAGTGTTGAAGAGCCAAAATTGGGAATTATAGAGTCTTTTAAATCAATAGCAACAGTAAATCATAATGTTCTATTTCTATTGAGAATAGAAGCAAAACACACCCAAAAGAAGAAATTAAATCTGGGAAATTATTTTGATTTAATAATACTTATCATAAGTCAAATACTTTAGAAATAATCTTAGATTATCATATTTTGATATATTATTTTTTCCATCATTCCTCTTGAATTTTTTCAAAGGTTATCTATCAGTTTCGGAATATTAGAATAACATTTATTTAATTAATGACCCAGGAAATAAGTACAGCTCAACTGCTATTAACAGAAGGAAATACAGTTTTAAAATTTTTAACTTGGAATCATATAACTAGAAATATTTAATTCATTTAGAATTGCAGGATAAAGTTCTGCAATCCAAATTTTATATTTCATATGTAAAGGAATATTTAAGAAGAAAATATGGAAATGGAAATCAGTAATTACTTCATAAAATTAAAAAATAATACTCTTATATCCACAAATAATGTAATTAGTCTTTTATCTAATATTATGAGGTTTCTTATAAGAACTTCTTAACAGATAAGCTGAGATTTAATTGAAGGAGATGGGATTTTGAAAGACTCAGAGCAGAAATCCATAAACTTTTTCCATTAATGACTAGACAGATAGTAAATTTTTTTGGCTTTTCAAGCCATGCTCTGTTACAGCTATTCAGTTCTACTGTTGTGACATGAAAATGGTCATCCAGGATTGGTAAGTGAATGGGTGTGGCTATGTTCTTGTTAAACTTTATTTATAAACACTTCTGAAATTTTAGTTTCATATTTCCATGTGGCACAAAATATTCTTCTTTTGAATTTTTTGACTATTTGAAAATGTAAAATCTACACTTAGCTTTCAGATTATCCAAAGCAGATGGTGGACCAGCTTTGGACGAAAGCCATAACTTGCCAACCCCTTACTTGGAGGGATGCAGTTCACCCTGATATTTAGTAGAGGGGAAGCTTTCCCATCTAACTTGATGACGGGACATGGTTTCTAGTAGCTTTGACACGTCATCTTCAATCCCTGTTAAGGTTTGCTTCTCTCATTTTTCCTCCTAGAAATCTTGACGATTCTTTTCCTTTCCTCACTTGCTTTCTCCCTCCACTCTACTGAACCACTTGAAATTCCCCAAATAGGTCATATTTTGTACCTTCCTGCTTTTCATATAATTCTTCATATTAATATATTATTTTTCGTATATTATTACTTTCTCCCACGTAATTTATTTCTTGCCTTAAAGATTCAGCTTAGATGTCACCCGCTTCAGAAAACTTGCCGTATCTCATAGAGTTTTCCCTTTTTTGTGCTTCCTTGGCATTGTGTATGCATTGTTCTCTTAGTCCATAGTATGTATTACTCTAATTGTGAATACATTTGTCTGTTTTTTTCCATCAAACTGTAGTTTCTTTTAGGATTGAGACTGTATCGCCTGTGTTTGTCATCATATCTAGTTCAATTTAATACTTCTTGATTGAATTAATGAATATTAACTTGTTATTTCATGACAAGTTCAAAACAGAAGAGTTAAAGTCACATACATTCTCATGTTTATTACTTAAATCAGTTAATGCTTAAAATATAATATCATTTTGGAAATGGATGTTTTATTTGGTAAGAAGAAAGGAGAACTTTTGGCACAAACAGCTGTTTGGGGAACACACAAATCTCTTGTAGATCTTCCAGTGGAAGGCTTCATATATCCAGAAGATAGAATGTGGGTAAGTGGCATAGGAGCTCTGGCTTGAGAGGTCAGGAAAGAGGAAAGGAAAGAGAGTATGACTCCAATAAGTGTAGAAAGGCAAAGAATGTGAAAAGGTGACAGTGAAATTTTAGGGACTGATAACCCATAATAAGTATACCAAATGTGGTATATTGACTGCAAGCTATCTCCTTCTCCCTTTTCCTTCCACTCAAGATGACCAGGAATAGATTCTTTTAAAAAGTTTAGGGAGGGAGTAGAGGGGGAGGATGCAGGTGGTGGGCAGGGAAAGGATCAGTTCAGTTCAGTTCAGTCGCTGAGTCGTGTCCGACTCTTTGCGACCCCATGAATTGCAGCACGCCAGGCCTCCCTGTCCATCACCAACTCCCGGAGTTCACTCAAACTCACATCCATTGAGTCGGTGACGCCATCCAGCCATCGCATCCTCTGTCGTCCCCTTCTCCTCCTGCCCCCAATCCCTCCCAGCATCAGGGTCTTTTCCAATGAGTCAACTCTTCACATGAGGTGGCCAAAGTACTGGAGTTTCAGCTTTAGCATCAGTCCATCCAAAAAACACCCAGGACTGATCTCCTTTAGAATGGACTTTCTTAGAAATAGTTTAATCCTTTCAGGACTTATTTTTAAGTTTTGTTAGATAGGACCAAAGCTGTGTTTATTAGTCTGCCTTGCTTTTGAGACAAGACTCTTCTTAGTACTGTAAGTGATGCTTTTTAAATTATCAGATTTTCTGTTCTCATTTTGGAGAACAGGCTCTTTCTGACACTGTGTGAGCTCTTAGCACTGTTGCCTTCAATTCTTTCAGTAGTTTCTCACATATGCTATCATTTAACTGAGTTCTTGAGGGGAAGCCTCTGTGGGTCTTCAGAGTTCTCTGTGCAGTTCTGTCTCCTGTGGTGCTCTCCCCTGTGACCTCTAGCTGTCTTGACTTCCCTGGACTTGAAGCTCTATCTTCTCAACTCATGGAGACCACTTCCTGGCTTCCCTTTTTGTGCCACAGCTTGAGAACTTTCTCCAGGCTTCATGTACTTTTTCTGTTTTTAGTTGTTTGAGGTAGCAAGATAAATCTTGTCCTCATTACTCCATCCTAATTGAAAGCAGAAATGAGAACACTTATTTTTAAAAAAATTACATGATATTTCATTTAATGTATTCCTAATTTATGAATGAAAAATCAGCTGAACAGTAATTTCAAGCAGTGTTGAAGGAGAATGCATATGATGCAAAAGAATAATTAAAATACCAAGATAGAATATGGTAAATTATGTGGATATGATGTCCATAAAGTACCTTTAGAAGTTCAGATGAGAAAAGAATTAGTTTGAGGAGTTTGGCAGAAAGGGAAGGAGAAAAGCTATGGCATATTGTGTGTGTGTGTTAGGTAAGACATTAAGTAGATCTAGAAGCAAATTTTTGAGTATTAAGTGAGACTCAGTGGTGGAATAATTTCAGAGAGAGTCTAGGACTGATCTAATCACCGTTGAAGATAGTTTTTTAAGAATACATGGACAAGATCACAGGAAGAATCGGGTTTCTGTGTTTTTGTAGTTGAGCATGATTTGTGGTCTGTTGTGGAAAAGGAGAGAGATGCCTTTGTCCTATGGATTCCCTGTCATTGCAGTCCTAGCAGAAGAGGAAGGGAGAAAAGTCAGCATACCATCTGCTTACTTCAGCAGTGGAGAAAACTGGGCACTGTGGTCAGTGAAAATGATGAGCGCTGGTCTGAGATCTATGAATCTTTAGAAATCCTGTAGTAGGCAGCCTTTAGGCTTTCAGCCATTGCTATTTAAATGGTTTTCAGGTTATCTAGACATTGAAGTGGGGCGGGGGTGCTGTTGAACTAAACATGTACCTGCTAGAGAAGGTGAGTGGTGTGGCTCTGGGTGGAGCTTTCTTGAGTTGGAATGGTTGCCTGTCGCTTACTTGTGCAGTAACTGTGAACAGAAGTTCAGCCAAATATATGCTTTTATCATTTTCTCTCTTGAGGAACCAAGAGACATTTTGGAAAAACTGGGAATATATGTGTTCTGTTTGGGTTCATTTCACTTAGCCTATATTTTATATAAAGCTTTTAGTAAAAAGAATATGAACCAAACACCACCCCCCCCCCCAACATTGGTAGTGATATTGCTATTGTGTGAAAAAGAACTTGAAGAACTTTAAAGTTATAACTCAACTCTTAGGTTTATATCATGGACTGTATATTCTTTCCCCCTTTTTTCTTCTTCCTTCACAAAAGGTATTTATTATTTCTACTACTTTTTTTTTAGCCAAAAGCAAAGAATTTTGTATACATGCTCTCAGTTAATTCTTGTATATACCCCACTGGGTAGCTATCTTCATTTTACAAATAAAAGTATTGAGGAATTGAGAAGTTAAGAGACTTGTCCCCAGTCACACAGCCGTACATGGCAAAGCCTGGGTTTGAATCCACATTTAGCTTATTCCAGTGTTTATGCTATTTCTATCCTTTTTTTTTTTTTTTAATGATAGCCATTACCTTAAGTATCATATGAAGGATACAGGTCTTAATATTTATTTAACTTTTTATTTAACATAAGAAAAATCTCTGTAATTTACCTATAGCCAGAACCTTGAGAAATGTCTGCTAATTTTCTTAGAGCCTTAGGTTCCTCTGGGCTAAGTACAGAATTGATCAATTTAACTATTCTATACATAACTTTCATTTCCTGAAATTTTATCTCAGCTCTTACAGTTTGATGGCTTAATATATCATATGGGAGCATTTGTACAGGGTAAGAGAGAAATCAAAGCACTGGCTCTTTTGAGCAGCTCTTAGCCACAAGGAAACAGGTAAGCTTTTAAATGGCACTTTGTTGACTATTACAGAAGAAAACAGTTTCACATGGTATACCTAATGTTTCTTCTTTTTCACTATATTATATACCTTGGGTAAGGTCTCTTTCTCACAGAATCAGATTCTAAGAGCTGTAATGAACTTTACTAATCAGGAAACAGAACCCCAGAGGAAGTGAGCTGTCCAAGGTCATACAGCTTAGTACAGCAGAACTGGATCAGGTTCTCCAGTTCAGAACATCTTAGAAACCTCCAGGCCTTTAATAAAAGATGTTTAGTTTGTAGAGGCTAAAATGTGAAGTTTGTATGCCCCTCGTTCCTAGAGAGAAAAATATGAAAATGAGTTAAAAGGTGAACTCAGATATCTTGGGCATTCTTTGCTGGAAAATTAGCCTTGAATGAAGCTGGATAGTCTAGTTGTTGTGATATTGATAATGAAGTTCTAAGGAAGAAAGATTATAAGTAAGAAGAAACAAATGTGTCCTTTGAAATGCTTGAAGATTTTCTGGTTTTGTTTGCTTTTTGAGCATTTGTCTTGACTTGGAAATAGGAAACGTGGAATGAAATCTGGGAGTGTTTTTGTTACCAAGCAGTCATTAAAGTCTATTAGTCAGTTCAGTCGCTCAATCATATCCCAGTCTTTGCAACCCCATGGACTGCAGCACACCTGGCTTCCCTGTCCATTGCCAACTCCTGGAGCTTGCTCAAACTCATGTCCGTCAAGTCAGTGATGCCATCCAACCATCTCATCCTCTGTCATCCCCTTCTCCTCCTGCCTTCAATCTTTCCCAGCATCAGGGTCTTTTCCAGTGGCTCAGTTCTTCACATTAGGTGTCCAAAGTATTGGAGTTTAGCTTCAGCATCAGTCCTTCCAGTGAATATTCAGGACTGATTTCCTTTAGGATGGACTGGTTTGATCTCCTTGCAGTCCAAGAGACTCTCAAGAGTCTTCTCCAACACCACAGTTTAGTGCTCTTAGGAACTGATTTTAGATCTCCGCTCTTGGTTTTCTGCATGCCACCTTTCTGAAGTTGAATATCCTCCCTTACTTTGAGATAGGACTAGGTTTTCCTGGTTAGTAATGACAGTTTCTCCATGATAGATTTTTTTTCATGACTTCTCCCAACATAGGACTTTTAATTTCTTTTCTAGATTTATTTGCCTCATTTTGAGGAAGGAATAAATATTGCAGCCACTAGTTTATATTTCATTGCCATTCCCGAGGGATCGGATTCTGTAGTGTGCCTTATTGATTTGTGTGTTAGAGATCAGTAGAATAATGGGAATTGTTTTCCTTCCTTTAAACTGCATTCTGATATTGGCCACCATTACATTTATGAAGAAGGAGGAGGATGAAGAGTTACACATTTTAATTGATAAATACTTGTTTTTTCTTTTGTTTATATTTTGAGAGTGATTAGACCCTTGAAAGTCTTGTTTTTCAGGACTTAGAATAATGTTTAGCACATAGTGTTAGAGGTACTTGTACACGGCACTTGGTCTATGACTAGAAGTAAAGTACACATCTATTTCTGCTCTTTGAGTTTGTTATTTTTTTTACTTCCTAAATCTAATATATCTAATGTATCTAAATGTAATCTAAATGTATCTAATTGCCTAATAGCAATTAATAAAAGGGCTAATTGTAAAAGTAGTAAAGGGCTACTTACTAAAAGTAAGTAAAAGGGCTGTTTTTAGAATTGTGCTAAACACTTCTCCTCTTCCTTTAACTTCTCTCATGTGCCTTTAATAAATCTTAGTGTTGTTAAATGATTAAAAAAACATAGAAGTCCATTAAACCAATGTCCTTTCGCAAAATGAAAAAGGAACCTGGAATTCTGTAATTTACTTATGGTTGAAATCCTTTCCAGAAAATAAATTATGACCTCTGGTTCAGAATGATAGATACTCTACTTGCCTTCAGTTCAGTCGCTCAGTCATGTCCGACTCTTCGCAACCCCATGAATCGCAGCACGCCAGGCCTCCCTGTCCATCACCAACTCCTGGAGTTCACTCAAACTCATGTCCGTGGAGTCAGTGATGCCATCCAGCCATCTCATCCTCTGTCGTCCCCTTCTCCTCCTGCCCCCAATCCCTCCCAGCATCAGAGTCTTTTCCAATGAGTCAACTCTTCACATGAGGTGGCCAAAGTACTGGAGTTTCAGCTTTAGCATCAGTCCTTCCAAAGAACACCCAGGGCTGATCTCCTTTAGAATGCACTACTTGCCTTACATCTCTTATAAGATTCCACTGAAATAACAGTATAGAAGTGCAAAAAGAAATAAACCAAGAACAGCGAACACTAACAGAAAAGGGTAAAGAATTGTTATAAACAAAAGTTAAACAGATTTCTTTAAAAGAAAGCAAAAAGGAACCAGTTGATGGATGAATGGAGGAGAAGCTAAAGCCTGCCAGTTATTACCGGGAGGCTGTGAGTGGTGTGGAAGCTGGTTTGCTTAGCAGGAACCCCAAGAGGCTCTGGGTTCAGAGCAGGAGTGAAGAAGGGACGGACAACAGGGATTTCGTGTGCATTCTACAAGGGTTGATTCAACTGCTTGGCCTCGCTGTAACCTTTCCAACCCCTTCCCAGTGGAAGTAGCCAGTGTTTACTATTGCTGCCTCTTTTCTCCAGCATTAAAAAAAAAAAAAAGGAAAAACCAAAACCCCCAGGTTGTTTAACTCCAAATAAATTGATCAAAAATGTTTGGTGAAATTTACTTTTTGTATTAAATATTGGCACCCCTTCTTTAATCTGATATTTGGGGCCTAGGAGGAGGTCGTTGCATACACTGAAACGAACCCTGAAAACCATTGATGTGTTCTTCCTTATCTCGTACTGAGTTCCCCATTAGAATTTTAATTCTAGGAAGAGACCCAGTAAGAGAACAGATTTTCTTACAGGAGAGCAGAGGAAACCCACACCAGCTAACCAGGTTTATACCTGGGTCACCAGTGCACTTTCAGCATGAAAGGGAAGAGAAGAAACAAAAAGAAGTACTTACCCTAACGGAAACATAATCCAGGGGGCAGAGGAGAATTTAAAGAAGCATTCTAACTAACGTAGTAAGGTTAAAGAAGAGAAGGCATGCCTAAAACCAGTACTGGGTACAATGAGAAGGGAACAATTTGAGAATGTGAAAGAGTTTAAGAGATTAAGAATGTGATAGTCAAAAGAAAACAGGCCATCGAAGGAAAGAAAGTAAAGATATTTCCCAAAATGCAAGCTTCAAGATGCAAAGATGGAAAACACAAGATAAGTCTCAGATGATTTCCTTAGCCCATGTGCCCTAAAAACGGAGTCTGAGACAGTACTTTATTGGTGAATACAATCTCAGGAAAGCAGGACATGGAAAGGGGAGAGAGAACAAAGGAGAGAGGTTGGACAAAGCTTTGTAAAAGACATTGCTGATGCCTTGGCTTCAGCAGAAGTCTTAAGAGACATTGTATAGATTACTGTTCCACTTGCCAGTCCTCCTGAGTATGGGGACATGTGTTCATCTACTGGTTTCCTCTCACCTCCTGCTCATCCCGCTTTTTGGTCAAAGTTTGCTGTTCAAACGGTTACCACACCTGACCTGTTCAGTGGCCTCTTGGGGAGGCCAAGTCCTACTCTCTATGTGCACAGATCTGCAGATTGATGTGACATCTGAGTCTGGAGAGGTGAGAGGAGTCAGTAACCCTAAGGTAGCCTGCAATTCAGGAGACCTGGGTTTGATCCCTGGGTTGGGAAGATCCCCTGGAGAAGGTACCCACTCCAGTATTCTTGCCTGGAGAATCCCATGGACAGAAAAGCTGGATGGGCTGCTGTCCATGGGATCACTAAGAGTTGGACACAACCGAGCAACTGAGCACATACTCTAGGTAGCCTCCAGCCTTGGAGCCTCTGCCTTTTAAGAAACCATTAACAGAGGGTCATTCCCAAGAGGACTGGAAGGGAAGGACCAGAGGGGAGACTGCCGTTTTCTGTCATAAATTCTTCTGTATCCATTGGGTTCAGTATCATGTACATGTATAATTTCATAAAAATAAAAATCAACTTTAAAAACAAAAGATGGATTACCCAAAATACCCTGGAAATAAATACCAAAAGCTTTTTAGAATATATTTTGGGGGAAAATATTGAAAGATAAAATCTGATCAGTAGTTTAGAGGGTTCTGTACCCCTCCAGCCTGATTTTCCCCTGCCCACTTTGTTGCTTAGTTTCTCTCCGCACCACTCCTTCTGTTTCTTGTTCATTATCCGTCTCTCTACTAGAAGGTAGACTCTGTAAGGGCAGGAACCCTGTATTTTTAATCACTGTTCCCCAGCACCTAGAACGAAGTATCTAATAATCCATGGTAAGTACTCGGTAAATATTTGATGGCAAGAATTGAAGCCAAATAGATGAAATATGCAGGGAGCATGACTTCCATGCAGAAGTATTGGGACTTGAGCTGTAGGCATTGAGAAATCTAGGATTTTAAGAAGAGAATTAATTAGCAATACCTGATTTAGATTTTATTTTAGAAAGTTCACTGGCAGTTGCTTGGAAAATTCACTAGGTTGAGGTTAAGCTAGAAGAAAGAAGAACTATTAAAAGAAAGATTCTTGGGTTATCCTGGGTGAGAATTGTTGCGAGCAGAGACTCATTTTTCTTTTCATTTGCCACAGTACATAGCATGGATATGTATATATATGTGAATAACTCCTCCTGTAGTAAATATTTATGAGTGATTACATTGTAGTGAACTTCCTTCAGAGTTCCTAAGCTATTGAGAGAAAGGTCTCTATCTTTTTCTACAGACAACTTCAGAAGCAGATACTCAACTACCTGGTCAATTCAGTTTAGCATGTATTTTTTAAACATCAATTACAGTGTGCTTATTGTTCGGTGAGGAAGCTACTGTAAAGTAGTATATGACTCAGTCCTTGATCTATTTAAGGGCTTTACTCAATAAATGACTAGAGGAAATATAAACCATCATGTTACCTGTGGTTGCCAGGCAAAATGCAGTTTTGTCCTGTAAAGGGTATGGGGGAAAATTTTGTCTATTACTGTATTACACATCATACAAATTACTTATTTTAAAGAAGTAGACTATAATAGAACATCCAGTTTAAAAATCTATGAAGAATGATTAAATATTGTATTATTCAGCACACACAACAAAATCTTGCTAATGTCTTATTCTGAATGCGAGTTGTGGATAATTTTAAGGATATTTCAGTTTAACATAGAGAAGACACAAAACTTAATTGTCCATGAAGACACAATAAAGACTAAATTAATTTAAATTGGAGTGAAAAGTTTGGTTGAGTAAAAGAATAATTATCCATGCACTGTATAAATCACCAATTACATTGGATAGAATAGATAGTCAACCATTAATTGTGTGTAAGACCCTTTCATTTCCAAGGAAGCAGGTAGCTGACCTGGAGTATCTCTTGTGGTCTCTTGTTGGCAGTAGAAGATGTGATTCACAGATGTTTGAGGTTCTCAATACTGCTTTAAGGAGATCTGGAAGAAAGAGCTCTTAAGAGGTTGGAGACATTAAGACTATTACAGGGTTTGTCATTTTTAGCCTAATAGACTATTGGTTTGAATGACTTTGTTCTGAAATATTTATTTTTCTGTTTAAATATGTATTGTTTTGAGATGGCAGAACTCAGCCTCAGGGGAGAGGTCAGGCTGGCTTTTCTCTCTTACTAATTTGAAACAGGGATGTATGTGTGTATTTTGAAGACAAATGATTTGGTGGCAAGTTTGCGCAATGTGGGAGACCAGGGTTCAATTGCTGGATCTGGAAGATTCCCCTGGAAAGGGAATGGCAACCCACTCCAGTATTCTTGCCTGGAGAACTCCATGGACAGGGGAGCCTGGCAGGCTGCAGCCCATGGGGTCACAAAAAATCAGACACGACTGAGCATCTAACACACATTTTGCAATATTCTTGTTGTCCAAGCCTGTACCTCCCTTAGTACTAGTACCAGATCCTGAAATTGACTTTTAGTCTAAGCATGAAGGTAAAGTATATTGTATTTCCTGTTTTATTTTTATTTATCATCTATTTGCAAGAGCTCAGAATTGCGCCCAGTCCCCTCCTGCCCTCCATCTCCCCTTCATGTGGCTACAGAACACTCTCACTTTGGGTCCTGGTCCCTCAGTTATACCCACTCTAGAGCAAGGGCCCATTGTTAGGCTTGTATTTCAGTAGTTTGCATTTAAAAAAAAAAAAAAAAAAATTGGTGCTTATTCTCTTATCTGTGGATTCCATATAAAGTAATTGTCTCCTTTCAGGTCACCTACATTTATGGCCACTATTACCTTCTTCTCATAGCCCACTCCCTCCCTAAGGTCTGTCCTTCTAGAGGTTTAGATGCTTCAGGATATTTTCCATAAGCACCTACCACCACCGTCATTCTCTTCAATTTTGCCCAGCCAAAGCCTCTAAAAGCAGTATTTCTCAGTGTGGTACCCAAACTGCCTACTGGAGTAGTATCAGTATCATGATTTGTTAAAGATATGTCCCCAGAGTGGTTGTTATGCACAGTAAAATACAGAATCTCTACTTTCAAGGAACCAGGTAAAAGATGAGTTTGTGGGTGTGAGGGGCTGGGTCCGTACCACGTGGGGTTGGTGATCATATTGTTGAGACCGCATTTGGAATAGATGTGGCCCTGGACTCCTTTCTTGGAATCAGAAATACCCTTAAAATTAATACTTCAGTTGGTGATTGGACTTTTATCAGTGTAGTCATTATCATATAATCATTAAATATGTTTTTGTGAATTTCCTTGGGGTCCCAGCCATCTACTAAGCTACAACCAACCA